>NC_091117.1:228479376-229079376 GCF_040183065.1 Periplaneta americana
TGGATACGAAGTTCCCAGCCACCGTTATTACGTAATTGGTGAGGATTCAAGAGAATTCCATCCACTACTTGCAAAATCGAAGATGAGAGAAATCAAAGCAGTAAGTTTAATATAGTCCTCATTCTAAAGTTTGTACCACACGTGTTGCTACGTATTCAGTACATTAATTTAACTTGAAATGGTTTGTCTTCAGGACCTCAATGGAATCTTCTATCATGACTGACGGAGCTGCAATGGAGGACTTGGCCCAAAAGCCCGATCAACGGACTCGGATGGTGAGTTTAATGCGGCATCAAAGTCCTCTTAACCGCTGTTAAACTTAAACATCATATTTGAATCTCTTAATGGGACGCTTCTTTTCTAGATTGCCGATGGAATCGTTCCACGCCACGAAGATTCGTCCACCACACGTCGCTGGAAGGGAATGGCTGGCGCAGAGGACTTCCGCAGCAATAGTAGGTGCCGGCTTTTATATCTTGGTTGTTTCAATGTCATTAAGGTCACTGGCTGAACCCTTCAGAAATCCGGAATTACAAAGTCAAGGTTGTGAGGTTTTCATTTTGTAAGTGCCAATTCGGCTGGATAATTCAAGGCCTCCCCGTAATAACCAACAAAATTGTAATTCATGTTTCAGGGCAAAATGAGAACAATTTCAGGGATATATTATTTCATTAGGCTTATATTTACTAGCAGAACCATTTGATTAATGAAGGATATCAGTTCAAAATTAGTTTTTCCACCAAAGTCACACATTTCATTCAATTCAATTCAATTCAATTCAATTCAATTTATTTGGCCATTAGACATACAGTTTTAGGCTTCGCCTGAATACATTGAAAAAAAAACATATAAATACATTTTAAAAACACTAATAAAAGAAACAGTAAAATTTAAGTAATACAATCAAAACATGAAATAATTTGAAACTTTTAAACTGAAGAAAACTAACTAAATTGCAATTAAAACTTATTTATTAAAATACAATTTCATACAAATTTGTGTTGAAAAAGTCAGCAACAGAATAAAAAGGATTATTTAATAACCAATTTTAAAATCTAGTTTTGAAACTATATTTTATAATATTGACTAGGTAGCTTATTATATAATTTCATCCCCATAATAAAAAAGTTTGTGTTGCTCTACAATATGGAATATTAATTTGTTCACTATTTCTAATTTCATGATCATGTATATTGGCCACTAATGAGTAATTGTCGATATTTTGTCGAGTGTAAAGTACTAGATCATATATATACAGATTTATGATTGTTAAAATCCGAGATTGTCTGAAAAGTGGCCGACAATGTTCCAGATAGTTTGATTTACATAAGATTGATGCTACATCTTCAATTTAAGGATAACTGTCTTAAAAATATATAATAGTTTAATACGAAGTAAATTAGAGTACGCATCTATAGTTTGGAACCCTCACTATCACTCGCACTCGGTCATTCTCGAGAGAGTACAGAATAAAATCCTAGAACTGCTATATATGAAAAAGCATTCACGTTACAACATATTGCAATCTTATGAATCCATGCTGGCTGAATTGAATGTACCATCTCTCAGTAGTCGCAGGATAAGAGCACAACAAATGTATTTGTTCAAAACCATAAATGGCTTAATAGACAACCCTGATCTTCTACAGCTAATTAGTTTCAATATTGGTAAATCAAATTTGACAAAGCGATCTCTCTTTTATTTACAGACAACAAAAACACTATCTCATAAAATGTCTCCACTTTTATTAATGCTTCGAACTTACAATCATCTATCACATAAAAAGGATTTAGATTTTTCGTTATCGTACAATATGTACAAGAAAAAGTTATGTAAAGCATTACTTGAAACACATGTTCTGTGTTGGTGAGTTTTTTGAATGAATGAATTGAGCCTATTGGCCTGCAGTGTAGTGCTGTATATTGAATTTATTAACATGGTGTTGTATTTGCTCTGCAATTTGCCAATTATAGCTACGCCTACATTTTGCATTTTTGGCTGTGATGTCTGCACTTGGCTCTTTTTGATTTGTTTTTATTTGGTGTTTTTCATTTATATCTGTATCTGTGTCTTTTATTTAGGTGGTATTTATTTGTTTTTTTTTTTTTCTTCTCTTTTCCATTTTTAATTTGTAATTACACTTGTAATCTCTTTTACCTCTTTTTTCGTGTTGTATGCAATTCTATGCTTTTTTTTCTGTACTGTCTTATGAGGATGAAATTATTGGGGATCATCAGTGTGGTTTTAGGCGTAATAGATCAACTATTGATCAGATTTTTTGTATTCGACAAATATTGGAGAAAAAATGGGAGTATAAGAGTACAGTGCATGAGTTATTCATAGATTTCAAAAAGGCGTATGACTCTGTTAAGAGAGACGTTTTATATAATATTCCTATTGAATTTGGTATTCCCAAGAAACTAGTTCGATTAATTGAAATGTGTCTTAGTGAAACGTACAGCAGAGTCCGTATAGGCCAGTTTCTACTTGATGCGTTTCCAATTCACTGCGGGCTAAAGCAGGGAGATGCACTATCACCTTTACTTTTTAACTTCGCTCTAGAGTATGCCATTATGAAAATTCAGGATAACTCAGAGGGTTTGGAATTGAACGGGTTACATCAGCTGCTTGTCTATGCGGATGACGTGAATACGTTAGCAGAAAAACCACAAACGATTAGGGAAAACACGGAAATTCTACTTGAAGCAAGTAAAGCGATAGGGTTGGAAGTAAATCCTGAAAAGACTAAGTATATGATTATGTCTCGTGACCAGAATATTGTACGAAATGGAACTATAAAATGGAGATTTTTCCTTCGAAGAGGTGGAAAAATTCAAATATCTTTGAGCAACCGTAACGAATATAAATGACACTCGGGAGGAAATTAAACGCAGAATAAATATGGGAAATGCGTGTTATTATTCGGTTGAAAAGCTTTTGTCATCTAGTCTGCTGTCACAAAATCTGAAAATTAGAATTTATAATACAGTTATATTACCGGTTGTTCTGTATGGTTGTGAAACTTGGACTCTCACTTTGAGAGAGGAACAGAGATTAAGGATGTTTGAGAATAAGGTTCTTAGGAAAATATTCGGCGACAAGAGGGATGAAGTTACAGGAGAATGGAGAAAGTTGCACAACGCAGAACTGCACGCATTGTATTCTTCACCTGACATAATTAGGAACATTAAATCCAGACGTTTGAGATGGGCAGGGCACGTAGCACGTATAGGCGAATCCAGAAATGCATATAGAGTGTTAGTTGGGAGGCCGGCGGGAAAAAGACCTTTGGGGAGGCCGAGACGTAGATGGGAAGATAATATTAAAACGGATTTGAGGGAGGTGGGATATGATGGTAGAGACTGGATTAATCTTGCTCAGGATAGGGATCAATGGCGGGCTTATGTGAGGGCGATAATGAACCTCCGGGTTTCTTAAAATCCAGTAAGTAAGTAAGCATAGATGTAATCTGTACGCCCATAATGTCTTATATACGCAGCAGTTGAATTTATAAACCAGTAGAAATATTTCATTATTTAATTCGGTTTTACATTCGGAATGTAATTTATTTTGTTTTACGAAGAGGACAGTAAACAATGTAATATATCTATAATCTATTTTGTACATTACAAACTCTTAATTTCCTTGATTTACATAAATTAAATATCGTGATGACTGGTATAATCATATTGCATTATTTATATGTTAATTCTAAACACGACTGTTTTGCTAACCGAAACCAACGGCGTTGCTGGCGCTGAGAACAAAGACGTAATTTGTTTGGGAGTATGAACTCTGATTATTTTATGATGAAACCCTCAACGTTAATTGATGAATGCCACCCAGTCCCTATCACAATGATGTTAGGTTTTGTTATCAAAAGTTCCTTCGCACACACGAGGCTTTCAGCCCTTGTGTACGTAGGAGCGGATCCTAACTGGATTACGAATTCAGCACCACGCCGCAGACACTGAAAATTATTACCAACGCAACAGAGTGGAATCCTGAACTTGGAGATTTTGAGCAAGGTTATATGCATAGAGATAAAAAAAATGTTTTAAATCTACATGCTCAGTCTACGGAAAAAGAAGACTGGGAACAATAACTGGCTGCGATTCGCCCGACAAATTAAACATCTCCGCAAGGCTCGATGGCGATGGGAGGTGTTTCTAATTTACACAACGTACTGAAAGTTACGATAGTTCACTGGTTAAACTGCAGGAAAAGAGCTGATACTGCTGTAGCAAATCACTAAAAATGTTTTGCATTACCAAATTTGATTCGATGTAGTTACGTGAGATAGGGACTCATGAAAGGCTTAAGTGAGGGCGGCAATGAACCTCCGGGTTCCTTAAAAGCCATAAGTATATAAGTAACTAGTTACGTGAAATTTAAAGACAATATTATTTTCATATAATGCCAGAAGTTTATGTCTATTTGTGGCTTTGAAGGCTATTGAAATTTTTGCGTCCGGTTTCACAAAATTACGTTAGAAATCGCAGATAAATGTAAAATCAATAAATTTCCTAATAATAATAATAAATAATCCGTGGCACTAGAGCCTTTGAAGGGCCTAGACCGACCAGACGGCTGCTGGCCTCACGTCCACATGCCGAAGCAGAGGTGGACGATCATCCAACCAGAATGGAGGTATCGTGTTGTTAGCACGATGATGTCCCCAGCCGTTATAGCTGGTATTCTCAACCGGATTTCGCTACCTATCGTAGCTCCCCAAGTGCATCACGATGCTGGGTGGGTACCGGTCCCATACACTGGCCGAAATTTCATGAGAAAATTTCTTCCCCCATGAGGACTCGAACCAGCGCGCATTCCGTAACGCGAGTCCTAGGCGGAATGCCTTAGACCGCGACGCCACGGCGCGGGACAATAATAATAATAATAATAATAATAATAATAATAATAATAATAATAATAATAATAATAATATACCTTTACGGCGGCAATAGATTGATGCACAACGGAGCTTAGACATGTGACGTTACCCTCGTAACTACATTTTGTTAAGAACGCAAAATGACCTGTCAGCCATCACCTTGCGCGCTGTAGGAACCGAACCTAAGCCAGCAGAGTGCTGTGTGCAGTCATAGTGAACAGTTGTCTGACGTTAGTGTCGAGGTTGTTTGTCACAGTGTTTAGTGTAGAGTAGAGCGTCTCGTTTAGGCACAGTGAAAACGTAAACAAAGTGCAGGTAACGTGTGGGGGAGATCCAGCCGTACGTTAAACACGAGGGATGCACAAGGTTTTAGTTACAACTAATTATATTAATTAAATTAATTGACATTATATTTCCAAAAACACACAAAATAAAAGAAAACAAATTGCATAACATTATCATATATGGTAAGGAAAGGTATTTTCGTGATATTTTTAATATTATAGCTACCTAGTTTTTCCCCATTTTTGGAAAGATATAATATTTTTCTATTTCTGTGGCATTAGTGTAACAAAATATATAACAGAGAGGTGTGTTTTCTATTTTTTTAATTTTAATTATTAATAGGAAATAGGATGGAAAATGTGAGTGTTTGGTAAGTAATTTCGTGATAGGGGTAAGGCAATTTCGTGAATGAAAGGAATACATGGTTATTTCATATTAGGCTTACTCCAATATATATATATATATATATATATATCTGCAGTGCTTGGGAAAAGTGACATAAGTCAGCTTCCACAAACCTTTTTTGATAATTTATTGACAACTTACGGAACATCTGCTCGCTTGGAAAAAATACCTAAGTTTTTCTCCCATTACAATAATCCATACAGAAAAAAATCAAATCCACATAAACCATATATATATATACACACACACACACACACAGGGTGATTCACGAGGAAAAGTCAAAAATTTAGGATACGATATCTTAGACCATTTTGAGTGAAAAAGTTCATTTGAACATAGGTCCGTTTTCGAACAATGGCGGAGCTACATGGATTTTTTTGGTAAAACGTCTCGCCCCAATGTGAATCAGACGTTACCATATGCTGCTGACGTGAGACAAGGTCAAGGTCGCAATGAATGACGTAACATTGGAATCTGCATTGTGAACGATGTAGATAAGAGGAAGAAACCGGGTGGTGGGGCATTACAAATGTCCAATCGCCTGCCCTTGTCTGATGTAATGACACAGAACCCGCAGATAACACAAATAGCCTACACTATCATCAATTCACAGCAGTCCAGTCAGCTACCTACACTACAGTAGTTATACAGGTACAGTTATCGGAAGTGTTAAGTTGTGTTTTTCAAGATGCCTTATACATTTTGGACTACAGAATACGCCGATATTGTGTATGTTTATGGTTTGTGCGATGGAAGTTCCTTGCGTGCCGTCGCTGAATATGAACGACGCTTTCCGAACAGAAGGGTGCCATATCGAAGAGTACTTACTGTCTATGGGGTTGGATGAAAGACTTGGTACAGCAAAGGAAGGGGGAAACGAGAGAGGCGCTAATCGGCCGTGTTTTGGATGCGCATAGAGAACAGTTACGTGCAACTCTCCCGCGCGATGAGCGCGATTCACACCGGAGCGTAACAGTGCATTGAAGCAGAAGGAGATACCTTTGAAAATGCGCGAAAACATCGACCCCGACGTCTAGAATATTAGGTATGTATGCATACGTGAACATAAAATTTAAATTTATCCGTTATCTGTCTCTAAATGCGAGTTAATAAAATGGAATCTTGTATGACTTGAGGCTTTCCCGGCGTTTGATGTAGAATAACTCTTCTCGGGGCAGAGCTAGCCGTCGAAAGCTTGGAAGCTAATCTCCAACTCACCTGGCTGAGAACCCGAGAAGAGTTATTCTAAATGGAATCTTCTTTGTTTTTGTGAAAACAAAGAGCCATATCTCCGTAACCGTTCGAAAACGGACCTATGTTCATATGAACTTTTTGACTCAGAATGACTTCAGATTTCATATCCTAAATTTTTTACCTTTCCTCGTGAATCACCCTGTGTATGTGTGTGTGTATATATATATATATATATATATATATATATATATAGACGGACATCTGACCTCAATCGAAATGTAGATAGCTGTGGTTTTTTATACAATTTTTCATGCTCTTTCCAGTTATAGTGAAACCATATGCAAACTCTAACATTACATTTATAAAATAAATTGTGTTAAATATTACAAAGAACACTGTGAATTAAAAAATTGCCTCTAGATAAAAACTATGGAGACAACAGATGTCTTTGATATATATATATATATATATATATATATATATATATATATAAATTCACAATAGTGTCTTTAAACTATTTAATGACATCTTGTTTATGCAAGCTTATAAATGTATTTCAAAGATATAAAATATTTCATCAGCTTTAACAGTCCATATGATTGTTCCGGGGCCGGGTATCTATCCCGGGACCTCTGGTTGAACGTACCAGCGCTCTGCCAACTGAGCTACCCGGGAACTCTACCCGACACCGTCTCAACTTTTCCCTTTATATCCACACAACTCGCGTGGGCTGACGAAACGCCAGAGACCCACATCGAGTGCACACAAAGTCTGTGTGACTTGAAATTGTGGTTTTCTGTTAACGTACACAGTGACGTATATATTATGCAAATCTAGTCTTTCAGGTAAAGCTTCCTGTAAAGCAGATTTGAATAATTTCAAGGGAGTTGTGTGGATATAAAGGGAAAAGTTGAGACGGTGTCGGGTAGAGTTCCCGGGTAGCTCAGTTGGCAGAGCGCTGGTTCGTTCAACCAGAGGTCCCGGGATCGATACACGGCCCCGGAACAATTTTTCCCTTGAAATTATTCAAATCTGCTTTACAGGAAGCTTTACCTGAAAGATTAGATTTGCATAGTCCATAGGATTGTTCATGAAAAAAAAAAATCTTCTAGACTACTATCTTTGAAATATATTAGGCTCAGTAAATAACAACACATGAAACAAAGAATAAAATTTGAAACATAAACACATTTACGACCGTAATGTAGAGATAGGTCTATTTTGATGAATTTGAACATTTTACAGGGACTGTTAATGTAAAAATATGAGATCGTTTGAACATTTTACAGGGACTGTTGATGTAAAAATATGAGATCGTTTGAACATTTTACAGGGACTGTTAATGTAAAAATATGAGATCGTTTGAACATTTTACAGGGACTGTTGATGTAAAAATAAGACATCGTCCGGACAACAGTCTCTCAAACATCTTAGGGCTAATAAAGTTAAAAACATTAAACAAAGAACAAACATGAAACATAAACACATTTACGATCCTTGTGATTTCTTGGCAACAAGACTTTCAGGAGCCCTTATTGTGAGATTGTATCTCTGTTTAAAATGGAACCACCAACATATACTGGCACTTTCGGTATCTACGAAGTGTGAAGTGTCTTGTATCAGTGAAGTGTGTTGTGTAAGTGAAGTGTGTTTCTGTTAGAGAAGCTTTATAGTTTATAGTGGCAGTGCAAAGTATTTGAACAGTGAAACGTTTTTGAAGTGTTAGTGAAATCAGGATAGAATCAGTGAAATGTGTCGTAGTTCCAGTGCAGTGAGTGAGTTGACAGCGAAATGAGTGTAATGTTGAAAGGTACTTGTGCAGATATGAACATATCATACTCGTGGGTTTTAGTTAGAACTTAGGGTTAAAATACAAATTAGATTTACCGTACTTTAAATGTTATTTTAAGTGTCATGCTTAATTTAATTTAGGATGCTCCGTATTATTATTATTATTATTATTATTATTATTATTATTATTATTATTATTAATTGTATTTTCATTAATTATGTTTTTTATTAATTGTCATTATTGAGTGTAATTAGTTACCACTGCCACCGGGTATATACCCATTTGCAGTGTGAATACATACTCGTACATACATACATACATACATACATACTCGTACGTACATACATACATACATACATACATACATACATACATACTCGTACATACAAACATACATACTCGTACATACATACATACTCGTACATACATACATACTCGTACATACATACATATATACTCGTACATACATACATACATACTCGTACGTACATACATACATACTCGTACATACAAACATACATACTCGTACATACATACATACATATATACTCGTACATACATACATGCATACTCGTACATCCATACATACATACATACATACATACATACATACATACATACTCGTACATACATACATACACACATACATAATACTCGTACATATATACATACATATATACTCGTACATACATATATACTCGTACATACATACTCGTACATCCATACATACATACATACATACATGTACATACATACATACTCGTACATACATACATACATACATACATACATACATACTCGTACATCCATACATACATACATACATACATACATACATACATACTCGTACATACATACATACTCGTACATACATACATACATACATACTCGTACATACATACATACTCGTACGTACATACATACATACATACATACTCATACGTACATACATACTCGTACATACATACATACATACATACATACATACATACATACATACATACATACATACTCGTACATACATACATACATACATACATACTCGTACATACATACATACATACTCGTACATACATACATACATACTCGTACATACATACATACATACATACATACATACATACATACATACATACATACATACATACATACATACATACATACATACATACGTAATATTCACTGTACCTAAACGAGACGCTCTATTGTATTCGGTAACGTGTACAAGTGCAATGTCAAACCACCAGTCGTATTACTTGCGTTCACATTGACATCCTGTGATGCTGAGCGGTCATTCTCAAAATATAGAAACTGTTTGGGTGATCGCCGCAGGACGTTTCTGTTCGCAAATCTTAGCAAGTATTTTGTTATTCATTGTAATGCCGGCAACGAAACCGAAGAAGACGAAACCTTGCATGTATAAGATATGTAGTCATGTACTTTATTTCCAATCATAACCAGACTGTAGGCCTACTAGCTTTGTTCATGTCCGCAGTATGTGCCCAGCACCGAGTGTGTGAATGCTAGTCAATGCTTGCGTACATTGATTGCTAAAGTGTCCCGGTTGCACCATCTAATCATCATCAACATCTAGCGTCAAGAATGGCATGTTTCGACTTGTGACAAATCCGAACCAACATCAGCTCGACTTTTTGCAGAACTGGTCGTTACAGCATAACACGATACACATATTCAGTCCCTTTACGAAATAATTCGCTATACTCTCTTATTATTACTAGCCGTACCCGTGCGCTCCGCTGCACCTGTTACAAATAAATATAAAATAATTACATAATTAAAATAGGACGTTTGATCCAGGGAACAACTTTTACAACAGCGCAAGATAATCTGCTTCGCTTATTACCCAATCTTTTTGCATTGCATTTATTGCATATATATTTTATGTATTTTAACACGATTCAATTGAGCATAGTTCAAATTTGAATTATAAAATAATGGATTGATAAGCTAACGTACTATTACTGCATACTAAATCAATACACTCTCGTTGTTCGTTAATTCTCTGAGATTAAAATGAGTGTACATAAATATTATTTTAAGAAATACAGAAAACGAATGTACAAAATAGCCTATCAAGTTTTCTGTGCATAAGAAGCTATTTTAATCTTACCTGTCCTCGATTTACTCAGACGTTACTGTAATAACATTATAGCATTATGTCCATCTAGAGAAACTACACTTTCCAATGGTGAAATAATAATTAATTATACAAATCGGTTAATTTAGCTTCTGATATTACTTCATACAAACACACAAACATTCTCTGTAGGCTATGTTTAATAGCTTTCGATTGTTGATGTCCAAGGCCCCTGTTTCGATTGTTGTTGTCCAAGGCCCCTTATAGACGAAGTCATTTGTTCTTAATTCATTGCACCGTCTTAGATGGAATTATTTTAATTTTAAAACTCATTTATCTCATTAAATATCAGTCCTATCAAAATTTTGTAACGAATAAAACTTATCGGAAATCATTTTTAAAGAAACTTTCCTTATGTAACATTTTCCGCAAAAATCAATAATAAGCGAGATATTTCGATTTATTTAATTCGGGCTCCCTTATAACCCCCCTTTTAAATAAAGTATTTTGAATGCCATATAGCCTAAAATCTAAGTTACAACGAACTTAATTTATATTCCAATTTTCATATAAATCGGTTCAGCAATTATCGCGTGAAAAGGTAACAAACATACAGACAGACATACAAACAAAAATTTCAAAAATGCGATTTTCGGTTTCAGGGTGGTTAATTATATATGTTAGGACAAATTACTTTTGGAAAATCGAAAACTACCAGAAAAATTTCGGCTACAGATTTATTATTAGTATAGATGTCGCATATAGTTTACGCCACTACTCCGTGTCCTTTTCCGGTTCCTTTATCATGATCTAATTTAGTATTACTTACTTTCACTATACTTCGCATTAATTTCATACATAAATTAAATCAGTTTTATTTAACGCCGATTCTTCCGTTTTTTATCTCATTTTTCTTTCGAGAGCATCCGTAAGCCTGGACCAGAGAGTTGCTCTTTACACTACAGAAAGAGGTCGAGGAGAGCTATTCCCCTGGTTTTGTTCTCAATACACGTCCGACGCAGTTATGGCGCCGAGAAATTTGGCGCAATAGAAGTTAAAAACCTTGGTATTTTTTTCTGGAAAATCAGCTTGTGTTCGGGATTCCCATTTTGAACTTATCGTGCCCGAAGTAAGTCAAGGGGGAATGCAAAACCGCATACCGTTCCTCGACATCGCCATTATTTCCGAAGAATACAGACTGAAACATGTTAGATAGGTCAAAAAATGAGGCTAGAAAAAGTGCAATGGATTAGAACGGTTTTAGTAGTAGGCCTAATTATAAGTACACATGCATGGATACTACAGAGAAAAACGCGGGTATCTGATCTTATCATTCTCCATGTTAAAAGGGCGGGCGTTTGAGACCAATCGTTCTCGTTGTGTAGAGTAAATTCTATTATGAAGATAAAATAACCGTTTTTTTTTTTTAATTTTGCCTTCCTCTACCATCCACACGCCTGGGGACAGAGAGTTGTCCTTCACACCAAAAATAGACTTCCAGGAGCTCTATTCAACGTACTTATCAGTGTTGATCTCACTAAATGTACTGCTGAGTCGAAAATCAGAAAGTGTTCGAAATTGCCATTTTGATGCTATCGTGTAAGAAGTAAGCCAAGGGGGAATACAGGGCCGCATGCCGTTCCTCGGTATTGCCATTATTTCCGGAATTAGAGACTCAAATATTTTAGGTACCCAAATATTGGGGCTAGAAAAAAGTGCGACGGATTTGCTGGATTTTTGCGGTGTTTACTAAGGAAAATGCGGGGGTGCTACAGTTAAAAGGGCGGACCTCTGAGCCGCTTCGTTTTCCTTGTGTGGAAAAAAGTTTGTTTTGGAGAGTCAAAATGACCATTTTTCGAAATTTTCCCGGCCTCTCCCGTCCAAACGCGCGGGGATAGAGTGTTGTCCTTTATACTGAAAATAGAGCTCAACGAGCTCTATTCAACGCACTCATCGGCTTTGTTCCAACTATAGGTACTGCGGAGTTATGCCGGCTAGAATGTCGGCGGCATAGTGGTTTAGGTCTCGTGATTGCCATTTTCATGCTATCGTGTAAGAAGAAAGTCAAGGGGGAATACAAGGCCCCATCCCGTACCTCGTTATGGCCAATATTTCCGGCATTAGAGACTCAAATCTTTTAGGTACCCTAGAAAAATGTCGGCGGAATTGTGGTTTAAACCCATTCACTTTTTTTCTCGAAAATAAGAAAGTGTACGCGATTGCCATTTTGATGCTATCATGTAAGAAGTAAGTCAAGGGGGAATACAGGGCGCCTATCCCGTTCCACGGTATGGCCATTATTTCCAGAATTAGAGACTCAAATATTTTAGGTACCCAAAAATTGGGGCTAGAAAAAAGTGCGACGGATTTGCTGGATTTTTGCGGTTATTTCTAAGGAAGATGCGGGGGTGCTACAGTTAAAAGGGCGGGCCTCTGAGCCGCTTCGTTTTCCTTGTGTAGAAAAAAGTATATTTTGGAAGGACAAAATGACCATTTTTTTTTAAATTTCCCGGCCTCTCCCGTCCAAACGCGCGGGGATATAAAGTTGTCCTTTATACTGAAAATAGAGTTTTCCGAGCTGTATTCAACGCACACATCGGCTTTGTTCTAGCTATACGTACCGCGCAGTAATGGCGGCTAGAATGTCGGCGGAATAGTGGTTTAAAACCCTTACACTTTTTTTCTCGAAAATAAGAAAGTGTTCGCGATTGCCATTTTGATGCTATCGTGTAAGAAGTAAGTCAAGGGGGTATACAGGGCCGCATGCCGTTCCTCGGTATGGCCATTATTTCCGGAATTAGAGACTCAAATATTTTAGGTACCCAAAATTTGGGGCTAGAAAGAAGTGCGACGGAATTGCTGGATTTTTGCGGTGATTACTAAGGAAGATGCGGGGGTGCTACAGTTAAAAGGGCGGGCCTCTGAGCCGCTTCGTTTTCCTTGTGTAGAAAAAAGTCAGTTTTGGAAGTTCAAAATGACCATTTTTTGAAAATTTGCCGGCCTCTCCCGTCGAAACGCGCGGGGATAGAGAGTTGTCCTTTATACTGAAAATAGAGTTTTCCGATCTGTATTCAACGCACACATCGGCTTTGTTCTAGCTATACGTACCGCGCAGTAATGGCGGCTAGAATGTCGGCGGAATAGTGGTTTAAACCCTTCCCCCTTTTTTTCTCGAAAATCAGAAAGTGTTCGCGATTGCCATTTTGATGCTATCGTGTAAGAAGTAAGTCAAGGGGGAATACAGGGCCGCATGCCGTTCCTCGGTGTGGCCATTATTTCCGGAATAAGAGACTCAAATATTTTGGGTACCCAAAAATTGGGGCTACAAAAATTGCGACGGATTTGCTGGATTTTTGCTGTGATTACTAAGGAAGATGCGGGGGTGCGACAGTTAAAAGGGCGGGCCTCTGAGCCGCTTCGTTTTCCTTGTGTAGAAAAAAGTCTTTTTTGGAAGGTCAAAATGACCATTTTTTGAAATTTTGCCGGCCTCTCCCGTCCAAACGCGGGGGATAGAGATTTGTCCTTTATACTGAAAATAGAGTATTCCGAGCTGTATTCAACGCACACATCGACTTTGTTCTAGGTATAGGTACCGCGGAGTTATGGCGGCTAGAATGACGGCGGAATAGTGGTTTAAACCCTTCCCCTTTTTTTCTCGAAAATAAGAAAGTGTTCGCGATTGCCATTTTGATGCTATCGTGTAAAAGGTAAGTCAAGGTGGAATACAGGGCCGCATGCCGTTCCTCGGTATGGCCATTATTTCCGGAATTAGAGACTCAAATATTTTATGTACCCAATAATTCGGGCTAGAAAAAAGTGCGACGGATTTGCTGGATTTTTGCGATGATTACTAAGGAAGATGCGGGGGTGCTACAGTTAAAAGGGCGGGACTCTGAGCCGCATCGTTTTCCTCGTGTAGAAAAAAGTCTGTTTTAGAAGGTCAAAATGACCATTTTTTTTAATTTTGCCGGCCTCTCCCGTCCAAACGCGCGGGGATAGAGAGTTGTCCTTTATACTGAAAATAGAGTTTTCCGATTTGTATTCAACGCAGACATCTGCTTTGTTCTAGCTATAAGTACCGCGGAGTTATGGCGGCTAGATTGTCGGCGGAATAGTGGTTTTAACCCTTCCCCTATTTTTCTCGAAAATCAGAAAGTGTTCGCGATTGCCATTTTGATGCTATCGTGTAAGAAGTAAGTCAAGGGGGAACACAGGGCCGCATGCCGTTCCTCGGTATGGCCATTATTTCCGGAATTAGAGACTCAAATATTTTATGTACCCAATAATTCGGGCTAGAAAAAAGTGCGACGGATTTGCTGGATTTTTGCTGTGATTACTAAGGAAAATGCGGGGGTGCGACAGTTAAAAGGGCGGGCCTCTGAGCCGCTTCGTTTTCCTTGTGTAGAAAAAAGTCTTTTTTGGAAGGTCAAAATGACCATTTTTTGAAAATTTGCCGGCCTCTCCCGTACAAACGCGAGGGGATAGAGAGTTGTCCTTTATACTGAAAATAGAGTTTTCCGAGCTGTATTCAACGCACACATCGACTTTGTTATAGCTATACGTACTGCGGAGTTATGGCGGCTAGAATGACGGCGGAATAGTGGTTTTTACCCTTCCCCTTTTTTTCTCGAAAATCAGAAAGTGTTCGCGATTACCATTTTGATGCTATCGTGTAAAAAGTAAGTCAAGTGGGAATACAGGGCCGCATGCCGTTTCTCGATATGGCCATTATTTCCGGAATTAGAGACTCAAATATTTTAGGTACCCAAAAATTGGGGCTAGAAAAAAGTGCGACGGATTTGCTGGATTCTTGCGGTGTTTACTAAGGAAGATGCGGGGTTGCTACAGTTAAAAGGGCGGGCCTCTGAGCCGCTTCGTTTTCCTTGTGTAGAAAAAAGTCAGTTTTGGAAGGTCAAAATGACCATTTTTTGAAAATTTGCCGGCCTCTCCCGTACAAACGCGCGGGGATAGAGAGTTGTCCTTTATACTGAAAATAGAGTTTTCCGAGCTGTATTCAACGCACACATCGACTTTGTTCTAGCTATACGTACTGCGGAGTTATGGCGGCTAGAATGACGGCGGAATAGTGGTTTAAACCCTTCCCCTTTTTTTCTCGAAAATAAGAAAGTGTTCGCGATTGCCATTTTGATGCTATCGTGTAAAAGGTAAGTCAAGGTGGAATACAGGGCCGCATGCCGTTCCTCGGTATGGCCATTATTTCCGGAATTAGAGACTCAAATATTTTATGTACCCAATAATTCGGGCTAGAAAAAAGTGCGACGGATTTGCTGGATTTTTGCGGTGCTTTCTAAGGAAGAAGCGGGGGTGCTACAGTTAAAAGAGCGGGCCTCTGACCCGCTTCGTTTTCCTTGTGTAGAAAAATGTCTGTTTTGGAAGGTCAAAATGACCATTTTTTGAAATTTTGCCGGCCTCTCCCGTCGAAACGCGCGGGGATAGAGAGTTGTCCTTTATACTGAAAATAGAGGTTTCCGAGCTGTATTCAACGCACACATCGGCTTTGTTCTAACTATACGTACCGCGGAGTTATGGCGGCTGGAATTTCGGCGGAATAGTAGTTTAAACCCTTATCCCTTTTTTTCTCGGAAATCAGAAATTGTTCGCGATTGCCATTTTGATGCTATCGTGTAAAAAGTAAGTCAAGGGGGAATACAGGGCCGCATGCCGTACCTCGGTATGGCCATTATTTCCGGAATTAGAGACTCAAATATTTTAGGTACCCAAAAATTAGGGCTAGAAAAAAGTGCGACGGATTTGCTGGATTTTTGCGGTGTTTTCTAAGGAAGATGCGGGGGTGCTACAGTTAAAAGGGCGGGCCTCTGAGCCGTTTCGTTTTCCTTGTGTAGAAAAAAGTCAGTTTTGGAAGGTCAAAATGACAATTTTTTGAAAATTTGCCGGCCTCTCCCGTACAAACGCGCGGGGATAGAGAGTTGTCATTTATACTGAAAATAGAGTTTTCCGATCTGTATTCAACGCACACATCGGCTTTGTTCTAGCTATACGTACCGCGCAGTAATGGCGGCTAGAATGTCGGCGGAATAGTGGTTTAAACCCTTCACCCTTTTTTTCTCGAAAATCAGAAAGTGTTCGCGATTGCCATTTTGATGCTATCGTGTAAGATGTAAGTCAAGGGGGTATACAGGGCCGCATGCCGTTCCTCGGTGTGGCCATTATTTCCGGAATAAGAGACTCAAATATTTTATGTACCCAATAATTCGGGCTAGAAAAAAGTGCGACGGATTTGCTGGATTTTTGCGATGATTACTAAGGAAGATGCGGGGGTGCTACAGTTAAAAGGGCGGGACTCTGAGCCGCATCGTTTTCCTCGTGTAGAAAAAAGTCTGTTTTAGAAGGTCAAAATGACCATTTTTTTTAATTTTGCCGGCCTCTCCCGTCCAAACGCGCGGGGATAGAGAGTTGTCCTTTATACTGAAAATAGAGTTTTCCGATTTGTATTCAACGCAGACATCTGCTTTGTTCTAGCTATAAGTACCGCGGAGTTATGGCGGCTAGATTGTCGGCGGAATAGTGGTTTTAACCCTTCCCCTATTTTTCTCGAAAATCAGAAAGTGTTCGCGATTGCCATTTTGATGCTATCGTGTAAGAAGTAAGTCAAGGGGGAACACAGGGCCGCATGACGTTCCTCGGTATCGCCATTATTTCCGGAATTAGTGACTCAAATATTTTAGGTACCCAAAAATTGGGTCTAGAAAAAAGTGCGACGGATTTGCTGGATTTTTGCGGTCATTACTAAGGAAGATGCGGGGGTGCTACAGTTAAAAGGGCGGGCCTCTGAGCCGCTTCGTTTTCCTAGTGTAGAAAAAATCTGTTTTGGAAGGTCAAAATGCCCATTTTTTGAAAATTTGCCGGCCTCTCCCGTACAAACGCGAGGGGATAGAGAGTTGTCCTTTATACTGAAAATAGAGTTTTCCGAGCTGTATTCAACGCACACATCGACTTTGTTATAGCTATACGTACTGCGGAGTTATGGCGGCTAGAATGACGGCGGAATAGTGGTTTTTACCCTTCCCCTTTTTTTCTCGAAAATCAGAAAGTGTTCGCGATTACCATTTTGATGCTATCGTGTAAAAAGTAAGTCAAGTGGGAATACAGGGCCGCATGCTGTTTGTCGATATGGCCATTATTTCCGGAATTAGAGACTCAAATATTTTAGGTACCCAAAAATTGGGGCTAGAAAAAAGTGCGACGGATTTGCTGGATTCTTGCGGTGTTTACTAAGGAAGATGCGGGGTTGCTACAGTTAAAAGGGCGGGCCTCTGAGCCGCTTCGTTTTCCTTGTGTAGAAAAAAGTCTGTTTTGGAAGGTCAAAATGACCATTTTTTGAAAATTTGCCGGCCTCTCCCGTACAAACGCGCGGGGATAGAGAGTTGTCCTTTATACTGAAAATAGAGTTTTCCGAGCTGTATTCAACGCACACATCGACTTTGTTCTAGCTATACGTACTGCGGAGTTATGGCGGCTAGAATGACGGCGGAATAGTGGTTTTTACCTTCCCCTTTTTTTCTCGAAAATAAGAAAGTGTTCGCGATTGCCATTTTGATGCTATCGTGTAAAAGGTAAGTCAAGGTGGAATACAGGGCCGCATGCCGTTCCTCGGTATGGCCATTATTTCCGGAATTAGAGACTCAAATATTTTATGTACCCAATAATTCGGGCTAGAAAAAAATGCGACGGATTTGCTGGATTTTTGCGGTGCTTTCTAAGGAAGATGCGGGGGTGCTACAGTTAAAAGAGCGGGCCTCTGACCCGCTTCGTTTTCCTTGTGTAGAAAAATGTCTGTTTTGGAAGGTCAAAATGACCATTTTTTGAAATTTTGCCGGCCTCTCCCGTCGAAACGCGCGGGGATAGAGAGTTGTCCTTTATACTGAAAATAGAGGTTTCCGAGCTGTATTCAACGCACACATCGGCTTTGTTCTAACTATACGTACCGCGGAGTTATGGCGGCTGGAATTTCCGCGGAATAGTAGTTTAAACCCTTATCCCTTTTTTTCTCGGAAATCAGAAATTGTTCGCGATTGCCATTTTGATGCTATCGTGTAAAAAGTAAGTCAAGGGGGAATACAGGGCCGCATGCCGTACCTCGGTATGGCCATTATTTCCAGAATTAGAGACTCAAATATTTTAGGTACCCAAAAATTAGGGCTAGAAAAAAGTGCGACGGATTTGCTGGATTTTTGCGGTGTTTTCTAAGGAAGATGCGGGGGTGCGACAGTTAAAAGGGCGGGCCTCTGAGCCGCTTCGTTTTCCTTGTGTAGAAAAAAGTCTTTTTTGGAAGGTCAAAATGACCATTTTTTTAAATTTGCCGGCCTCTCCCGTCCAAACGCTGGGGATAGAGAGTTGTCCTTTATACTGAAAATAGAGTTTTCCGATTTGTATTCAACGCAGACTTCTGCTTTGTTCTAGCTATAAGTACCGCGGAGTTATGGCGGCTAGATTGTCGGCGGAATAGTGGTTTTAACCCTTCCCCTATTTTTCTCGAAAATCAGAAAGTGTTCGCGATTGCCATTTTGATGCTATCGTGTAAGAAGTAAGTCAAGGGGGAACACAGGGCCGCATGACGTTCCTCGGTATCGCCATTATTTCCGGAATTAGTGACTCAAATATTTTAGGTACCCAAAAATTGGGTCTAGAAAAAAGTGCGACGGGTTTGCTGGATTTTTGCGGTGATTACTAAGGAAGATGCGGGGGTGCTACAGTTAAAAGGGCGGGCCTCTGAGCCGCTTCGTTTTCCTTGTGTAGAAAAAATCTGTTTTGGAAGGTCAAAATTACCATTTTTTCAAAATTTGCCGGCCTCTCCCGTACAAACGCGAGGGGATAGAGATTTGTCCTTTATACTGAAAATAGAGTTTTCCGAGCTGTATTCAACGCACACATCGACTTTGTTATAGCTATAAGTACTGCGGAGTTATGGCGGCTAGAATGACGGCGGAATAGTGGTTTAAACCCTTCCCCTTTTTTTCTCGAAAATAAGAAAGTGTTCGCGATTGCCATTTTGATGCTTTCGTGTAAAAGGTAAATCAAGGTGGAATACAGGGCCGCATGCCGTTCCTCGGTATGGCCATTATTTCCGGAATTAGAGACTCAAATATTTTATGTACCCAATAATTGGGGCTAGAAAAAAGTGCGACGGATTTGCTGGATTTTTGCGGTGCTTTCTAAGGAAGATGCGGGGGTGCTACAGTTAAAAGGGCGGGCCTCTGAGCCGCTTCGTTTTCCTTGTGTAGAAAAATGTCTGTTTTGGAAGGTCAAAATGACCATTTTTTGAAATTTTGCCGGCCTCTCCCGTCGAAACGCGCGGGGATAGAGAGTTGTCCTTTATACTGAAAATAGAGGTTTCCGAGCTGTATTCAACGCACACATCGGCTTTGTTCTAACTATACGTACCGCGAAGTTATGGCGGCTGGAATTTCGGCGGAATAGTAGTTTAAACCCTTATCCCTTTTTTTCTCGGAAATCAGAAATTGTTCGCGATTGCCATTTTGATGCTATCGTGTAAAAAGTAAGTCAAGGGGGAATACAGGGCCGCATGCCGTACCTCGGTATGGCCATTATTTCCGCAATTAGAGACTCAAATATTTTAGGTACCCAAAAATTAGGGCTAGAAAAAAGTGCGACGGATTTGCTGGATTTTTGCGGTTTTTACTAAGGAAGATGCGGGGTTGCTACAGTTAAAAGGGCGGGCCTCTGAGCCGCTTCGTTTTCCTTGTGTAGAAAAAAGTCTGTTTTGGAAGGTCAAAATGAACATTTTTTGAAAATATGCCGGCCTGTCCCGTCCAAACGCGCGGGGATAGAGAGTTGTCCTTTATACTGAAAATAGAGTTTTCCGAGCTGTATTCAACGCATACATCGGCTTTGTTCTAGCTATATGTACCGCGCAGTAATGGCGGCTAGAATGTCGGAGGAATAGTGGTTTAAAACCCTTCCCCATTTTTTTCTCGAAAATCAGAAAGTGTTCGCGATTGCCATTTTGATGCTATCGTGTAAGAAGTAAGTCAAGGGGGAACACAGGGCCGCATGCCGTTTGTCGATATGGCCATTATTTCCGGAATTAGAGACTCAAATATTTTAGGTACCCAAAAATTGGGGCTAGAAAAAAGTGCGACGGATTTGCTGGATTTTTGCGGTGATTACTAAGGAAGATGCGGGGTTGCTACAGTTAAAAGGGCGGGCCTCTGAGCCGCTTCGTTTTCCTTGTGTAGAAAAAATCTGTTTTGGAAGGTCAAAATGACCATTTTTTGAAAATATGCCGGCTTGTCCCGTCCAAACGCGCGGGGATAGAGAGTTGTTCTTTATACTGAAAATAGAGTTTTCCGAGCTGTATTCTACGCACACATCGACTTTGTTCTAGCTATACGTACCGCGGAGTTATGGCGGCTAGAATGACGGCGGAATAGTAGTTTAAACCCTTATCCCTTTTTTTCTCGGAAATCAGAAATTGTTCGCGATTGCCATTTTGATGCTATCATGTAAAAAGTAAGTCAAGGGGGAATACAGGGCCGCATGCCGTTCCTCGGTATGGCCATTATTTCCGGAATTAGAGACTCAAATATTTTAGGTGCCCAAAAATTAGGGCTAGAAAAAAGTGCGACGGATTTGCTGGATTTTTGCGGTGATTTCTAAGGAACATGCGGGGGTGCTACAGTTAAAAGGACGGGCCTCCGAGCCGTTTCGTTTTCCTTGTGTAGAAAAAAGTCTGTTTTGGAAGGTCAAAATGACCATTTTTTGAAAATTTGCCGGCCTGTCCCGTTCAAACTCTCGGGGATAGAGAGTTGTCCTTTATACTGAAAATAGAGTTTTCCGAGCTGTATTCAACGCACACATCGGCTTTGTTCTAGCTATATGTACCGCGCAGTGATGGCGGCTAGAATGTCGGAGGAATAGTGGTTTAAACCCTTCCCCATTTTTTTCTCGAAAATCAGAAAGTGTTCGCGATTGCCATTTTGATGCTATCGTGTAAGAAGTAAGTCAAGGGGGAACACAGGGCCGCATGCCGTTCCTCGGTATGGCCATTATTTCCGGAATTAGAGACTCAAATATTTTAGGTACCCAAAAATTGGGGCTAGAAAAAAGTGCGACGGATTTGCTGGATTTTTGCGGTGATTACTAAGGAAGATGCGGGGGTGCTACAGTTAAAAGGGCGGGCCTCTGAGCCTCTTCGTTTTCCTTGTGTAGAAAAAAGTCTGTTTTGGAAGGTCAAAATGACCATTTTTTGAAATTTTGCCGGCCTCTCCCGTCCAAACGCGGGGGATAGAGAGTTGTCCTTTATACTGAAAATAGAGTTTTCCGAGCTGTATTCAACGCACACATCGGCTTTGTTCTAGCTATACGTACCGCGGAGTAATGGCGGCTAGAATGTCAACGGAATAGTAGTTTAAACCCTTCCCACTTTTTTTTCTCGAAAATCAGAAAGTGTTGGCGATTGCCATTTTGTTGCTATCGTGTAAGAAGTAAGTCAAGGGGGAACACAGGGCCGCATTCCGTTCCTCGGTATGGCCATTATTTCCGGAATTAGAGACTCAAATATTTTAGGCACCCAAAAATTGGGTCTAGAACAAAGTGCGACGGATTTGCTGGATTTTTGCGGTGTTTACTAAGGAAGATGCGGGGGTGCTACAGTTAAAAGGGCGGGCCTCTGAGCCGCTTCGTTTTCCTTGTGTAGAAAAAATTCTGTTTTGGAAGGTCAAAATGACCATTTTTAGAAATTTTGCCGGTCTCTCCCGTCCAAACGCGCGGGGATAGAGAGTTGTCCTTTATACTGAAAATAGAGTTTTCCGAGCTGTATTCAACGCACACATCGGCTCTGTTCTAGCTATATGTGTCGCGGAGTAATGGCGGCTAGAATGTCTCGAAAATCAGAAAATGTTCACGATTGCCATTTTGATGCTATACTGTAAAAGGTAAGTCAAGGGGAATACAGGGCCGCATGCCGTTCCTCGGTATGGCCATTATTTCCGGAATTAGAGACTCAAATATTTTATGTACCCAATAATTGGGGCTAGAAAAAAGTGCGACGGAATTGCTGGATATTTGCGGTGCTTTCTAAGGAAGATGCGGGGGTGCTACAGTTAAAGGGCGGGCCTCTGTGCCGCTTCGTTTTCCTTGTGTAGAAAAAAGTCAGTTTTGGAAGGTCAAAATGACCATTTTTTGAAAATTTGCCGGCCTCTCCCGTACAAACGCGCGGGGATAGAGAGTTGTCCTTTATACTGAAAATAGAGTTTTCCGATCTCCTATTCAACGCACACATCGGCTTTGTTCTAGCTATATGTACCGCGCAGTAATGGCGGCTAGAATGTCGGCGGAATAGTGGTTTAAACCCTTCCCCCTTCTTTTCTCGAACATCAGAAAGTGTTCGCGATTGCCATTTTGATGCTATCGTGTAAGAAGTAAGTCAAGGGGGTATACAGGGCCGCATGCCGTTCCTCGGTATGGCCATTATTTCCGGAATTAGAGACTCAAATATTTTAGGTACCCAAAAATTGGAGCTAGAAAAAAGTGCGACGGATTTGCTGGATTTTGCGGTGTTTACTAAGGAAGATGCGGGGTTGCTACAGTTAAAAGGGCGGGCCTCTGAGCCGCTTCGTTTTCCTTGTGTAGAAAAATGTCTGTTTTGGAAGGTCAAAATGACAATTTTTTGAATTTTTGCCGGCCTCTCCCGTCGAAACGCGCGGGGATAGAGAGTTGTCCTTTATACTGAAAATAGAGGTTTCCGAGCTGTATTCAACGCACACATCGGCTTTGTTCTAACTATACGTACCGTGGAGTTATGGCGGCTAGAATTTCGGCGGAATAGTAGTTTAAACCCTTATCCCTTTTTTTCTCGGAAATCAGAAAGTGTTCGCGATTGCCATTTTGATGCTATCGTGTAAAAAGTAAGTCAAGGGGGAATACAGGGCCGTATGCCGTTCCTCGGTATGGCTATTATTTCCGGAATTAGAGACTCAAATATTTTATGTACCCAAAAATTAGGGCTAGAAAAAAGTGCGACGGATTTGCTGGATTTTTGCGGTGATTTCTAAGGAAAATGCGGGGGTGCTACAGTTAAAAGTGTGGGCCTCTGAGCCGTTTCGTTTTCTTTGTGTAGAAAAAAGTCAGTTTTGGAAGGTCAAGATGACCATTTTTTGAAAATTTGCCGGCCTCTCCCGTACAAACGCGCGGGGATAGAGAGTTGTCCTTTATACTGAAAATAGAGTTTTCCGATCTGTATTCAACGCACACATCGGCTTTGTTCTAGCTATATGTACCGCGCAGTAATGGCGGCTAGAATGTCTGCGGAATAGTGGTTTAAACCCTTCCCCTTTTTTTCTCGAAAATCAGAAAGTGTTCGCGATTGCCATTTTGATGCTATCGTGTAAGAAGTAAGTCAAGGGGGTATACAGGGCCGCATGCCGTTCCTCGGTATGGCCATTATTTCCGGAATAAGAGACTCAAATATTTTGGGTACCCAAAAATTGGGGCTAGAAAAAAGTGCGACGGATTTGCTGGATTTTTGCTGTGATTACTAAGGAAGATGCGGGGGTGCGACAGTTAAAAGGGCGGGCCTCTGAGCCGCTTCGTTTTCCTTGTGTAGAAAAAAGTCTTTTTTGGAAGGTCAAAATGACCATTTTTTGAAAATTTACCGGCCTCTCCCGTACAAACGCGCGGGGATAGAGAGTTGTCCTTTATACTGAGAATAGAGTATTCCGAGCTGTATTCAACGCACACATCGACTTTGTTCTACCTATACGTACCGCGGAGTAATGGCGGCTAGAATGTCGGAGGAATAGTGGTTTTAAACCCTTCCCCATTTTTTTCTCGAAAATCAGAAATTGTTCGCGATTGCCATTTTGATGCTATCGTGTAAGAAGTAAGTCAATGGGAAATACAGGGCCGCATGACGTTCCTCGATATACCCATTATTTCCAGAATTAGAGACTCAAATATTTTAGGTACCCAAAAATTGGGGTTAGAAAAAAGTGCGACGGATTTGCTGGATTTTTGCGGTGATTACTAAGGAAGATGCGGGGGTGCTACAGTTAAAAGGGCGGGACTCTGAGCAGCATCGTTTTCCTTGTGTAGAAAAAAGTCTGTTTTGGAAGGTCAAAATGACCATTTTTTGAAATTTTGCCGGCCTCTCCCGTCCAAACGAGCGAGGATAGAGAGTTGTCCTTTATACTGAAAATAGAGTTTTCCGATTTGTATTCAACGCAGACATCTGCTTTGTTCTAGCTATAAGTACCGCGGAGTTATGGCGGCTAGATTGTCGGCGGAATAGTGGTTTTAACCCTTCCCCTATTTTTCTCGAAAATCAGAAAGTGTTCGCGATTGCCATTTTGATGCTATCGTGTAAGATGTAAGTCAAGGGGGTATACAGGGCCGCATGCCGTTCCTCGGTGTGGCCATTATTTCCGGAATAAGAGACTCAAATATTTTGGGTACCCAAAATTTGGGGCTAGAAAAAAGTGCGACGGATTTGCTGGATTTTTGCGGTGATAACTAAGGAAGATGCGGGGGTGCTACAGTTAAAAGGGCGGGCCTCTGAGCCGCTTCGTCTTCCTTGTTTAGAAAAAAGTCTGTTTGGGAAGGTCAAAATGACAATTTTTTGAAATTTTGCCGGCCTCTCCCGTCCAAACGTGTGAGGATAGAGAGTTGTCCTTGATACTGATAATAGAGTATTCCGAGCTGTATTCAACGCACACATCGGCTTTGTACTAGCTATACGTACCGCGCAGTAATGGCGGCTAGAATGTCGGCGGAATAGTGGTTCCCTTCACCCTTTTTTTCTCGAAAATCAGAAAGTGTTCGCGATTGCCATTTTGATGCTATCGTGTAAGAAGTAAGTCAAGGGGGTATACAGGTCCGCATGCCGTTCCTCGGTATGGCCATTATTTCCGGAATTAGAGACTCAAATATTTTAGGTTCCCAAAAATTGGAGCTAGAAAAAAGTGCGACAGATTTGCTGGATTTTGCGGTGTTTACTAAGGAAGATGCGGGGTTGCTACAGTTAAAAGGGCGGGCCTCTGAGCCGCTTCGTTTTCCTTGTGTAGAAAAAAGTCTGTTTTTGAAGGACAAAATGACCATTTTTTTTAAATTTGCCGGCCTGTCCCGTCCAAACTCTCGGGGATAGAGAGTTGTCCTTTATACTGAAAATAGAGTTTTCCGAGCTGTATTCAACGCACACATCGGCTTTGTTCTAGCTATATGTACCGCGCAGTGATGGCGGCTAGAATGTCGGAGGAATAGTGGTTTAAACCCTTCCCCATTTTTTTCTCGAAATTCAGAAAGTGTTCGCGATTGCCATTTTGATGCTATCGTGTAAGAAGTAATTCAAGGGGGAATACAGGGCCTCATGCCGTTCCTCGGTATGGCCATTATTTCCGGAATTAGAGACTCAAATATTTTAGGTACCCAAAAATTGGGGCTAGAAAAAAGTGCGACGGATTTGCTGGATTTTTGCGGTGATTACTAAGGAAGATGCGGGGGTGCTACAGTTAAAAGGGCGGGCCTCTGAGCCTCTTCGTTTTCCTTGTGTAGAAAAAAGTCTGTTTTGGAAGGTCAAAATGACCATTTTTTGAAATTTTGCCGGCCTCTCCCGTCCAAACGCGGGGGATAGAGAGTTGTCCTTTATACTGAAAATAGAGTTTTCCGAGCTGTATTCAACGCACACATCGGCTTTGTTCTAGCTATACGTACCGCGGAGTAATGGCGGCTAGAATGTCAACGGAATAGTAGTTTAAACCCTTCCCCCTTTTTTTTCTCGAAAATCAGAAAGTGTTGGCGATTGCCATTTTGTTGCTATCGTGTAAGAAGTAAGTCAAGGGGGAACACAGGGCCGCATTCCGTTCCTCGGTATGGCCATTATTTCCGGAATTAGAGACTCAAATATTTTAGGCACCCAAAAATTGGGTCTAGAACAAAGTGCGACGGATTTGCTGGATTTTTGCGGTGTTTACTAAGGAAGATGCGGGGGTGCTACAGTTAAAAGGGCGGGCCTCTGAGCCGCTTCGTTTTCCTTGTGTAGAAAAAATTCTGTTTTGGAAGGTCAAAATGACCATTTTTAGAAATTTTGCCGGTCTCTCCCGTCCAAACGCGCGGGGATAGAGAGTTGTCCTTTATACTGAAAATAGAGTTTTCCGAGCTGTATTCAACGCACACATCGGCTCTGTTCTAGCTATATGTGTCGCGGAGTAATGGCGGCTAGAATGTCTCGAATATCAGAAAATGTTCACGATTGCCATTTTGATGCTATACTGTAAAAGGTAAGTCAAGGGGAATACAGGGCCGCATGCCGTTCCTCGGTATGGCCATTATTTCCGGAATTAGAGACTCAAATATTTTATGTACCCAATAATTGGGGATAGAGAAAAGTGCGACGGAATTGCTGGATATTTGCGGTGCTTTCTAAGGAAGATGCGGGGGTGCTACAGTTAAAGGGCGGGCCTCTGTGCCGCTTCGTTTTCCTTGTGTAGAAAAAAGTCAGTTTTGGAAGGTCAAAATGACCATTTTTTGAAAATTTGCCGGCCTCTCCCGTACAAACGCGCGGGGATAGAGAGTTGTCCTTTATACTGAAAATAGAGTTTTCCGATCTCCTATTCAACGCACACATCGGCTTTGTTCTAGCTATATGTACCGCGCAGTAATGGCGGCTAGAATGTCGGCGGAATAGTGGTTTAAACCCTTCCCCCTTCTTTTCTCGAACATCAGAAAGTGTTCGCGATTGCCATTTTGATGCTATCGTGTAAGAAGTAAGTCAAGGGGGTATACAGGGCCGCATGCCGTTCCTCGGTATGGCCATTATTTCCGGAATTAGAGACTCAAATATTTTAGGTACCCAAAAATTGGAGCTAGAAAAAAGTGCGACGGATTTGCTGGATTTTGCGGTGTTTACTAAGGAAGATGCGGGGTTGCTACAGTTAAAAGGGCGGGCCTCTGAGCCGCTTCGTTTTCCTTGTGTAGAAAAATGTCTGTTTTGGAAGGTCAAAATGACAATTTTTTGAATTTTTGCCGGCCTCTCCCGTCGAAACGCGCGGGGATAGAGAGTTGTCCTTTATACTGAAAATAGAGGTTTCCGAGCTGTATTCAACGCACACATCGGCTTTGTTCTAACTATACGTACCGTGGAGTTATGGCGGCTAGAATTTCGGCGGAATAGTAGTTTAAACCCTTATCCCTTTTTTTCTCGGAAATCAGAAAGTGTTCGCGATTGCCATTTTGATGCTATCGTGTAAAAAGTAAGTCAAGGGGGAATACAGGGCCGTATGCCGTTCCTCGGTATGGCTATTATTTCCGGAATTAGAGACTCAAATATTTTATGTACCCAAAAATTAGGGCTAGAAAAAAGTGCGACGGATTTGCTGGATTTTTGCGGTGATTTCTAAGGAAAATGCGGGGGTGCTACAGTTAAAAGTGTGGGCCTCTGAGCCGTTTCGTTTTCTTTGTGTAGAAAAAAGTCAGTTTTGGAAGGTCAAGATGACCATTTTTTGAAAATTTGCCGGCCTCTCCCGTACAAACGCGCGGGGATAGAGAGTTGTCCTTTATACTGAAAATAGCGTTTTCCGAGCTGGATTCAACGCACACATCGCCTTTGTTCTAGCTATATGTACCGCGGAGTTATGGCGGCTAGAATGTCGGCGGAATAGTGGTTTTTTTGTCGAAAATCAGAAAGTGTTCGCGATTGCCATTTTGATACTATCGTGATTTTTGCGGTGTTTCCTAAGGAACATGCGGTGGTGCTACAGTTAAAAGGGCGGGCCTCTGAGCCGCTTCGTTTTCCTTATGTAGAATAAAGTCTGTTTAGGAAGGTCAAAATGACCATTTTTTGAAAATTTGCCGGCCTCTCCCGTCCAAACGCGCGGGGATAGAGAGTTGTCCGTCATACTGAAAATAGAGTTTTCCGAGCTGTATTCAACGCACACATCGGCTTTGTTCTAGCTATATGTACCGCGGAGTAATGGCGGCTAGAATGTCGGCGGAATAGTGGTTTAAACCCTTTCCCCTTTTTTTCTCGAAAATCAGAAAGTGTTCGCGATTGCCATTTTGATGCCATCGTGTAAGAAGTAATTCAAGGGGGAATATAGGGCCGCATGCCGTTCCTCGGTATGGCCATTATTTCCGGAATTAGAGACTCAAATGTTTTAGGTACACAAAAATTGGGGCTAGAAAAATTGCGAACGATTTGCTGGATTTTTGCGGTGTTTACTAAGGAACATGCGGGGGTGCTACAGTTAAAAGGGCGGGCCTCTGAGCCGCTTCGTTTTGCTTATGTAGAATAAAGTCTGTTTTGGAAGATCAAATTGACCATTTTTTGAAAATTTGCCCGCCTCTCCCATCCACACGCGCGGGGATATAGAGTTGTCCTTTATACTGAAAATAGAGTTTTCCGAGCTGGATTCAATGCAGACATCGGCTTTGTTCTAGCTATACGTACCGCGGAGTAATGGCGGCTAGAATGTCGGCGGAATAGTGGTTTAAACCCTTCCCCTTTTTTTCTCGAAAATCAGAAAGTGTTCGCGATTGCCATTTTGATGCTATCGTGTAAGAAGTAAGTCAAGGGGGAATACAGGGCCGCATGCCGTTCCTCGGTATGGCCATTATTTCCGGAATTAGAGACTCAAATATTTTAGGTACCCAAAAATTGGGGCTAGAAAAAAGTGCGAAGGATTTGCTGGATTTTTGCGGTGTTTACTAAGGAACATGCGGGGGTGCTACAGTTAAAAGGGCGGGCCTCTGAGCCGCTTCGTTTTCCTTATGTAGAATAAATTCTGTTTAGGAAGGTCAAAATGACCATTTTTTGAAAATTTGCCGGCCTCTCCCGTCCAAACGCGCCGGGATATAGAGTTGTCCTTTATAATGAAAATAGAGTTTTCTGAGCTGGATTCAACGCACACATCGCCTTTGTTGTAGCTATACGTACCGCGGAGTTATGGCGGCTAGAATGTCGGCGTAATAGTGGTTTTTTTGTCGAAAATCAGAATGTGTTCGCGATTGCCATTTTGATACTATCGTGATTTTTGCGGTGTTTGCTAAGGAACATGCGGGGGTGCTACAGTTAAAAGGGCGGGCCTCTGAGCCGCTTCGTTTTCCTTATGTAGAATAAAGTCTGTTTAGGAAGGTCAAAATGTCCATTTTTTGAAAATTTGCCGGCCTCTCCCGTCCAAACGCGCGGGGATAGAGAGTTGTCCGTCATACTGAAAATAGAGTTTTCCGAGCTGTATTCAACGCACACATCGGCTTTGTTCTAGCTATATGTACCGCGGAGTAATGGCGGCTAGAATGTCGGCGGAATAGTGGTTTAAACCCTTCCCCCTTTTTTTCTCGAAAATCAGAAAGTGTTCGCGATTGCTATTTTGATGCCATCGTGTAAGAAGTAATTCAAGGGGGAATATAGGGCCGCATGCCGTTCCTCGGTATGGCCATTATTTCCGGAATTAGAGACTCAAATATTTTAGGTACACAAAAATTGGGGCTAGAAAAAAGTGCGAACGATTTGCTGGATTTTTGCGGTGTTTACTAAGGAACATGCGGGGGTGCTACAGTTAAAAGGGCGGGCCTCTGAGCCGCTTCGTTTTGCTTATGTAGAATAAAGTCTGTTTAGGAAGATCAAATTGACCATTTTTTTAAAATTTGCCGGCCTCTCCCGTCCACACGCGCGGGGATATAGAGTTGTCCTTTATACTGAAAATAGAGTTTTCCGAGCTGGATTCAATGCAGACATCGGCTTTGTTCTAGCTATACGTACCGCGGAGTAATGGCGGCTAGAATGTCGGCGGAATAGTGGTTTAAACCCTTCCCCTTTTTTTCTCGAAAATCAGAAAGTGTTCGCGATTGCCATTTTGATGCTATCGTGTAAGAAGTAAGTCAAGGGGGAATACAGGGCCGCATGCCGTTCCTCGGTATGGCCATTATTTCCGGAATTAGAGACTCAAATATTTTAGGTACCCAAAAATTGGGGCTAGAAAAAAGTGCGAAGGATTTGCTGGATTTTTGCGGTGTTTACTAAGGAACATGCGGGGGTGCTACAGTTAAAAGGGCGGGCCTCTGAGCCGCTTCGTTTTCCTTATGTAGAATAAATTCTGTTTAAGAAGGTCAAAATGACCATTTTTTGAAAATTTGCCGGCCTCTCCCGTCCAAACGCGCGGGGCTATAGAGTTGTCCTTTATACTGAAAATAGAGTTTTCCGAGCTGGATTCAACGCACACATCGCCTTTGTTCTAGCTATACGTAGCACGGAGTTATGGCGGCTAGAATGTCGGCGGAATAGTGGTTTTTTTGTCGAAAATCAGAAAGTGTTCGCGATTGCCATTTTGATGCTATCGTGATTTTTGCGGTGTTTACTAAGGAACATGCGGGGGTGCTACAGTTAAAAGGGCGGGCCTCTGAGCCGCTTCGATTTCCTTGTGTAGAATAAAGTCTGTTTTGGAAGGTCAAAATGACCATTTTTTTTAATTTTGTCGGCCTCTCCCGTCCAAACGCGCGGGGATAGAGAGTTGTCCTTTATACTGAATATAGAGTTTTCCGAGCTGTATTCAACGCACACATCGGCTTTGTTCTAGCTATACGTACCGCGGAGTAATGGCGGCTAGAATGTCGGCGGAATAGTGGTTAAAACCCTTCCCCCCTTTTTTCTCGAAAATCAGAAAGTGTTCGCGATTGCCATTTTGATGCCATCGTGTAAGAAGTAATTCAATGGGGAATATAGGGCCGCATGTCGTTCCTCGGTATGGCCATTATTTCCGGAATTAGAGACTCAAATATTTTAGGTACCCAAAAATTAGGGCTAGAAAAAAGTGCCACGGATTTGCTGGATTTTTGCGGTGATTACTAAGGAAGATGCGGGGGTGCTACAGTTAAAAGGGCGGGCCTCTGAGCCGCTTCGTTTTCCTTGTGTAGAATAGAGTCTGTTTAGGAAGGTCAAAATGACCATTTTTTGAAATTTGCCGGCCTCTCCCGTCCAAACGCGCGGGGATATAGAGTTGTCCTTTATTCTGAAAATAGAGTTTTCCGAGCTGGATTCAATGCAGACATCGGCTTTGTTCTAGCTATACGTACCGCGGAGTTATGGCGGCTAGAATGTCGGCGGAATAGTGGTTTAAACCCTTCCCCTTTTTTTCTCGAAAATCAGAAAGTGTTCGCGATTGCCATTTTGATGCTATCGTGTAAGAAGTAAGTCAAGGGGGAATACAGGGCCGCATGCCGTTCCTCGGTATGGCCATTATTTCCGGAATTAGAGACTCAAATATTTTAGGTACCCAAAAATTGGGGCTAGAAAAATGTGCGAAGTATTTGCTGGATTTTTGCGGTGTTTACTAAGGAACATGCGGAGGTGCTACAGTTAAAAGGGGCGGGCCTCTGAGCCGCTTCGTTTTCCTTATGTAGAATAAATTCTGTTTAGGAAGGTCAAAATGACCATTTTTTGAAAATTTGCCGGCCTCTTCCGTCCAAACGCGCGGGGATATAGAGTTGTCCTTTATACTGAAAATAGAGTTTTCCGAGCTGGATTCAACGCACACATCGCCTTTGTTCTAGCTATACGTACCGCGGAGTTATGGCGGCTAGAATGTCGGCGGAATAGTGGTTTTTTTGTCGAAAATCAGAAAGTGTTCGCGATTGCCATTTTGATGCTATCGTGATTTTTGCGGTGTTTACTAAGGAACATGCGGGGGTGCTACAGTTAAAAGGGCGGGCCACTGAGCCGCTTCGTTTCCTTATGTAGAATAAAGTCTGTTTAGGAAGGTCAAAATGACCATTTTTTGAAAATTTGCCGGCCTCTCCCGTCCATACGCGCGGGGATAGAGAGTTGTCCTTTATACTGAAAATAGAGTTTTCCGAGCTGTATTCAACGCAGACATCGCCTTTATTCTAGCTATACGTACCGCGGACTAATGGCGGCTAGAATGTCTGCGGAATAGTGGGTTAAACCCTTCCCCCTTTTTTTCTCGAAAATCAGAAAGTGTTCGCGATTGCCATTTTGATGCTATCGTGTAAGAAGTAAGTCAAGGGGGAATACAGGGCCGCATGCCGTTCCTCGGTATGGCCATTATTTCCGGAATTAGAGACTCAAATATTTTAGGTACCCAAAAATTGGGGCTAGAAAAAAGTGCGAAGGAATTGCTGGATTTTTGCGGTGTTTACTAAGGAACATGCGGGGGTGCTACAGTTAAAAGGGCGGGCCTCTGAGCCGCTTCGTTTTGCTTATGTAGAATAAAGTCTGTTTAGGAAGATCAAATTGACCATTTTTTGAAATTTGCCGGCCTCTCCCGTCCAAACGCGCGGGGATATAGAGTTGTCCTTTATTCTGAAAATAGAGTTTTCCGAGCTGGATTCAATGCAGACATCGGCTTTGTTCTAGCTATACGTACCGCGGAGTTATGGCGGCTAGAATGTCGGCGGAATAGTGGTTTAAACCCTTCCCCTTTTTTTCTCGAAAATCAGAAAGTGTTCGCGATTGCCATTTTGATGCTATCGTGTAAGAAGTAAGTCAAGGGGGAATACAGGGCCGCATGCCGTTCCTCGGTATGGCCATTATTTCCGGAATTAGAGACTCAAATATTTTAGGTACCCAAAAATTGGGGCTAGAAAAATGTGCGAAGTATTTGCTGGATTTTTGCGGTGTTTACTAAGGAACATGCGGAGGTGCTACAGTTAAAAGGGGCGGGCCTCTGAGCCGCTTCGTTTTCCTTATGTAGAATAAATTCTGTTTAGGAAGGTCAAAATGACCATTTTTTGAAAATTTGCCGCCCTCTCCTGTCCACACGCGCGGGGATATAGAGTTGTCCTTTATAATGAAAATAGAGTTTTCCGAGCTGGATTCAACGCACACATCGCCTTTGTTCTAGCTATACGTACCGCGGAGTTATGGCGGCTAGAATGTCGGCGTAATAGTGGTTTTTTTGTCGAAAATCAGAAAGTGTTCGCGATTGCCATTTTGATGCTATCGTGATTTTTGCGGTGTTTACTAAGAAACATGCGGGGGTGCTACAGTTAAAAGGGCGGGCCTCTGAGCCGCTTCGTTTTCCTTATGTAGAATAAAGTCTGTTTAGGAAGGTCAAAATGACCATTTTTTGAAAATTTGCCGGCCTCTCCCGTCCAAACGCGCGGGGATAGAGAGTTGTCCTTTATACTGAAAATAGAGTTTTCCGAGCTGTATTCAACGCACACATCGGCTTTGTTCTAGCTATATGTACCGCGGAGTAATGGCGGCTAGAATGTCGGCGGAATAGTGGTTTAAACCCTTCCCCCTTTTTTTCTCGAAAATCAGAAAGTGTTCGCGATTGCCATTTTGATGCTATCGTGTAAGAAGTAATTCAAGGGGGAATATAGGGCCGCATGCCGTTCCTCGGTATGGCCATTATTTCCGGAATTAGAGACTCAAATATTTTAGGTACACAAAAATTGGGGCTAGAAAAAAGTGCGAACGATTTGCTGGATTTTTGCGGTGTTTACTAAGGAACATGCGGGGGTGCTACAGTTAAAAGGGCGGGCCTCTGAGCCGCTTCGTTTTGCTTATGTAGAATAAAGTCTTTTTAGGAAGATCAAATTGACCATTTTTTGAAAATTTGTCGGCCTCTCCCGTCCAAACGCGCGGGGATATAGAGCTGTCCTTTATACTGAAAATAGAGTTTTCCGAGCTGGATTCAATGCAGACATCGGCTTTGTTCTAGCTATACGTACCGCGGAGTTATGGCGGCTAGAATGTCGGCGGAAATCGAAAATCAGAAAGTGTTCGCGATTGCCATTTTGATGCTATCGTGTAAGAAGTAAGTCAAGGGGGAATACAGGGCCGCATGCCGTTCCTCGGTATGGCCATTATTTCCGGAATTAGAGACTCAAATATTTTAGGTACCCAAAAATTGGGGCTAGAAAAAAGTGCGAAGGATTTGCTGGATTTTTGCGGTGTTTACTAAGGAACATGCGGGGGTGCTACAGTTAAAAGGGCGGGCCTCTGAGCCGCTTCGTTTTCCTTATGTAGAATAAATTCTGTTTAGGAAGGTCAAAATGACCATTTTTTGAAAATTTGCCGGCCTCTTCCGTCCAAACGCGCGGGGATATAGAGTTGTCCTTTCTACTGAAAATAGAGTTTTCCGAGCTGGATTCAACGCACACATCGCCTTTGTTCTAGCTATACGTACCGCGGAGTTATGGCGGCTAGAATGTCGGCGGAATAGTGGTTTTTTTCTCGAAAATCAGAAAGTGTTCGCGATTGCCATTTTGATGCTATCGTGATTTTTGCCGTGTTTACTAAGGAACATGCGGGGGTGCTACAGTTAAAAGAGCGGGCCTCTGACCCTCTTCGTTTTCCTTGTGTAGAATAAAGTCTGTTTTGGAAGGTCAAAATGACCAATTTTTGAAATTTTTTCGGCCTCTCCCGTCCAAACGCGCGGGGATAGATAGTTGTCCTTTATACTGAAAATAGAGTTTTCCGAGCTGTATTCAACGCACACATCGGCTTTGTTCTAGCTATACGTACCGCGGAGTAATGGCGGCTAGAATGTCGGCGGAATAGTGGTTTAAACCCTTCCCCCTTTTTTTCTCGAAAATCAGAAAGTGTTCGCGATTGCCATTTTGATGCTATCGTGTAAGAAGTAAGTCAAGGGGGAATACAGGGCCGCATGCCGTTCCTCGGTATGGCCATTATTTCCGGAATTAGAGACTCAAATATTTTAGGTACCCAAAAATTGGGGCTAGAAAAAAGTGCGACGGATTTGCTGGTTTTTTGCGGTGATTACTAAGGAAGATGCGGTGGTGCTACAGTTAAAAATGCGCGCCTCTGAGCCGCTTCGTTTTCCTTGTGCAGAATAAAGTCTGTTTAGGAAGGTCAAAATGACCATTTTTTGAAATTTTACCGGCCTCTCCCGTCTAAACGTGTAGGGATAGAGAGTTGTCCTTTATACTGAAAATAGAGTTTTCCGAGCTGGATTCAACGCACACATCGGCTTTGTTCTAGCTATACGTACCGCGGAGTTATGGCGGCTAGAATGTCGGCGGAATAGTGGTTTAACCCTTCCCCCTTTTTTTCTCGAAAATCAGAAAGTGTTCGCGATTGCTATTTTGATGCTATCGAGTAAGAAGTAAGTCAAGGGGGAATACAGGGCCACATGCCGTTCCTCGGTATGGCCATTATTTCCGGAATTAGAGACTCAAATATTTTAGGTAACCAAAAATTTGGGGCTAGAAAAAAGTGCGACGGATTTGCTGGATTTTATCGGTGATTACTAAGGAAGATGCGGGGGTGCTACAGTTAAAAGGGCGGGCCTCTGAGCCGCTTCGTTTTCCTTGTGTAGAATAAAGTCTGTTTAGGAAGGTCAAAATGACCATTTTTTGAAAATTTGCCGGCCTCTCCCGTCCAAACGCGCGGGGATAGTGAGTTGTCCTTTATACTGAAAATAGTGTTTCCCGATCTGTATTCAACGCACACATCGGCTTTGTTCTAGCTATACGTACTGCGGAGTTATGGCGGCTAGAATATCAGAAAGTGTTCGCGATTGCCATTTTGATGCTATCGTGTAAGAAGTAAGTCAAGGGGGAATACAGGGCCGCATGCCGTTTCTCGGTATGGCCATTATTTCCGGAATTAGAGACTCAAATATTTTAGGTACCCAAAAATTGGGGCTAGAAAAAAGTGCGAAGGATTTGCTGGATTTTTGCGTTGTTTACTAAGGAAGATGCGGGGGTGCTACAGTTAAAAGGGCGGGCCTCTGAGCCGCTTCGTTTTCCTTATGTAGAATAAATTCTGTTTAGGAAGGTCAAAATGACCATTTTTTGAAAATTTGCCGGCCTCCCCCGTCCAAACGCGCGGGGATATAGAGTTGTCCTTTATACTGAAAATAGAGTTTTCCGAGCTGGATTCAACGCACACATCGCCTTTGTTCTAGCTATACGTACCGCGGAGTTATGGCGGCTAGAATGTCGGCGGAATAGTGGTTTTTTTCTCGAAAATCAGAAAGTGTTCGCGATTGCCATTTTGATGCTATCGTGATTTTTGCGGTGTTTACTAAGGAACATGCGGGGGTGCTACAGTTAAAAGGGCGGGCCTCTGAGCCGCTTCGTTTTCCTTATGTAGAATAAAGTCTGTTTAGGAAGGTCAAAATGACCATTTTTTGAAAATTTGCCGGCCTCTCCCGTCCAAACGCGCGGGGATAGAGAGTTGTCCTTTATACTGAAAATAGAGTTTTCCGAGCTGTATTCAACGCACACATCGGCTTCCTTCTAGCTATACGTACCGCGGAGTTATGGCGGCTAGAATGTCGGCGGAATAGTGGTTTAAACCCTTCCCCCTTTTTTTCTCGAAAATCAGAAAGTGTTCGCGATTGCTATTTTGATGCTATCGTGTAAGAAGTAAGTCAAGGGGGAATACAGGGCCGCATGCCGTTCCTCGGTATGGCCATTATTTCCGGAATTAGAGACTCAAATATTTTAGATACCCAAAAATTGGGGCTAGAAAAAAGTGCGACGGATTTGCTGGATTTTTGCGGTGTTTACTAAGGAACATGCGGGGGTGCTACAGTTAAAAGGGCGAGCCTCTGAGCCGCTTCGTTTTCCTTGTGTAGAATAAAGTCTGTTTTGGATGGTCAAAATGACCATTTTTTGAAATTTTTTCGGCCTCTCCCGTCCAAACGCGCGGGGATAGAGAGTTGTCGTTTATACTGAAAATAGAGTTTTCCGAGCTGTATTCAACGCAGACATCGGATTTGTTCTAGCTATACGTACCGCGGAGTAATGGCGGCTAGAATGTCTGCGGAATAGTGGGTTAAACCCTTCCCCCTTTTTTTCTCGAAAATCAGAAAATGTTCGCGATTGCCATTTTGATGCTATCGTGTAAGAAGTAAGTCAAGGGGGAATACAGGGCCGCATGCCGTTCCTCGGTATGGCCATTATTTCCGGAATTAGAGACTCAAATATTTTAGGTACCCAAAAATTGGGGCTAGAAAAAAGTGCGACGGATTTGTTGGTTTTTTGCGGTGATTACTAAGGAAGATGCGGTGGTGCTACAGTTAAAAATGCGCGCCTCTGAGCCGCTTCGTTTTCCTTGTGCAGAATAAAGTCTGTTTAGGAAGGTCAAAATGACCATTTTTTGAAATTTTGCCGGCCTCTCCCGTCCAAACGTGTGGGGATAGTGAGTTGTCCTTTATACTGAAAATAGAGTTTTCCGAGCTGGATTCAACGCACACATCGGCTTTGTTCTAGCTATACGTACCGCGGAGTTATGGCCGCTAGAATGTCGGCGGAATAGTGGTTTAAACCCTTCCCCCTTTTTTTCTCGAAAATCAGAAAGTGTTCGCGATTGCCATTTTGATGCTATCGTGTAAGAAGTAAGTCAAGGGGGAATACAGGGCCGCATGCCGTTCCTCGGTATGGCCATTATTTCCGGAATTAGAGACTCAAATATTTTAGGTACCCAACCATTTTTTGAAAATTTGCCGTCCTCTCCCGTTCAAACGCGCGGGGATATAGAGTTGTCCTTTATACTGAAAATAGAGTTTTCCGAGCTGGATTCAACGCACACATCGCCTTTGTTCTAGCTATACGTACCGCGGAGTTATGGCGGCTAGAATGTCGGCGGAATAGTGGTTTTTTTCTCGAAAATCAGAAAGTGTTCGCGATTGCCATTTTGATGCTATCGTGATTTTTGCGGTGTTTACTAAGGAACATGCGGGGGTGCTACAGTTAAAAGGGCGGGCCTCTGAGCCGCTTCGTTTTCCTTATGTAGAATAAAGTCTGTTTAGGAAGGTCAAAATGACCATTTTTTGAAAATTTGCCGGCCTCTCCCGTCCAAACGCGCGGGGATAGAGAGTTGTCCTTTATACTGAAAATAGAGTTTTCCGAGCTGGATTCAACGCAAACATCGCCTTTGTTCTAGCTATACGTACCGCGGAGTTATGGCGGCTAGAATGTCGGCGGAATAGTGGTTTAAACCCTTCCCCTTTTTTTCTCGAAAATCATAAAGTGTTCGCGATTGCCATTTTGATGCTATCGTGTAAGAAGTAAGTCAAGGGGGAATACAGGGCCGCATGCCGTTCCTCGGTATGGCCATTATTTCCGGAATTAGAGACTCAAATATTTAAGGTACCCAACCATTTTTTGAAAATTTGCCGGCCTCTCCCGTCCAAACGCGCTGGGATATAGAGTTGTCCTTTATACTGAAAATAGAGTTTTCCGAGCTGGATTCAACGCACACATCGCCTTTGTTCTAGCTATACGTACCGCGGAGTTATGGCGGCTAGAATGTCGGCGGAATAGTGGTTTAAACCCTTCCCCTTTTTTTCTCGAAAATCATAAAGTGTTCGCGATTGCCATTTTGATGCTATCGTGTAAGAAGTAAGTCAAGGGGGAATACAGGGCCGCATGCCGTTCCTCGGTATGGCCATTATTTCCGGAATTAGAGACTCAAATATTTAAGGTACCCAACCATTTTTTGAAAATTTGCCGGCCTCTCCCGTCCAAACGCGCTGGGATATAGAGTTGTCCTTTATACTGAAAATAGAGTTTTCCGAGCTGGATTCAACGCACACATCGCCTTTGTTCTAGCTATACGTACCGCGGAGTTATGGCGGCTAGAATGTCGGCGGAATAGTGGTTTTTTTCTCGAAAATCAGAAAGTGTTCGCGATTGCCATTTTGATGCTATCGTGATTTTTGCGGTGTTTACTAAGGAACATGCGGGGGTGCTACAGTTAAAAGGGCGGGCCTCTGAACCGCTTCGTTTTCCTTATGTAGAATAAAGTCTGTTTAGGAAGGTCAAAATGACCATTTTTTGAAAATTTGCCGGCCTCTCCCGTCCAAACGCGCGGGGATAGAGAGTTGTCCTTTATACTGAAAATAGAGTTTTCCGAGCTGTATTCAACGCACACATCGGCTTTGTTCTAGCTATACGTACCGCGGAGTTATGGCGGCTAGAATGTCTGCGGAATAGTGGATTAAACCCTTCCACTTTTTTTCTCGAAAATCAGAAAGTGTTCGCGATTGCCATTTTGATGCTATCGTCTAAGAAGTAAGTCAAGGGGGAATACAGGGCCGCATGCCGTTCCTCGGTATGGCCATTATTTGCGGAATTAGAGACTCAAATATTTTAGGTACCCAATAATTGGGGCTAGAAAAAAGTGCGAAGGATTTGCTGGATTTTTGCGGTGTTTACTAAGGAAGATGCGGGGGTTCTACAGTTAAAAGGGCGGGCCTCTGAGCCGCTTCGTTTTCCTTGTGTAGAATAAAGTCTGTTTTGGAGGTCAAAATGACCATTTTTTTTAATTTTGTCGGCCTCCCCCGTCCAAACGCGCGGGGATAGAGAGTTGTCCTTTTATACTGAAAATAGAGTTTTCCGAGCTGGATTCAACGCACACATCGGCTTTGTTCTAGCTATACGTACCGCGGAGTAATGGCGGCTAGAATGTCGGCGGAATAGTGGTTTAAACTCTTCCCCCTTTTTTTCTCGAAAATCAGAAAGTGTTCGCGATTGCCATATTGATGCCATCGTGTAAGAAGTAATTCAAGGGGGAATACAGGGCCGCATGCCGTTCCTCGGTATGGCCATTATTTCCGGAATAAGAGACTCAAATATTTTAGGTACCCAAAAATTGTGGCTAGAAAAAAGTGCGACGGATTTGCTGGATTTTTGCGGTGTTTACTAAGGAAGATGCGGGGGGTGCTACAGTTAAAAGGGCGGGCCTCTGAGCCCCTTCGTTTTCCTTGTGTAGAATAAAGTCTGTTTAGGAAGGTCAAAATGACCATTTTTTGAAAATTTGCCGGCCTCTCCCGTCCAAACGCTGGGGATAGAGAGTTGTCCTTTATACTGAAAATAGAGTTTTCCGAGGTGGATTCAACGCACACATCGGCTTTGTTCTAGCTATACGTACCGCGGAGTTATGGCGGCTAGAATGTCGGCGGAATAGTGGTTTAAACCCTAACCCTTTTTTTCTCGAAAATCAGAAAGTGTTCGCGATTGCCATTTTGATGCTATCGTGTAAGAAGTAAGTCAAGGGGGAATACAGGGCCGCATGCCGTTCCTCGGTATGGCCATTATTTCCGGAATTAGCGACTCAAATATTTTAGGTACCCAAAAATTGGGGCTAGAAAAAAGTGCGACGGATTTGCTGGATTTTTGCGGTGTTTACTAAGGAACATGCGGGGGTGCTACAGTTAAAAGGGCGGGCCTCTGAGCCGCTTCGTTTTCCTTGTGTAGAATAAAATCTGTTTTGGAAGGTCAAAATGACCATTTTTTGAAAATTTTTCGGCCTCTCCCGTCCAAACGCCCGCGGATAGAGAGTTGTCCTTCATACTGAAAATAGAGTTTTCCGAGCTGTATTCAACGCACACATCGGCTTTCTTCTAGCTATACGTACCGCGGAGTAATGGCGGCTAGAATGTCGGCGGAATAGTGGTTCGCGATTGCCATTTTGATGCTATCGTGTAAGAAGTAAGTCAAGGGGGAATACAGGGCCGCATGCTGTTCCTCGGTATGGCCATTATTTCCGGAATTAGAGACTCAAATATTTTAGGTACCCAAAAATTGGGGCTAGAAAAAAGTGCGACGGATTTGCTGGATTTTTGCGGTGATTACTAAGGAAGATGCGGGGGTGCTATAGTTAAAAGGGCGGGCCTCTGAGCCGCTTCGTTTTCCTTGTGTAGAATAAAGTCTGTTTAGGAAGGTCAAAATGACCATTTTTTTATATTTTTTCGGCCTCTCCCGTCCAAACGCGCGGGGATAGAGAGTTGTCCTTTATATTGAAAATAGAGTTTTCCGAGCTGTATTCAACGCACACATCGGCTTTGTTCTAGCTATACGTACCGCGGAGTAATGGCGGCTAGAATGTCGGCGGAATAGTGGTTTAAACCCTTCCCCCTTTTTTTCTCGAAAATCAGAAAGTGTTCGCGATTGCCATTTTGATGCCATCGTGTAAGAAGTAATTCAAGGGGGAATATAGGCCCGCATGCCGTTCCTCGGTATGGCCATTATTTCCGGAATTAGAGACTCAAATATTTTAGGTACCCAAAAATTGTGGCTAGAAAAATAGTGCGACGGATTTGCTGGATTTTTGCGGTGTTTACTAAGGAACATGCGGGGGTGCTACAGTTAAAAGGGCGGGCCTCTGAGCCGCTTCATTTTCCTTGTGTAGAATAAAGTCTGTTTTGGAAGGTCAAAATGACCATTTTTTGAAAATTTGCCGGCCTCTCCCGTCCAAACGCGCGGGGATATAGAGTTGTCCTTTATACTGAAAATAGAGTTTTCCGAGCTGGATTCAACGCACACATCGCCTTTGTTCTAGCTATACGTTCCGCGGAGTTATGGCGGCTAGAATGTCGGCGGAATAGTGGTTTTTTTTCTCGAAAATCAGAAAGTGTTCGCGATTGCCATTTTGATGCTACCGTGATTTTTGCGGTGTTTACTAAGGAACATGCGGGGGTGCTACAGTTAAAAGGGCGGGCCTCTGAGCCGCTTCGTTTTCCTTATGTAGAATAAAGTCTGTTTAGGAAGGTCAAAATGACCATTTTTTGAAAATTTGCCGGCCTCTCCCGTCCAAACGCGCGGGGATAGAGAGTTGTCCTTTATACTGAAAATAGAGTTTTCCGAGCTGTATTCAACGCACACATCGGCTTTGTTCTAGCTATACGTACCGCGGAGTTATGGCGGCTAGAATGTCTGCGGAATAGTGGATTAAACCCTTCCACTTTTTTTCTCGAAAATCAGAAAATGTTCGCGATTGCCATTTTGATGCTATCGTGTAAGAAGTAAGTCAAGGGGGAAAACAGGGCCGAATGCCGTTCCTCGGTATGGCCATTATTTCCGGAATTAGAGACTCAAATATTTTAGGTACCCAAAAATTGGGGCTAGAAAAAAGTGCGACGGATTTGCTGGATTTTTGCGGTGTTTACTAAGGAAGATGCGGGGGTGCTACAGTTAAAAGGGCGGGCCTCTGAGCCCCTTCGTTTTCCTTGTGTAGAATAAAGTCTGTTTAGGAAGGTCAAAATGACCATTTTTTGAAAATTTGCCGGCCTCTCCCGTCCAAACGCGCGGGGATAGAGAGTTGTCCTTTATACTGAAAATAGAGTTTTCCGAGGTGGATTCAACGCAGACATCGGCTTTGTTCTAGCTATACGTACCGCGGAGTTATGGCGGCTAGAATGTCGGCGGAATAGTGGTTACCCTTCCCCTTTTTTTCTCGAAAATCAGAAAGTGTTCGCGATTGCCATTTTGATGCTATCGTGTAAGAAGTAAGTCATTGGGGAATACAGTGCCGCATGCCGTTCCTCGGTATGGCCATTATTTCCGGAATTAGAGACTCAAATATTTTAGGTACCCAAAAATTGGGGCTAGAAAAAAGTGCGACGGATTTGCTGGATTTTTGCGGTGTGTACTAAGGAACATGCGGGGGTGCTACAGTTAAAAGGGCGGGCCTCTGAGCCGCTTCGTTTTCCTTGTGTAGAATAAAGTCTGTTTTGGAAGGTCAAAATGACCATTTTTTGAAAATTTTTCGGCCTCTCCCGTCCAAACGCGATCGGATAGAGAGTTGTCCTTCATACTGAAAATAGAGTTTTCCGAGCTGTATTCAACGCACACATCGGCTTTGTTCTAGCTATACGTACCGCGGAGTTATGGCGGCTAGAATGTCGGCGGAATAGTGGTTCCCCCTTTTTTTCTCGAAAATCAGAAAGTGTTCGCGATTGCCATTTTGATGCTATCGTGTAAGAAGTAAGTCAAGGGGGAATACAGGGCCGCATGCCGTTCCTCGGTATGGCCATTATTTCCGGAATTAGAGACTCAAATATTTTAGGTACCCAAAAATTGGGGCTAGAAAAAAGTGCGGCGGATTTGCTGGTTTTTTCGGTGATTACTAAGGAAGATGCGGGGGTGCTACAGTTAAAAGTGCGGGCCTCTGAGCCGCTTCGTTTTCCTTGTGTAGAATAAAGTCTGTTTAGGAAGGTCAAAATGACCATTTTTTGAAAATTTGCCGGCCTCACACGTCCAAACGCGCGGGGATAGAGAGTTGTCCTTTATACTGAAAATAGAGTTTTCCGAGCTGTATTCAAAGCACACATCGGCTTTGTTGTAGCTATACGTACCGTGGAGTTATGGCGGATAGAATGTCGGCGGAATAGTGGTTTAAACCCTTCCCCTTTTTTTCTCGAAAATCAGAAAGTGTTCGCGTTTGCCATTTTGATGCTATCGTGTAAGAAGTAAGTCAAGGGGGAATACAGGGCCGCATGCCGTTCCTCGGTATGGCCATTATTTCCGGAATTAGAGACTCAAATATTTTAGGTACCCAAAAATTGGGGCTAGAAAAAAGTGCGACGGATTTGCTGTATTTTTGCGGTGATTACTAAGGAAGATGCGGGGGTGCTACAGTTAAAAGGGCGGGCCTCTGAGCCGCTTCGTTTTCCTTGTGTAGAATAAAGTCTGTTTAGGAAGGTCAAAATGACCATTTTTTGATATTTTTTCGGCCTCTCCCGTCCAAATGCGCGGGGATAGAGAGTTGTCCTTTATATTGAAAATAGAGTTTTCCGAGCTTTATTCAACGCAGACATCGGCTTTGTTCTAGCTATACGTACCGCGGAGTAATGGCGTCTAGAATGTCGGCGGAATAGTGGGTTAAACCCTTCCCCCTTTTTTTCTCGAAAATCAGAAAGTGTTCGCGATTGCCATTTTGATGCTATCGTGTAAGAAGTAAGTCAAGGGGGAATACAGGGCCGCATGCCGTTCCTCGGTATGGCCATTATTTGCGGAATTAGAGACTCAAATATGTTAGGTACCCAAAAATTGGGGCTAGAAAAAAGTGCGACGGATTTGCTGGATTTTTGCGGTGATTACTAAGGAAGATGCGGGGGTGCTACAGTTAAAAGGGCGGGACTCTGAGCAGCTTCGTTTTTATTGTGTAGAATAAAGTCTGTTTAGGAAGGTCAAAATGACCATTTTTTGAAAATTTGCCGGCCTCTCCCGTCCAAACGCGCGGGGATAGAGAGTTGTCCTTTATACTGAAAATAGAGTTTTCCTAGCTGTATTCAACGCACACATCGGCTTTGTTCTAGCTATACGTACCGCGGAGTAATGGCGGCTAGAATGTCGGCGGAATAGTGGTTTAAACCCTTCCTCCTTTTTTTCTCGAAAATCAGAAAGTGTTCGCGATTGCCATTTTGATGCCATCGTGTAAGAAGTAATTCAAGGGGGAATACAGGGCCGCATGCCGTTCCTCGGTATGGCCATTATTTCAGGAATTAGAGACTCAAATATTTTAGGTACCCAAAAATTTGGGCTAGAAAAAATTGCGACGGATTTCCTGGTTTTTTGCGGTGATTACTAAGGAAGATGCGGGGGTGCTACAGTTAAAAGGGCGGGCCTCTGAGCCCCTTCGTTTTCCTTGTGTAGAATAAAGTCTGTTTAGGAAGGTCAAAATGACCATTTTTTGAAAATTTGCCGGCCTCTCCCGTAAAACGCTCGCGGATAGAGAGTTGTCCTTTGTACTGAAAATAGAGTTTTCCGAGGTGGATTCAACGCAGACATCGGCTTTGTTCTAGCTATACGTACCGCGCAGTTATGGCGGCTAGAATGTCGGCGGAATAGTGGTTTAAACCCTTCCCCTTTTTTTCTCGAAAATCAGAAAGTGTTCGCGATTGCCATTTTGATGCTATCGTGTAAGAAGTAAGTCAAGGGGGAATACAGGGCCGCATGCCGTTCCTCGGTATGGCCATTATTTCCGGAATTAGAGACTCAAATATTTTAGGTACCCAAAAATTGGGGCTAGAAAAAAGTGCGGCGGATTTGCTGGTTTTTTCGGTGATTACTAAGGAAGATGCGGGGGTGCTACACTTAAAAGTGCGGGCCTCTGAGCCGCTTCGTTTTCCTTGTGTAGAATAAAGTCTGTTTAGGAAGGTCAAAATGACCATTTTTTGAAAATTTGCCGGCCTCACACGTCCAAACGCGCGGGGATAGAGAGTTGTCCTTTATACTGAAAATAGAGTTTTCCGAGCTGTATTCAAAGCACACATCGGCTTTGTTCTAGCTATACGTACCGTGGAGTTATGGCGGCTAGAATGTCGGCGGAATAGTGGTTTAAACCCTTCCCCTTTTTTTCTCGAAAATCAGAAAGTGTTCGCGATTGCCATTTTGGTGCTATCGTGTAAGAAGTAAGTCAAGGGGGAATACAGGGCCGCATGCCGTTCCTCGGTATGGCCATTATTTCCGGATTTAGAGACTCAAATATTTTAGGTACCCAAAAATTGGGGCTAGAAAAAAGTGCGACGGATTTGCTGTATTTTTGCGGTGTTTACTAAGGAAGATGCGGGGGTGCTACAGTTAAAAGGGCGGGCCTCTGAGCCGCTTCGTTTTCCTTGTGTAGAATAAAGTCTGTTTAGGAAGGTCAAAATGACCATTTTTTGATATTTTTTCGGCCTCTCCCGTCCAAATGCGCGGGGATAGAGAGTTGTCCTTTATATTGAAAATAGAGTTTTCCGAGCTTTATTCAACGCAGACATCGGCTTTGTTCAAGCTATACGTACCGCGGAGTAATGGCGTCTAGAATGTCGGCGGAATAGTGGGTTAAACCCTACCCCCTTTTTTTCTCGAAAATCAGAAAGTGTTCGCGATTGCCATTTTGATGCTATCGTGTAAGAAGTAAGTCAAGGGGGAATACAGGGCCGCATGCCGTTCCTCGTTATGGCCATTATTTGCGGAATTAGAGACTCAAATATTTTAGGTACCCAAAAATTGGGGCTAGAAAAAAGTGCGACGGATTTGCTGGATTTTTGCGGTGATTACTAAGGAAGATGCGGGGGTGCTACAGTTAAAAGGGCGGGACTCTGAGCCGCTTCGTTTTCCTTGTGTAGAATAAAGTCTGTTTAGGAAGGTCAAAATGACCATTTTTTGAAAATTTGCCGGCCTCTCCCGTCCAAACGCGCGGGGATAGATAGTTGTCCTTTATACTGAAAATAGAGTTTTCCGAGCTGTATTCAACGCACACATCGGCTTTGTTCTAGCTATACGTACCGCGGAGTAATGGCGGCTAGAATGTCGGCGGAATAGTGGTTTAAACCCTTCCCCCTTTTTTTCTCGAAAATCAGAAAGTGTTCGCGATTGCCATTTTGATGCCATCGTGTAAGAAGTAATTCAAGGGGGAATACAGGGCCGCATGCCGTTCCTCGGTATGGCCATTATTTCAGGAATTAGAGACTCAAATATTTTAGGTACCCAAAAATTTGGGCTAGAAAAAATTGCGACGGATTTGCTGGTTTTTTGCGGTGATTACTAAGGAAGATGCGGGGGTGCTACAGTTAAAAGGGCGGGCCTCTGAGCCCCTTCGTTTTCCTTGTGTAGAATAAAGTCTGATTAGGAAGGTCAAAATGACCATTTTTTGAAAATTTGCCGGCCTCTACCGTAAAACGCTCGCGGATAGAGAGTTGTCCTTTGTACTGAAAATAGAGTTTTCCGAGGTGGATTCAACGCAGACATCGGCTTTGTTCTAGCTATACGTACCGCGCAGTTATGGCGGCTAGAATGTCGGCGGAATAGTGGTTTAAACCCTTCCCCATTTTTTCTCGAAAATCAGAAAGTGTTCGCGATTGCCATTTTGATGCTATCGTGTAAGAAGTAAGTCAAGGGGGAATACAGGGCCGCATGCCGTTCCTCGGTTTGGCCATTATTTCCGGAATTAGAGACTCAAATATTTTAGGTACCCAAAAATTGGGGCTAGAAAAAAGTGCGACGGATTTGCTGTATTTTTGCGGTGTTTACTAAGGAACATGCGGGGGTGCTACAGTTAAAAGGGCGGGCCTCTGAGCCGCTTCGTTTTCCTTGTGTAGAATAAAGTCTGTTTTGGAAGGTCAAAATGACCATTTTTTGAAACATTTTTCGGCCTCTCCCGTCCAAACGCGCGGGGATAGAGAGTTGTCCTTTATACTTAAAATAGAGTTTTCCGAGCTGTATTCAACGCACACATCGGCTTTGTTCTAGCTATACGTACCGCGGAGTAATGGCGGCTAGAATGTCGGCGGAATAGTGGTTTAAACCCTTCCCCCTTTTTTTCTCGAAAATCAGAAAGTGTTCGCGATTGCCATTTTGATGCTATCGTGTAAGAAGTAAGTCAAGGGGTAATACAGGGCCGCATGCCGTTCCTCGGTATGGCCATTATTTCCGGAATTAGAGACTCAAATATTTTAGGTACCCAAAAATTGGGGCTAGAAACAAGTGCGACGGATTTGCTGGATTTTTGCGGTGGTTACTAAGGAAGATGCGGGGGTGCTACAGTTAAAAGGGCGGGCCTCTGAGCCGCTTCGTTTTCCTTGTGTAGAATAAAGTCTGTTTAGGAAGGTCAAAATGACCATTTTTTGAAAATTTGCCGGCCTCTCCCGTCCAAACGCGCGGGGATAGAGAGTTGTCCTTTATACTGAAAATAGAGTTTTCCGAGGTGGATTCAACGCAGACATCGGCTTTGTTCTAGCTATAAGTACCGCGGAGTTATGGCGGCTAGAATGTCGGCGGAATAGTGGTTTAAAACCCTTCCCCTTTTTTTCTTGAAAATCAGAAAGTGTTCGCGATTGCCATTTTGATGCTATCGTGTAAGAAGTAAGTCAAGGGGGAATACAGGGCCGCATGCCGTTCCTCGGTATGGCCATTATTTCCGGAATTAGAGACTCAAATATTTTAGGTACCCAAAAATTGGGGCTAGAAAAAAGTGCGGCGGATTTGCTGGTTTTTTCGGTGATTACTAAGGAAGATGCGGGGGTGCTACAGTTAAAAGTGCGGACCTCTGAGCCGCTTCGTTTTCCTTGTGTAGAATAAAGTCTGTTTAGGAAGGTCAAAATGACCATTTTTTGAAAATTTGCCGGCATCACACGTCCAATCGCGCGGGGATAGAGAGTTGTCCTTTATACTGAAAATAGAGTTTTCCGAGCTGTATTCAAAGCACACATCGGCTTTGTTCTAGCTATACGTACCGTGGAGTTATGGCGGCTAGAATGTCGGCGGAATAGTGGTTTAAACCCTTCCCCTTTTTTTCTCGAAAATCAGAAAGTGTTCGCGTTTGCCATTTTGATGCTATCGTGTAAGAAGTAAGTCAAGGGGGAATACAGGGCCGCATGCCGTTCCTCGGTATGGCCATTATTTCCGGATTTAGAGACTCAAATATTTTAGGTACCCAAAAATTGGGGCTAGAAAAAAGTGCGACGGATTTGCTGGATTTTTGCGGTGATTACTAAGGAAGATGCGGGGGTGCTACAGTTAAAAGGGCGGGACTCTGAGCCGCTTCGTTTTCCTTGTGTAGAATAAAGTCTGTTTAGGAAGGTCAAAATGACCATTTTTTGAAAATTTGCCGGCCTCTCCCGTCCAAACGCGCGGGGATAGATAGTTGTCCTTTATACTGAAAATAGAGTTTTCCGAGCTGTATTCAACGCACACATCGGCTTTGTTCTAGCTATACGTACCGCGGAGTAATGGCGGCTAGAATGTCGGCGGAATAGTGGTTTAAACCCTTCCCCCTTTTTTTCTCGAAAATCAGAAAGTGTTCGCGATTGCCATTTTGATGCCATCGTGTAAGAAGTAATTCAAGGGGGAATACAGGGCCGCATGCCGTTCCTCGGTATGGCCATTATTTCAGGAATTAGAGACTCAAATATTTTAGGTACCCAAAAATTTGGGCTAGAAAAAATTGCGACGGATTTGCTGGTTTTTTGCGGTGATTACTAAGGAAGATGCGGGGGTGCTACAGTTAAAAGGGCGGGCCTCTGAGCCCCTTCGTTTTCCTTGTGTAGGATAAAGTCTGTTTAGGAAGGTCAAAATGACCATTTTTTGAAAATTTGCCGGCCTCTCCCGTAAAACGCGCGCGGATAGAGAGTTGTCCTTTGTACTGAAAATAGAGTTTTCCGAGGTGGATTCAACGCAGACATCGGCTTTGTTCTAGCTATACGTACCGCGCAGTTATGGCGGCTAGAATGTCGGCGGAATAGTGGTTTAAACCCTTCCCCTTTTTTTCTCGAAAATCAGAAAGTGTTCGCGATTGCCATTTTGATGCTATCGTGTAAGAAGTAAGTCAAGGGGGAATAGAGGGCCGCATGCCGTTCCTCGGTATGGCCATTATTTCCGGAATTAGAGACTCAAATATTTTAGGTACCCAAAAATTGGGGCTAGAAAAAAGTGCGACGGATTTGCTGGATTTTTGCGGTGTTTACTAAGGAACATGCGGGGGTGCTACAGTTAAAAGGGCGGGCCTCTGAGCCGCTTCGTTTTCCTTGTGTAGAATAAAGTCTGTTTTGGAAGGTCAAAATGACCATTTTTTGAAACATTTTTCGGCCTCTCCCGTCCAAACGCGCGGGGATAGAGAGTTGTCCTTTATACTTAAAATAGAGTTTTCCGAGCTGTATTCAACGCACACATCGGCTTTGTTCTAGCTATACGTACCGCGGAGTAATGGCGGCTAGAATGTCGGCGGAATAGTGGTTTAAACCCTTCCCCCTTTTTTTCTCGAAAATCAGAAAGTGTTCGCGATTGCCATTTTGATGCTATCGTGTAAGAAGTAAGTCAAGGGGGAATACAGGGCCGCATGCCGTTCCTCGGTATGGCCATTATTTCCGGAATTAGAGACTCAAATATTTTAGGTACCCAAAAATTGGGGCTAGAAACAAGTGCGACGGATTTGCTGGATTTTTGCGGTGGTTACTAAGGAAGATGCGGGGGTGCTACAGTTAAAAGGGCGGGCCTCTGAGCCGCTTCGTTTTCCTTGTGTAGAATAAAGTCTGTTTTGGAAGGTCTAAATGCCCATTTTTTGTAAATTTGCCGGCCTCTCCCGTCCAAACGCGCGGGGATATAGAGTTGTCCTTTATACTGAAAATAGAGTTTTCCGAGCTGGATTCAACGCACACATCGCCATTGTTCTAGCTATACGTACCGCGGAGTTATGGCGGCTAGAATGTCGGCGGAATAGTGGTTTAAACCCGTCCCCTTTTTTTCTCGAAAATCAGAAAGTGTTCGCGATTGCCATTTTGATGCTATCGTGTAAGAAGTAAGTCAAGTGGGAATGCAGGGCCGCATGCCGTTCCTCGGTATGGCCATTATTTCCGGAATTAGAGACTCAAATATTTCAGGTACCCAAAAATTGGGGCTAGAAAAAAGTGCGAAGGATTTGCTGGATTTTTGCGGTGATTACTAAGGAAGATGCGGGGGTGCTACAGTTAAAAGGGCGGGCCTCTGAGCCGCTTCGTTTTCCTTGTGTAGAATAAAGTATGTTTAGGAAGGTCAAAATGACCATTTTTTGAAAATTTGCCGGCCTCTCCCGTCCAAACGCGCGGGGATAGAGTGTTGTCCTTTATACTGAAAATAGAGTTTTCCGAGCTGTATTCAACGCACACTTCGGCTTTGTTCTAGCTATACGTACCGCGGAGATATGGCGGCTAGAATGTCGGCGGAATAGTGGTTTAAACCCTTCCCCTTTTTTTCTCGAAAATCAGAAAGTGTTCGCGATTGCCATTTTGATGCTATCGTGTAAGAAGTAAGTCAAGGGGGAATACAGGGCAGCATGCCGTTCCTCGGTATGGCCATTATTTCCGGAATTAGAGACTCAAATATTTTAGGTACCCAAAAATTGGGGCTAGAAAAAAGTGCGACGGATTTGCTGGATTTTTGCGGTGTTTACTAAGGAACATGCGGGGGTGCTACAGTTAAAAGGGCGGGCCTCTGAGCCGCTTCGTTTTCCTTGTGTAGAATAAAGTCTGTTTAGGAAGGTCAAAATGACCACTTTTTGATATTTTTTCGGCCTCTCCCGTCCAAACGCGCGGGGATAGAGAGTTGTCCATTATACTAAAAATAGAGTTTTCCGCGCTGTATTCAACGCAGACATCGGCTTTGTTCTAGCTATACGTACCGCGGAGTAATGGCGGCTAGAATGTCGGCGGAATAGTGGTTTAAACCCTTCCCCTTTTTTTCTCGAAATTCAGAAAGTGTTCGCGATTGCCATTTTGATGCTATCGTGTAAGAAGTAAGTCAAGGGGGAATACAGGGCCGCATACCGTTCCTCGGTATGGCCATTATTTCCGGAATTAGAGACTCAAATATTTAAGGTACCCAAAAATTGGGGCTAGAAAAAAGTCCGACGGATTTGCTGGATTTTTGCGGTCTTTACTAAGGAAGATGCGGGGGTGCTACAGTTAAAAGGGCGCGCCTCTGAGCCGCTTCGTTTTCCTTGTGTAGAATAAAGTCTGTTTAGGAAGGTCAAAATGACCATTTTTTGAAAATTTGCCGGCCTCTCCCGTCCAAACGCGCGGGGATAAAGAGTTGTCCTTTATACTGAAAATAGAGTTTTCCGAGCTGTATTCAACGCACACATCGGCTTTGTTCTAGCTATACGTACCGCGGAGTTATGGCGGCTAGAATGTCGGCGGAATAGTGGTTTAAACCCTTCCCCTTTTTTCTCGAAATTCAGAAAGTGTTCGCGATTGCCATTTTGATGCTATCGTGTAAGAAGTAAGTCAAGGGGGAATACAGGGTCGCATGCCGTTCCTCGGTATGGCCATTATTTCCGGAATTAGAGACTCAAATATTTTAGGTACCCAAAAATTGGGGCTAGAAAAAAGTACAACGGATTTGCTGGATTTTTGCGGTGTTTACTAAGGAACATGCGGGGGTGCTACAGTTAAAAGGGCGGGCCTCTGAGCCGCTTCGTTTTCCTTGTGTAGAATAAAGTCTGTTTTGGAAGGTCAAAATGCCCATTTTTTGTAAATTTGCCGGCCTCTCCCGTCCAAACGCGCGGGGATAAAGAGTTGTCCTTTATACTGAAAATAGAGTTTTCCGAGCTGTATTCAACGCACACATCGGCTTTGTTCTAGCTATACGTACCGCGGAGTTATGGCGGCTAGAATGTCGGCGGAATAGTGGTTTAAACCCTTCCCCTTTTTTCTCGAAAATCAGAAAGTGTTCGCGATTGCCATTTTGATGCTATCGTGTAAGAAGTAAGTCAAGGGGGAATACAGGGCCGCATACCGTTCCTCGGTATGGCCATTATTTCCGGAATTAGAGACTCAAATATTTAAGGTACCCAAAAATTGGGGCTAGAAAAAAGTCCGACGGATTTGCTGGATATTTGCGGTCTTTACTAAGGAACATGCGGGGGTGCTACAGTTAAAAGGGCGCGCCTCTGAGCCGCTTCGTTTTCCTTGTGTAGAATAAAGTCTGTTTAGGAAGGTCAAAATGACCATTTTTTTTTAATTTGCCGGCCTCTCCCGTCCAAACGCGCGGGGATAAAGAGTTGTCCTTTATACTGAAAATAGAGCTTTCCGAGCTGTATTCAACGCACACATCGGCTTTGTTCTAGCTATAGGTACCGCGGAGTTATGGCGGCTAGAATGTCGGCGGAATAGTGGTTTAAACCCTTCCCCTTTTTTCTCGAAATTCAGAAAGTGTTCGCGATTGCCATTTTGATGCTATCGTGTAAGAAGTAAGTCAAGGGGGAATACAGGGCCGCATGCCGTTCCTCGGTATGGCCATTATTTCCGGAATTAGAGACTCAAATATTTAAGGTACCCAAAAATTGGGGCTAGAAAAAAGTCCGACGGATTTGCTGGATTTTTGCGGTCTTTACTAAGGAACATGCGGGGGTGCTACAGTTAAAAGGGCGCGCCTCTGAGCCGCTTCGTTTTCCTTGTGTAGAATAAAGTCTGTTTAGGAAGGTCAAAATGACCATTTTTTGAAATTTTGCCGGCCCCTCCCGTCCAAACGCGCGGGGATAGAGAGTTGTCCTTTACACTGAAAATAGAGTTTTCCGAGCTGGATTCAACGCACACATCGGCTTTGTTCTAGCTATACGTACCGCGGAGTTATGGCGGCTAGAATGTCGGCGGAATAGTGGTTTAAACCCTTCCCCTTTTTTCTCGAAATTCAGAAAGTGTTCGCGATTGCCATTTTGATGCTATCGTGTAAGAAGTAAGTCAAGGGGGAATACAGGGCCGCATGCCGTTCTTCGGTATGGCCATTATTTCCGGAATTAGAGACTCAAATATTTTAGGTACCCAAAAATTGGGGCTAGAAAAAACTACAACGGATTTGCTGGATTTTTGCGGTATTTACTAAGGAACATGCGGGGGTGCTACAGTTAAAAGGGCGGGCCTCTGAGCCGCTTCGTTTTCCTTGTGTAGAATAAAGTCTGTTTTGGAAGGTCAAAATGCCCATTTTTTGTAAATTTGCCGGCCTCTCCCGTCCAAACGCGCGGGGATATAGAGTTGTCCTTTATACTGAAAATAGAGTTTTCCGAGCTGGATTCAACGCACACATCGCCATTGTTCTAGCTATACGTACCGCGGAGTTATGGCGGCTAGAATGTCGGCGGAATAGTGGTTTAAACCCGTCCCCTTTTTTTCTCGAAAATCAGAAAGTGTTCGCGATTGCCATTTTGATGCTATCGTGTAAGAAGTAAGTCAAGTGGGAATGCAGGGCCGCATGCCGTTCCTCGGTATGGCCATTATTTCCGGAATTAGAGACTCAAATATTTCAGGTACCCAAAAATTGGGGCTAGAAAAAAGTGCGAAGGATTTGCTGGATTTTTGCGGTGATTACTAAGGAAGATGCGGGGGTGCTACAGTTAAAAGGGCGGGCCTCTGAGCCGCTTCGTTTTCCTTGTGTAGAATAAAGTATGTTTAGGAAGGTCAAAATGACCATTTTTTGAAAATTTGCCGGCCTCTCCCGTCCAAACGCGCGGGGATAGAGTGTTGTCCTTTATACTGAAAATAGAGTTTTCCGAGCTGTATTCAACGCACACTTCGGCTTTGTTCTAGCTATACGTACCGCGGAGATATGGCGGCTAGAATGTCGGCGGAATAGTGGTTTAAACCCTTCCCCTTTTTTTCTCGAAAATCAGAAAGTGTTCGCGATTGCCATTTTGATGCTATCGTGTAAGAAGTAAGTCAAGGGGGAATACAGGGCAGCATGCCGTTCCTCGGTATGGCCATTATTTCCGGAATTAGAGACTCAAATATTTTAGGTACCCAAAAATTGGGGCTAGAAAAAAGTGCGACGGATTTGCTGGATTTTTGCGGTGTTTACTAAGGAACATGCGGGGGTGCTACAGTTAAAAGGGCGGGCCTCTGAGCCGCTTCGTTTTCCTTGTGTAGAATAAAGTCTGTTTAGGAAGGTCAAAATGACCACTTTTTGATATTTTTTCGGCCTCTCCCGTCCAAACGCGCGGGGATAGAGAGTTGTCCATTATACTAAAAATAGAGTTTTCCGCGCTGTATTCAACGCAGACATCGGCTTTGTTCTAGCTATACGTACCGCGGAGTAATGGCGGCTAGAATGTCGGCGGAATAGTGGTTTAAACCCTTCCCCTTTTTTTCTCGAAATTCAGAAAGTGTTCGCGATTGCCATTTTGATGCTATCGTGTAAGAAGTAAGTCAAGGGGGAATACAGGGCCGCATACCATTCCTCGGTATGGCCATTATTTCCGGAATTAGAGACTCAAATATTTAAGGTACCCAAAAATTGGGGCTAGAAAAAAGTCCGACGGATTTGCTGGATTTTTGCGGTCTTTACTAAGGAACATGCGGGGGTGCTACAGTTAAAAGGGCGCGCCTCTGAGCCGCTTCGTTTTCCTTGTGTAGAATAAAGTCTGTTTAGGAAGGTCAAAATGACCATTTTTTGAAATTTTGCCGGCCCCTCCCGTCCAAACGCGCGGGGATAGAGAGTTGTCCTTTACACTGAAAATAGAGTTTTCCGAGCTGGTTTCAACGCACACATCGGCTTTGTTCTAGCTATACGTACCGCGGAGTTATGGCGGCTAGAATGTCGGCGGAATAGTGGTTTAAACCCTTCCCCTTTTTTCTCGAAATTCAGAAAGTGTTCGCGATTGCCATTTTGATGCTATCGTGTAAGAAGTAAGTCAAGGGGGAATACAGGGCCGCATGCCGTTCTTCGGTATGGGCATTATTTCCGGAATTAGAGACTCAAATATTTTAGGTACCCAAAAATTGGGGCTAGAAAAAACTACAACGGATTTGCTGGATTTTTGCGGTATTTACTAAGGAACATGCGGGGGTGCTACAGTTAAAAGGGCGGGCCTCTGAGCCGCTTCGTTTTCCTTGTGTAGAATAAAGTCTGTTTTGGAAGGTCAAAATGCCCATTTTTTGTAAATTTGCCGGCCTCTCCCGTCCAAACGCGCGGGGATATAGAGTTGTCCTTTATACTGAAAATAGAGTTTTCCGAGCTGGATTCAACGCACACATCGCCATTGTTCTATCTATACGTACCGCGGAGTTATGGCGGCTAGAATGTCGGCGGAATAGTGGTTTAAACCCGTCCTCTTTTTTTCTCGAAAATCAGAAAGTGTTCGCGATTGCCATTTTGATGCTATCGTGTAAGAAGTAAGTCAAGTGGGAATGCAGGGCCGCATGCCGTTCCTCGGTATGGCCATTATTTCCGGAATTAGAGACTCAAATATTTTAGGTATCCAAAAATTGGGGCTAGAAAAAAGTGCGAAGGATTTGCTGGATTTTTGCGGTGATTACTAAGGAAGATGCGGGGGTGCTACAGTTAAAAGGGCGGGCCTCTGAGCCGCTTCGTTTTCCTTGTGTAGAATAAAGTATGTTTAGGAAGGTCAAAATGACCATTTTTTGAAAATTTGCCGGCCTCTCCCGTCCAAACGCGCGGGGATAGAGTGTTGTCCTTTATACTGAAAATAGAGTTTTCCGAGCTGTATTCAACGCACACATCGGCTTTGTTCTAGCTATACGTACCGCGGAGTAATGGCGGCTAGAATGTCGGCGGAATAGTGGTTTAAACCCTTCCCCCTTTTTTTCTCGATAATCAGAAAGTGTTCGCGATTGCCATTTTGATGCTATCGTGTAAGAAGTAAGTCAAGGGGGAATACAGGGCCGCATGCCGTTCCTCGGTATGGCCATTATTTCCGGAATTAGAGACTCAAATATTTTAGGTACCCAAAAATTGGGGCTAGAAAAAAGTGCGACGGATTTGCTGGATTTTTGCGGTGGTTACTAAGGAAGATGCGGGGGTGCTACAGTTAAAAGGGCGGGCCTCTGAGCCGCTTCGTTTTCCTTGTGTAGAATAAAGTCTGTTTAGGAAGGTCAAAATGACCATTTTTTGAAAATTTGCCGACCTCTCCCGTCCAAACGCGCGGGGATATAGATTTGTCCTTTATACTGAAAATAGAGTTTTCCGAGCTGGATTCAACGCACACATCGCCTTTGTTCTAGCTGTACGTACCGCGGAGTTATGGCGGCTAGAATGTCGGCGGAAGAGTGGTTTAAACCCTTCCCCTTTTTTTCTCGAATATCAGAAAGTGTTCGCGTTTGCCATTTTGATGCTATCGTGTAAGAAGTAAGTCAAGGGGGAATACAGGGCCGCATGCCGTTCCTCGGTATGGCCATTATTTCCGGAATTAGAGACTCAAATATTTTAGGTACCCAAAAATTGGGGCTAGAAAAAAGTGCGACGGATTTGCTGGATTTTTGCGGTGATTACTAAGGAAGATGCGGGGGTGCTACAGTTAAAAGGGCGGGCCTCTGAGCCGCTTCGTTTTCCTTGTGTTGAATAAAGTCTGTTTAGGAAGGTCAAAATGACCATTTTTTGATATTTTTTCGGCCTCTCCCATCCAAACGCGCGCGGATAGAGAGTTGTCCTTTATACTGAAAATAGAGTTTTCCGAGGTGGATTCAAAGCAGACATCGGCTTTGTTCTAGCTATACGTACCGCGGAGTTATGGCGGCTAGAATGTCTCGAAAAACAGAAAGTGTTCGCGATTGCCATTTTGATGCTATCGTGTAAGAAGTAAGTCAAGGGGGAATACAGGGCCTCATGCCGTTCCTCGGTATGGCCATTATTTCCGGAATTAGAGACTCAAATATTTTAGGTACCCAAAAATTGGGGCTAGAAAAAAGTGCGACGGATTTGCTGGATTTTTGCGGTGTTTACTAAGGAAATGCGGGGGTGCTACAGTTAAAAGGGCGGGCCTCTGAGCCGCTTCGTTTTCCTTGTGTAGAATAAAGTCTGTTTTGGAAGGTCAAAATGAACATTTTTTGAAAATTTTTCGGCCTCTCCCGTCCATACGCGCGGGGATAGAGGGTTGTCCTTTATACTGAAAATAGAGTTTTCCGAGCTGGATTCAACGCACACATCGCCTTTGTTCTAGCTATACGTACCGCGGAGTAATGGCGGCTAGAATGTCGGCGGAATAGTGGTTTAAACCCTTCCCCCTTTTTTTCTCGAAAATCAGAAAGTGTTCGCGATTGCCATTTTGATGCTATCGTGTAAGAAGTAAGTCAAAGGGGAATACAGGGCCGCATGCCGTTCCTCGGTATGGCCATTATTTCCGGAATTAGAGACTCAAATATTTTAGGTACCCAAAAATTGGGGCTAGAAACAAGTGCGACGGATTTGCTGGATTTTTGCGGTGGTTACTAAGGAAGATGCGGGGGTGCTACAGTTAAAAGGGCGGGCCTTTGAGCCGCTTCGTTTTCCTTGTGTAGAATAAAGTCTGTTTAGGAAGGTCAAAATGACCATTTTTTGAAAATTTGCCGGCCTCTCCCGTCCAAACGCGCGGGGATAGAGAGTTGTCCTTTATACTGAAAATAGAGTTTTCCGAGGTGGATTCAACGCAGACATCGGCTTTGTTCTAGCTATACGTACCGCGGAGTTATGGCGGCTAGAATGTCGGCGGAATAGTGGTTTAAACCCTTCCCCTTTTTTTCTCGAAAATCAGAAAGTGTTCGCGATTGCCATTTTGATGCTATCGTGTAAGAAGTAAGTCAAGGGGGAATACAGGGCCGCATGCCGTTCCTCGGTATGGCCATTATTTCCGGAATTAGAGACTCAAATATTTTAGGTACCCAAAAATTGGGGCTGGAAAAAAGTGCGCCGGATTTGCTGGTTTTTTCGGTGATTACTAAGGAAGATGCGGGGGTGCTACAGTTAAAAGGGCGGGACTCTGAGCCGCTTCGTTTTCCTTGTGTAGAATAAAGTCTGTTTAGGAAGGTCAAAATGACCATTTTTTGAAAATTTGCCGGCCTCTCCCGTCCAAACGCGCGGGGATAGATAGTTGTCCTTTATACTGAAAATAGAGTTTTCCGAGCTGTATTCAACGCACACATCGGCTTTGTTCTAGCTATACGTACCGCGGAGTAATGGCGGCTAGAATGTCGGCGGAATAGTGGTTTAAACCCTTCCCCCTTTTTTTCTCGAAAATCAGAAAGTGTTCGCGATTGCCATTTTGATGCCATCGTGTAAGAAGTAATTCAAGGGGGAATACAGGGCCGCATGCCGTTCCTCGGTATGGCCATTATTTCAGGAATTAGAGACTCAAATATTTTAGGTACCCAAAAATTTGGGCTAGAAAAAAGTGCGACGGATTTGCTGGCTTTTTGCGGTGTTTACTAAGGAACATGCGGGGGTGCTACAGTTAAAAGGACGGGCCTCTGAGCCGCTTCGTTTTCCTTGTGTAGAATAAAGTCTGTTTAGGAAGGTCAAAATGACCATTTTTTGATATTTTTTCGGCCTCTCCCGTCCAAATGCGCGGGGATAGAGAGTTGTCCTTTATATTGAAAATAGAGTTTTCCGAGCTTTATTCAACGCAGACATCGGCTTTGTTCTAGCTATACGTACCGCGGAGTAATGGCGTCTAGAATGTCGGCGGAATAGTGGGTTAAACCCTACCCCCTTTTTTTCTCGAAAATCAGAAAGTGTTCGCGATTGCCATTTTGATGCTATCATGTAAGAAGTAAGTCAAGGGGGAATACAGGGCCGCATGCCGTTCCTCGGTATGGCCATTATTTGCGGAATTAGAGACTCAAATATTTTAGGTACCCAAAAATTGGGGCTAGAAAAAAGTGCGACGGATTTGCTGGATTTTTGCGGTGATTACTAAGGAAGATGCGGGGGTGCTACAGTTAAAAGGGCGGGACTCTGAGCCGCTTCGTTTTCGTTGTGTAGAATAAAGTCTGTTTAGGAAGGTCAAAATGACCATTTTTTGAAAATTTGCCGGCCTCTCCCGGGGATAGATAGTTGTCCTTTATACTGAAAATATAGTTTTCCAAGCTGTATTCAACGCACACATCGGCTTTGTTCTAGCTATACGTACCGCGGAGTAATGGCGGCTAGAATGTCGGCGGAATAGTGGTTTAAACCCTTCCCCCTTTTTTTCTCGAAAATCAGAAAGTGTTCGCGATTGCCATTTTGATGCCATCGTGTAAGAAGTAATTCAAGGGGGAATACAGGGCCGCATGCCGTTCCTCGGTATGGCCATTATTTCAGGAATTAGAGACTCAAATATTTTAGGTACCCAAAAATTTGGGCTAGAAAAAAGTGCGACGGATTTGCTGGATTTTTGCGGTGTTTACTAAGGAATATGCGGGGGTGCTACAGTTAAAAGGACGGGCCTCTGAGCCGCTTCGTTTTCCTTGTGTAGAATAAAGTCTGTTTAGGAAGGTCAAAATGACCATTTTTTGATATTTTTTCGGCCTCTCCCGTCCAAACGCGCGGGGATAGAGAGTTGTCCTTTATACTAAAAATAGAGTTTTCCGCGCTGTATTCAACGCAGACATCGGCTTTGTTCTAGCTATACGTACCGCGGAGTAATGGCGGCTAGAATGTCGGCGGAATAGTGGTTTAAACCCTTCCCCTTTTTTTCTCGAAAATCAGAAAGTCTTCGCGATTGCCATTTTGATGCTATCGTGTAATAAGTAAGTCAAGGGGGAATACAGGGCCGCATACCGTTCCTCGGTATGGCCATTATTTCCGGAATTAGAGACTCAAATATTTAAGGTACCCAAAAATTGGGGCTAGAAAAAAGTCCGACGGATTTGCTGGATTTTTGCGGTCTTTACTAAGGAAGATGCGGTTGTGCTACATTTAAAAGGGCGCGCCTCTGAGCCGCTTCGTTTTCCTTGTGTAGAATAAAGTCTGTTTAGGAAGGTCAAAATGACCATTTTTTGAAAATTTGCTGGCCTCTCCCGTCCAAACGCGCGGGGATAAAGAGTTGTCCTTTATACTGAAAATAGAGTTTTCCGAGCTGTATTCAACGCACACATCGGCTTTGTTCTAGCTATACGTACCGCGGAGTTATGGCGGCTAGAATGTCGGCGGAATAGTGGTTTAAACCCTTCCCCTTTTTTCTCGAAATTCAGAAAGTGTTCGCGATTGCCATTTTGATGCTATCGTGTAAGAAGTAAGTCAAGGGGGAATACAGGGTCGCATGCCGTTCCTCGGTATGGCCATTATTTCCGGAATTAGAGACTCAAATATTTTAGGTACCCAAAAATTGGGGCTAGAAAAAAGTACAACGGATTTGCTGGATTTTTGCGGTGTTTACTAAGGAACATGCGGGGGTGCTACAGTTAAAAGGGCGGGCCTCTGAGCCGCTTCGTTTTCCTTGTGTAGAATAAAGTCTGTTTTGGAAGGTCAAAATGCCCATTTTTTGTAAATTTGCCGGCCTCTCCCGTCCAAACGCGCATGGATATAGAGTTGTCCTTTATACTGAAAATAGAGTTTTCCGAGCTGCATTCAACGCACACATCGCCATTGTTCTAGCTATACGTACCGCGGAGTTATGGCGGCTAGAATGTCGGCGGAAGAGTGGTTTAAACCCTTCCCCTTTTTTTCTCGAATATCAGAAAGTGTTCGCGTTTGCCATTTTGATGCTATCGTGTAAGAAGTAAGTCAAGGGGGAATACAGGGCCGCATGCCGTTCCTCGGTATGGCCATTATTTCCGGAATTAGAGACTCAAATATTTTAGGTACCCAAAAATTGGGGCTAGAAAAAAGTGCGACGGATTTGCTGGATTTTTGCGGTGATTACTAAGGAAGATGCGGGGGTGCTACAGTTAAAAGGGCGGGCCTCTGAGCCGCTTCGTTTTCCTTGTGTAGAATAAAGTCTGTTTAGGAAGGTCAAAATGACCATTTTTTGATATTTTTTCGGCCTCTCCCGTCCAAACGCGCGGGGATAGAGAGTTGTCCTTTATACTAAAAATAGAGTTTTCCGCGCTGTATTCAACGCAGACATCGGCTTTGTTCTAGCTATACGTACCGCGGAGTAATGGCGGCTAGAATGTCGGCGGAATAGTGGTTTAAACCCTTCCCCTTTTTTTCTCGAAAATCAGAAAGTGTTCGCGATTGCCATTTTGATGCTATCGTGTAAGAAGTAAGTCAAGGGGGAATACAGGGCCGCATACCGTTCCTCGGTATGGCCATTATTTCCGGAATTAGAGACTCAAATATTTAAGGTACCCAAAAATTGGGGCTAGAAAAAAGTCCGACGGATTTGCTGGATTTTTGTGGTCTTTGCTAAGGAACATGCGGGGGTGCTACAGTTAAAAGGGCGCGCCTCTGAGCCGCTTCGTTTTCCTTGTGTAGAATAAAGTCTGTTTAGGAAGGTCAAAATGACCATTTCTTGAAATTTTGCCGGCCTCTCCCGTCCAAACGCGCGGGGATAGAGAGTTGTCCTTTACACTGAAAATAGAGTTTTCCGAGCTGGATTCAACGCACACATCGGCTTTGTTCTAGCTATACGTACCGCGGAGTTATGGCGGCTAGAATGTCGGCGGAATAGTGGTTTAAACCCTTCCCCCTTTTTTTCTCGAAAATCAGAAAGTGTTCGCCATTGCCATTTTGATGCTATCGTGTAAGAAGTAAGTCAAGGGGGAATACAGGGCCGCATGCCGTTCCTCGGTATGGCCATTATTTCCGGAATTAGAGACTCAAATATTTTAGGTACTCAAAAATTGGGGCTAGAAAAAAGTACAACGGATTTGCTGGATTTTTGCGGTGTTTACTAAGGAACATGCGGGGGTGCTACAGTTAAAAGGGCGGGCCTCTGAGCCGCTTCGTTTTCCTTGTGTAGAATAAAGTCTGTTTTGGAAGGTCAAAATGCCCATTTTTTGTAAATTTGCCGGCCTCTCCCGTCCAAACGCGCGGGGATATAGAGTTGTCCTTTATACTGAAAATAGAGTTTTCCGAGCTGGATTCAACGCATACATCGCCATTGTTCTAGCTATACGTACCGCGGAGTTATGGCGGCTAGAATGTCGGCGGAATAGTGGTTTAAACCCGTCCCCTTTTTTTCTCGAAAATCAGAAAGTGTTCGCGATTGCCATTTTGATGCTATCGTGTAAGAAGTAAGTCAAGTGGGAATGCAGGGCCGATTGCCGTTCCTCGGTATGGCCATTATTTCCGGAATTAGAGACTCAAATATTTTAGGTACCCAAAAATTGGGGCTAGAAAAAAGTGCGAAGGATTTGCTGGATTTTTGCGGTGATTACTAAGGAAGATGCGAGGGTGCTACAGTTAAAAGGGCGGGCCTCTGAGCCGCTTCGTTTTCCTTGTCTAGAATAAAGTATGTTTAGGAAGGTCAAAATGACCATTTTTTGAAAATTTGCCGGCCTCTCCCGTCCAAACGCGCGGGGATAGAGTGTTGTCCTTTATACTGAAAATAGAGTTTTCCGAGCTGTATTCAACGCACACGTCGGCTTTGTTCTAGCTATACGTACCGCGGAGATATGGCGGCTAGAATGTCGGCGGAATAGTGGTTTAAACCCTTCCCCTTTTTTTCTCGAAATTCAGAAAGTGTTCGCGATTGCCATTTTGATGCTATCGTGTAAGAAGTAAGTCAAGGGGGAATACAGGGCAGCATGCCGTTCCTCGGTATGGCCATTATTTCCGGAATTAGAGACTCAAATATTTTAGGTACCCAAAAATTGGGGCTAGAAAAAAGTGCGACGGATTTGCTGGATTTTTGCGGTGTTTACTAAGGAACATGCGGGGGTGCTACAGTTAAAAGGGCGGGCCTCTGAGCCGCTTCGTTTTCCTTGTGTAGAATAAAGTCTGTTTAGGAAGGTCAAAATGACCACTTTTTGATAATTTTTCGGCCTCTCCCGTCCAAACGCGCGGGGATAGAGAGTTGTCCATTATACTAAAAATAGAGTTTTCCGCGCTGTATTCAACGCAGACATCGGCTTTGTTCTAGCTATACGTACCGCGGAGTAATGGCGGCTAGAATGTCGGCGGAATAGTGGTTTAAACCCTTCCCCTTTTTTTCTCGAAATTCAGAAAGTGTTCGCGATTGCCATTTTGATGCTATCGTGTAAGAAGTAAGTCAAGGGGGAATACAGGGCCGCATGCCGTTCTTCGGTATGGCCATTATTTCCGGAATTAGAGACTCAAATATTTTAGGTACCCAAAAATTGGGGCTAGAAAAAAGTACAACGGATTTGATGGATTTTTGCGGTATTTACTAAGGAACATGCGGGGGTGCTACAGTTAAAAGGGCGGGCCTCTGAGCCGCTTCGTTTTCCTTGTGTAGAATAAAGTCTGTTTTGGAAGGTCAAAATGCCCATTTTTTGTAAATTTGCCGGCCTCTCCCGTCCAAACGCGCGGGGATATAGAGTTGTCCTTTATACTGAAAATAGAGTTTTCCGAGCTGGATTCAACGCACACATCGCCATTGTTCTAGCTATACGTACCGCGGAGTTATGGCGGCTAGAATGTCGGCGGAATAGTGGTTTAAACCCGTCCCCTTTTTTTCTCGAAAATCAGAAAGTGTTCGCGATTGCCATTTTGATGCTATCGTGTAAGAAGTAAGTCAAGTGGGAATGCAGGGCCGCATGCCGTTCCTCGGTATGGCCATTATTTCCGGAATTAGAGACTCAAATATTTTAGGTACCCAAAAATTGGGGCTACAAAAAAGTGCGAAGGATTTGCTGGATTTTTGCGGTGATTACTAAGGAAGATGCGGAGGTGCTACTGTTAAAAGGGCGGGCCTCTGAGCCGCTTCGTTTTCCTTGTGTAGAATAAAGTATGTTTAGGAAGGTCAAAATGACCATTTTTTGAAAATTTGCCGGCCTCTCCCGTCCAAACGCGCGGGGATAGAGTGTTGTCCTTTATACTGAAAACAGAGTTTTCCGAGCTGTATTCAACGCACATATCGGCTTTGTTCTAGCTATACGTACCGCGGAGTAATGGCGGCTAGAATGTCGGCGGAATAGTGTTTTAAACCCTTCCCCCTTTTTTTCTCGAAAATCAGAAAGTGTTCGCGATTGCCATTTTCATGCTATCGTGTAAGAAGTAAGTCAAGGGGGAATACAGGGCCGCATGCCGTTCCTCGGTATGGCCATTATTTCCGGAATTAGAGACTCAAATATTTTAGGTACCCAAAACTTGGGGCTAGAAAAAAGTGCGACGGATTTGCTGGATTTTTGCGGTGGTTACTAAGGAAGATGCGGGGGTGCTACAGTTAAAAGGGCGGGCCTCTGAGCCGCTTCGTTTTCCTTGTGTTGAATAAAGTCTGTTTAGGAAGGTCAAAATGACCATTTTTTGATATTTTTTCGGCCTCTCCCGTCCAAACGCGAGCGGATAGAGAGTTGTCCTTTATACTGAAAATAGAGTTTTCCGAGGTGGATTCAAAGCAGACATCGGCTTTGTTCTAGCTATACGTACAGCGGAGTTATGGCGGCTAGAATGTCTCGAAAAACAGAAAGTGTTCGCGATTGCCATTTTGATGCTATCGTGTAAGAAGTAAGTCAAGGGGGAATACAGGGCCTCACGCCGTTCCACGGTATGGCCATTATTTCCGGAATTAGAGACTCAAATATTTTAGGTACCAAAAAATTGGGGCTAGAAAAAAGTGCGACGGATTTGCTGGATTTTTGCGGTGATTACTAAGGAAGATGCGGGGGTGCTACAGTTAAAAGGGCGGGCCTCTGAGCCGCTTCGTTTTCCTTGTGTAGAATAAAGTCTGTTTTGGAAGGTCAAAATGACCATTTTTTGAAAATTTTTCGGCCTCTCCCGTCCATACGCGCGGGGATAGAGAGTTGTCCTTTATAATTAAAATAGAGTTTTCCGAGCTGTATTCAACGCACACATCGGCTTTGTTCTAGCTATACGTACCGCGGAGTAATGGCGGCTAGAGTGTCGGCGGAATAGTGGTTTAAACCCTTCCCCCTTTTTTTCTCGAAAATCAGAAAGTGTTCGCGATTGCCATTTTGATGCTATCGTGTAAGAAGTAAGTCAAGGGGGAATACAGGGCCGCATGCCGTTCCTCGGTATGGCCATTATTTCCGGAATTAGAGACTCAAATATTTTAGGTACCCAAAAATTGGGGCTAGAAAAAAGTGCGCCGGATTTGCTGGATTTTTTGCGGTGATTACTAAGGAAGATGCGGGGGTGCTACAGTTAAAAGGGCGGGCCTCTGAGCCGCTTCGTTTACCTTGTGTAGAATAAAGTCTGTTTAGGAAGGTCAAAATGACCATTTTTTGAAAATTTGCCGGCCTCTCCCGTCCAAACGCGCGGGGATAAAGAGTTGTCCTTTATACTGAAAATAGAGTTTTCCGAGCTGTATTCAAACGCACACATCGGCTTTGTTCTAGCTATACGTACCGCGGAGTTATGGCGGCTAGAATGTCGGCGGAATAGTGGTTTAAACCCTTCCCCTTTTTTCTCGAAATTCAGAAAGTGTTCGCGATTGCCATTTTGATGCTATCGTGTAAGAAGTAAGTCTAGGGGGAATACAGGGCCGCATGCCGTTCCTCGGTATGGCCATTATTTCCGGAATTAGAGACTCAAATATTTTAGGTACCCAAAAATTGGGGCTAGAAAAAAGTACAACGGATTTGCTGGATTTTTGCGGTGTTTACTAAGGAACATGCGGGGGTGCTACAGTTAAAAGGGCGGGCCTCTGAGCCGCTTCGTTTTCCTTGTGTAGAATAAAGTCTGTTTTGGAAGGTCAAAATGCCCATTTTTTGTAAATTTGCCGGCCTCTCCCGTCCAAACGCGCGGGGATATAGAGTTGTCCTTTATACTGAAAATAGAGTTTTCCGAGCTGGATTCAACGCACACATCGCCATTGTTCTAGCTATACGTACCGCGGAGTTATGGCGGCTAGAATGTCGGCGGAATAGTTGGTTAAACCCTTCCCCCTTTTTTTCTCGAAAATCAGAAAGTGTTCGCGATTGCCATTTTGATGCTATCGTGTAAGAAGTAAGTCAAGGGGGAATACAGGGCCGCATGCCGTTCCTCGGTATGGCCATTATTTCCGGAATTAGAGACTCAAATATTTTAGGTACCCAAAAATTGGGGCTAGAAAAAAGTGCGAAGGATTTGCTGGATTTTTGCGGTGATTACTAAGGAAGATGCGGGGGTGCTACAGTTAAAAGGGCGGGCCTCTGAGCCGCTTCGTTTTCCTTGTGTAGAATAAAGTATGTTTAGGAAGGTCAAAATGACCATTTTTTTTAAATTTGCCGGCCTCTCCCGTCCAAACGCGCGGGGATAGAGTGTTGTCCTTTATACTGAAAATAGAGTTTTCCGAGCTGTATTCAACGCACACATCGGCTTTGTTCTAGCTATACGTACCGCGGAGATATGGCGGCTAGAATGTCGGCGAAATAGTGGTTTAAACCCTTCCCCCTTTTTTTCTCGAAAATCAGAAAGTGTTCGCGATTGCCATTTTGATGCTATCGTGTAAGAAGTAAGTCAAGGGGGAATAGAGGGCCGCATGCCGTTCCACGGTATGGCCATTATTTCCGGAATTAGAGACTCAAATATTTTAGGTACCCAAAAATTGGGGCTAGAAAAAAGTGCGACGGATTTGCTGGATTTTTGCGGTGGTTACTAAGGAAGATGCGGTGGTGCTACAGTTAAAAGGGCGGGCCTCTGAGCCGTTTCGTTTTCCTTGTGTAGAATAAAGTCTGTTTAGGAAGGTCAAAATGACCATTTTTTGATATTTTTTCGGCCTCTCCCGTCCAAACGCGCGGGGATAGAGAGTTGTCCTTTATACTAAGAATAGAGTTTTCCGCGCTGTATTCAACGCAGATATCGGCTTTGTTCTAGCTATACGTACCGCGGAGTAATGGCGGCTAGAATGTCGGCGGAATAGTGGTTTAAACCCTTCCCCTTTTTTTCTCGAAAATCAGAAAGTGTTCGCGATTGCCATTTTGATGCTATCGTGTAAGAAGTAAGTCAAGGGGGAATACAGGGCCGCATACCGTTCCTCGGTATGGCCATTATTTCCGGAATTAGAGACTCAAATATTTAAGGTACCCAAAAATTGGGGCTAGAAAAAAGTCCGACGGATTTGCTGGATTTTTGCGGTCTTTACTAAGGAACATGCGGGGGTGCTACAGTTAAAAGGGCGCGCCTCTGAGCCGCTTCGTTTTCCTTGTGTAGAATAAAGTCTGTTTTGGAAGGTCAAAATGCACATTTTTTGTAAATTTGCCGGCCTCTCCCGTCCAAACGCGCGGGGATATAGAGTTGTCCTTTATACTGAAAATAGAGTTTTCCGAGCTGGATTCAACGCACACATCGCCATTGTTCTAGCTATACGTACCGCGGAGTTATGGCGGCTAGAATGTCGGCGGAATAGTGGTTTAAACCCGTCCCCTTTTTTTCTCGAAAATCAGAAAGTGTTCGCGATTGCCATTTTGATGCTATCGTGTAAGAAGTAAGTCAAGTGGGAATGCAGGGCCGCATGCCCTTCTTCGGTATGGCCATTATTTCCGGAATTAGAGACTCAAATATTTTAGGTACCCAAAAATTGGGGCTAGAAAAAAGTGCGAAGGATTTGCTGGATTTTTGCGGTGATTACTAAGGAAGATGCGGGGGTGCTACAGTTAAAAGGGCGGGCCTCTGAGCCGCTTCGTTTTCCTTGTGTAGAATAAAGTATGTTTAGGAAGGTCAAAATGACCATTTTTTGAAAATTTGCCGGCCTCTCCCGTCCAAACGCGCGGGGATAGAGTGTTGTCCTTTATACTGAAAATAGAGTTTTCCGAGCTGTATTCAACGCACACATCGGCTTTGTTCTAGCTATACGTACCGCGGAGTAATGGCGGCTAGAATGTCGGCGGAATAGTGGTTTAAACCCTTCCCCCTTTTTTTCTCGAAAATCAGAAAGTGTTCGCGTTTGCCATTTTGATGCTATCGTGTAAGAAGTAAGTCAAGGGGGAATACAGGGCCCCATGCCGTTCCTCGGTATGGCCATTATTTCCGGAATTAGAGACTCAAATATTTTAGGTACCAAAAAATTGGGGCTAGAAAAAAGTGCGACGGATTTGCTGGATTTTTGCGGTGATTACTAAGGAAGATGCGGGGGTGCTACAGTTAAAAGGGCGGGCCTCTGAGCCGCTTCGTTTTCCTTGTGTTGAATAAAGTCTGTTTAGGAAGGTCAAAATGACCATTTTTTGATATTTTTTCGGCCTCTCCCGTCCAAATGCGCGCGGATAGAGAGTTGTCCTTTATACTGAAAATAGAGTTTTCCGAGGTGGATTCAACGCAGACATCGGCTTTGTTCTAGCTATACGTACCGCGGAGTTATGGCGGCTAGAATGTCTCGAAAAACAGAAAGTGTTCGCGATTGCCATTTTGATGCTATCGTGTAAGAAGTAAGTCAAGGGGGAATACAGGGCCTCATGCCGTTCCTCGGTATGGCCATTATTTCCGGAATTAGAGACTCAAATATTTTAGGTACCCAAAAATTGGGACTAGAAAAAAGTGCGACGGATTTGCTGGATTTTTGCGGTGTTTACTAAGGAACATGCGGGGGTGCTACAGTTAAAAGGGCGGGCCTCTGAGCCGCTTCGTTTTCCTTGTGTAGAATAAAGTCTGTTTTGGAAGGTCAAAATGACCATTTTTTGAAAATTTTTCGGCCTCTCCCGTCCAAACGCGTGGGGATAGAGAGTTGTCCTTTATAATTAAAATAGAGTTTTCCGAGCTGTATTCAACGCACACATCGGCTTTGTTCTAGCTATACGTACCGCGGAGTAATGGCGGCTAGAATGTCGGCGGAATAGTGGTTTAAACCCTTCCCCCTTTTTTTCTCGAAAATCAGAAAGTGTTCGCGATTGCCATTTTGATGCTATCGTGTAAGAAGTAAGTCAAGGGGGAATACAGGGCCGCATGCCGTTCCTCGGTATGGCCATTATTTCCGGAATTAGAGACTCAAATATTTTAGGTACCCAAAAATTGGGGCTAGAAAAAAGTGCGACGGATTTGCTGGATTTTTGCGGTGGTTACTAAGGAAGATGCGGGGGTGCTACAGTTAAAAGGGCGGGCCTCTGAGCCGCTTCGTTTTCCTTGTGTAGAATAAAGTCTGTTTAAGAAGGTCAAAATGACCATTTTTTGAAAATTTGCCGGCCTCTCCCGTCCAAATGCGCGGGGATAGAGAGTTGTCCTTTATATTGAAAATAGAGTTTTCCGAGCTGTATTCAACGCACACATCGGCTTAGTTCTAGCTATATTTACCGCGGAGTTATGGCGGCTAGAATGTCGGCGGAATAGTGGTTTAAACCATTCCCCTTTTTTTCTCGAAAATCAGAAAGTGTTCGCGATTGCCATTTTGATGCTATCGTGTAAGAAGTAAGTCAAGGGGGAATACAGGGCCGCATGCCGTTCCTCGGTATGGCCATTATTTCCGGAATTAGAGACTCAAATATTTTAGGTACCCAAAAATTGGGGCTAGAAAAAAGTGCGCCGGATTTGCTGGATTTTTTGCGGTGATTACTAAGGAAGATGCGGGGGTGCTACAGTTAAAAGGGCGGGCCTCTGAGCCGCTTCGTTTACCTTGTGTAGAATAAAGTCTGTTTAGGAAGGTCAAAATGACCATTTTTTGAAAATTTGCCGGCCTCTCCCGTCCAAACGCGCGGGGATATAGAGTTGTCCTTTATACTGAAAATAGAGTTTTCCGAGCTGTATTCAACGCACTCATCGGCTTTGTTCTAGCTATACGTACCGCGGAGTTATGGCGGCTAGAATGTCGGCGGAATAGTGGTTTAAACCCTTCCCCTTTTTTCTCGAAATTCAGAAAGTGTTCGCGATTGCCATTTTGATGCTATCGTGTAAGAAGTAAGTCAAGGGGGAATACAGGGCCGCATGCCGTTCCTCGGTATGGCCATTATTTCCGGAATTAGAGACTCAAATATTTTAGGTACCCAAAAATTGGGGCTAGAAAAAAGTACAACGGATTTGCTGGATTTTTGCGGTGTTTACTAAGGAACTTGCGGGGGTGCTACAGTTAAAAGGGCGGGCCTCTGAGCCGCTTCGTTTTCCTTGTGTAGAATAAAGTCTGTTTTGGAAGGTCAAAATGCCCATTTTTTGTAAATTTGCCGGCCTCTCCCGTCCAAACGCGCGGAGATATAGAGTTGTCCTTTATACTGAAAATAGAGTTTTCCGAGCTGGATTCAACGCACACATCGCCATTGTTCTAGCTATACGTACCGCGGAGTTATGGCGGCTAGAATGTCGGCGGAATAGTTGGTTAAGCCATTCCCCCTTTTTTTCTCGAAAATCAGAAAGTGTTCGCGATTGCCATTTTGATGCTATCGTGTAAGAAGTAAGTCAAGGGGGAATACAGGGCCGCATGCCGTTCCTCGGTATGGCCATTATTTCCGGAATTAGAGACTCAAATATTTTAGGTACCCAAAAATTGGGGCTAGAAAAAAGTGCGCCGGATTTGCTGGATTTTTTGCGGTGATTACTAAGGAAGATGCGGGGGTGCTACAGTTAAAAGGGCGGGCCTCTGAGCCGCTTCGTTTACCTTGTGTAGAATAAAGTCTGTTTAGGAAGGTCAAAATGACCATTTTTTGAAAATTTGCCGGCCTCTCCCGTCCAAACGCGCGGGGATATAGAGTTGTCCTTTATACTGAAAATAGAGTTTTCCGAGCTGTATTCAACGCACTCATCGGCTTTGTTCTAGCTATACGTACCGCGGAGTTATGGCGGCTAGAATGTCGGCGGAATAGTGGTTTAAACCCTTCCCCTTTTTTCTCGAAATTCAGAAAGTGTTCGCGATTGCCATTTTGATGCTATCGTGTAAGAAGTAAGTCAAGGGGGAATACAGGGCCGCATGCCGTTCCTCGGTATGGCCATTATTTCCGGAATTAGAGACTCAAATATTTTAGGTACCCAAAAATTGGGGCTAGAAAAAAGTACAACGGATTTGCTGGATTTTTGCGGTGTTTACTAAGGAACTTGCGGGGGTGCTACAGTTAAAAGGGCGGGCCTCTGAGCCGCTTCGTTTTCCTTGTGTAGAATAAAGTCTGTTTTGGAAGGTCAAAATGCCCATTTTTTGTAAATTTGCCGGCCTCTCCCGTCCAAACGCGCGGAGATATAGAGTTGTCCTTTATACTGAAAATAGAGTTTTCCGAGCTGGATTCAACGCACACATCGCCATTGTTCTAGCTATACGTACCGCGGAGTTATGGCGGCTAGAATGTCGGCGGAATAGTTGGTTAAGCCATTCCCCCTTTTTTTCTCGAAAATCAGAAAGTGTTCGCGATTGCCATTTTGATGCTATCGTGTAAGAAGTAAGTCAAGGGGGAATACAGGGCCGCATGCCGTTCCTCGGTATGGCCATTATTTCCGGAATTAGAGACTCAAATATTTTAGGTACCCAAAAATTGGGGCTAGAAAAAAGTGCGAAGGATTTGCTGGATTTTTGCGGTGATTACTAAGGAAGATGCGGGGGTGCTACAGTTAAAAGGGCGGGCCTCTGAGCCGCTTCGTTTTCCTTGTGTAGAATAAAGTATGTTTAGGAAGGTCAAAATGACCATTTTTTGAAAATTTGCCGGCCTCTCCCGTCCAAACGCGCGGGGATAGAGTGTTGTCCTTTATGCTGAAAATAGAGTTTTCCGAGCTGTATTCAACGCACACATCGGCTTTGTTCTAGCTATACGTACCGCGGAGATATGTCGGCTAGAATGTCGGCGAAATAGTGGTTTAAAACCCTTCCCCTTTTTTTCTCGAAAATCAGAAAGTGTTCGCGATTGCCATTTTGATACTATCTTGTAAGAAGTAAGTCAAGGGGCAATACAGGGCCGCATGCCGTTCCTCGGTATGGCAATTCTTATTTCCGGGATTAGAGACTCAAATATTTTAGGTACCCAAATATTGTGGCTAGAAAAAAGTGCGACGGATTTGCTGGATTTTTGCGGTGTTTACTAAGGAAGATGCGGGGGTGCTACAGTTAAAAGGGCGGGCCTCTGAGCCGCTTCATTTTCCTTGTGTAGAATAAAGTTTGTTTTGGAAGGTCAAAATGACCATTTTTTGGAATTTTTTCGGCCTCTCCCGTCCAAACGCGCGGGGATAGAGAGTTGTCCTTTATACTGAAAATAGATTTTTCCGAGCTGTATTCAACGCACACATCGGCTTTGTTCTAGCTATACGTACCGCGGAGATATGGCGGCTAGAATGTCGGCGAAATAGTGGTTTAAAACCCTTCCCCTTTTTTTCTCGAAAATCAGAAAGTGTTCGCGATTGCCATTTTGATACTATCTTGTAAGAAGTAAGTCAAGGGGCAATACAGGGCCGCATGCCGTTCCTCGGTATGGCAATTCTTATTTCCGGGATTAGAGACTCAAATATTTTAGGTACCCAAATATTGTGGCTAGAAAAAAGTGCGACGGATTTGCTGGATTTTTGCGGTGTTTACTAAGGAAGATGCGGGGGTGCTACAGTTAAAAGGGCGGGCCTCTGAGCCGCTTCATTTTCCTTGTGTAGAATAAAGTTTGTTTTGGAAGGTCAAAATGACCATTTTTTGGAATTTTTTCGGCCTCTCCCGTCCAAACGCGCGGGGATAGAGAGTTGTCCTTTATACTGAAAATAGAGTTTTCCGAGCTGTATTCAACGCACTCATCGGCTTTGTTCTAGCTATACGTACCGCGGAGTTATGGCGGCTAGAATGTCGGCGGAATATTGGTTTAAACCCTTCCCCTTTTTTCTCGAAATTCAGAAAGTGTTCGCGATTGCCATTTTGATGCTATCGTGTAAGAAGTAAGTCAAGGGGGAATACAGGGCCGCATGCCGTTCCTCGGTATGGCCATTATTTCAGGAATTAGAGACTCAAATATTTTAGGTACCCAAAAATTTGGGCTAGAAAAAATTGCGACGGATTTGCTGGTTTTTTGCGATGATTACTAAGGAAGATGCGGGGGTGCTACAGTTAAAAGGGCGGGCCTCTGAGCCCCTTCGTTTTCCTTGTGTAGAATAAAGCCTGTTTAGGAAGGTCAAAATGACCATTTTTTTAAAATTTGCCGGCCTCTCCCGTCCAAACGCGCGCGGATAGAGAGTTGTCCTTTATACTGAAAATAGAGTTTTCCGAGGTGGATTCAACGCAGACATCGACTTTGTTCTAGCTATACGTACCGCGGAGTTATGGCGGCTAGAATGTCTCGAAAAACAGAAAGTGTTCGCGATTGCCATTTTGATGCTATCGTGTAAGAAGTAAGTCAAGGGGGAATACAGGGCCGCATGCCGTTCCTCGGTATGGCCATTATTTCCGGAATTAGAGACTCAAATATTTTAGGTACCCAAAAATTGGGGCTAGAAAAAAGTGCGACGGATTTGCTGGATTTTTGCGGTGTTTACTAAGGAACATGCGGGGGTGCTACAGTTAAAAGGGCGGGCCTCTGAGCCGCTTCGTTTTCCTTGTGTAGAATAAAGTCTGTTTTGGAAGGTCAAAATGACCATTTTTTGAAAATTTTTCGGCCTCTCCCGTCCATACGCGCGGGGATAGAGAGTTGTCCTTTATAATTAAAATAGAGTTTTCCGAGCTGTATTCAACGCACACATCGGCTTTGTTCTAGCTATACGTACCGCGGAGTAATGGCGGCTAGAATGTCGGCGGAATAGTGGTTTAAACCCTTCCCCCTTTTTTTCTCGAAAATCAGAAAGTGTTCGCGATTGCCATTTTGATGCTATCGTGTAAGAAGTAAGTCAAGGGGGAATACAGGGCCGCATGCCGTTCCTCGGTATGGCCATTATTTCCGGAATTAGAGACTCAAATATTTTAGGTACCCAAAAATTGGGGCTAGAAAAAAGTGCGCCGGATTTGCTGGATTTTTTGCGGTGATTACTAAGGAAGATGCGGGGGTGCTACAGTTAAAAGGGCGGGCCTCTGAGCCGCTTCGTTTTCCTTGTGTAGAATAAAGTATGTTTAGGAAGGTCAAAATGACCATTTTTTGAAAATTTGCCGGCCTCTCCCGTCCAAACGCGCGGGGATAGAGTGTTGTCCTTTATACTGAAAATAGAGTTTTCCGAGCTGTATTCAACGCACACATCGGCTTTGTTCTAGCTGTACGTACCGCGGAGTAATGGCGGCTAGAATGTCGGCGGAATAGTGGTTTAAACCCTTCCCCCTTTTTTTCTCGAAAATCAGAAAGTGTTCGCGTTTGCCATTTTGATGCTATCGTGTAAGAAGTAAGTCAAGGGGGAATACAGGGCCCCATGCCGTTCCTCGGTATGGCCATTATTTCCGGAATTAGAGACTCAAATATTTTAGGTACCAAAAAATTGGGGCTAGAAAAAAGTGCGACGGATTTGCTGGATTTTTGCGGTGATTACTAAGGAAGATGCGGGGGTGCTACAGTTAAAAGGGCGGGCCTCTGAGCCGCTTCGTTTTCCTTGTGTTGAATAAAGTCTGTTTAGGAAGGTCAAAATGACCATTTTTTGATATTTTTTCGGCCTCTCCCGTCCAAATGCGCGCGGATAGAGAGTTGTCCTTTATACTGAAAATAGAGTTTTCCGAGGTGGATTCAACGCAGACATCGGCTTTGTTCTAGCTATACGTACCGCGGAGTTATGGCGGCTAGAATGTCTCGAAAAACAGAAAGTGTTCGCGATTGCCATTTTGATGCTATCGTGTAAGAAGTAAGTCAAGGGGGAATACAGGGCCTCATGCCGTTCCTCGGTATGGCCATTATTTCCGGAATTAGAGACTCAAATATTTTAGGTACCCAAAAATTGGGACTAGAAAAAAGTGCGACGGATTTGCTGGATTTTTGCGGTGTTTACTAAGGAACATGCGGGGGTGCTACAGTTAAAAGGGCGGGCCTCTGAGCCGCTTCGTTTTCCTTGTGTAGAATAAAGTCTGTTTTGGAAGGTCAAAATGACCATTTTTTGAAAATTTTTCGGCCTCTCCCGTCCAAACGCGCGGGGATAGAGAGTTGTCCTTTATAATTAAAATAGAGTTTTCCGAGCTGTATTCAACGCACACATCGGCTTTGTTCTAGCTATACGTACCGCGGAGTAATGGCGGCTAGAATGTCGGCGGAATAGTGGTTTAAACCCTTCCCCCTTTTTTTCTCGAAAATCAGAAAGTGTTCGCGATTGCCATTTTGATGCTATCGTGTAAGAAGTAAGTCAAGGGGGAATACAGGGCCGCATGCCGTTCCTCGGTATGGCCATTATTTCCGGAATTAGAGACTCAAATATTTTAGGTACCCAAAAATTGGGGCTAGAAAAAAGTGCGACGGATTTGCTGGATTTTTGCGGTGGTTACTAAGGAAGATGCGGGGGTGCTACAGTTAAAAGGGCGGGCCTCTGAGCCGCTTCGTTTTCCTTGTGTAGAATAAAGTCTGTTTAAGAAGGTCAAAATGACCATTTTTTGAAAATTTGCCGGCCTCTCCCGTCCAAATGCGCGGGGATAGAGAGTTGTCCTTTATACTGAAAATAGAGTTTTCCGAGCTGTATTCAACGCACACATCGGCTTAGTAATAGCTATATTTACCGCGGAGTTATGGCGGCTAGAATGTCGGCGGAATAGTGGTTTAAACCCTTCCCCTTTTTTTCTCGAAAATCAGAAAGTGTTCGCGATTGCCATTTTGATGCTATCGTGTAAGAAGTAAGTCAAGGGGGAATACAGGGCCGCATGCCGTTCCTCGGTATGGCCATTATTTCCGGAATTAGAGACTCAAATATTTTAGGTACCCAAAAATTGGGGCTAGAAAAAAGTACAACGGATTTGCTGGACTTTTGCGGTGTTTACTAAGGAACTTGCGGGGGTGCTACAGTTAAAAGGGCGGGCCTCTGAGCCGCTTCGTTTTCCTTGTGTAGAATAAAGTCTGTTTTGGAAGGTCAAAATGCCCATTTTTTGTAAATTTGCCGGCCTCTCCCGTCCAAACGCGCGGAGATATAGAGTTGTCCTTTATACTGAAAATAGAGTTTTCCGAGCTGGATTCAACGCACACATCGCCATTGATCTAGCTATACGTACCGCGGAGTTATGGCGGCTAGAATGTCGGCGGAATAGTTGGTTAAGCCATTCCCCCTTTTTTTCTCGAAAATCAGAAAGTGTTCGCGATTGCCATTTTGATGCTATCGTGTAAGAAGTAAGTCAAGGGGGAATACAGGGCCGCATGCCGTTCCCCGGTATGGCCATTATTTCCGGAATTAGAGACTCAAATATTTTAGGTACCCAAAAATTGGGGCTAGAAAAAAGTGCGAAGGATTTGCTGGATTTTTGCGGTGATTACTAAGGAAGATGCGGGGGTGCTACAGTTAAAAGGGCGGGCCTCTGAGCCGCTTCGTTTTCCTTGTGTAGAATAAAGTATGTTTAGGAAGGTCAAAATGACCATTTTTTGAAAATTTGCCGGCCTCTCCCGTCCAAACGCGCGGGGATAGAGTGTTGTCCTTTATGCTGAAAATAGAGTTTTCCGAGCTGTATTCAACGCACACATCGGCTTTGTTCTAGCTATACGTACCGCGGAGATATGTCGGCTAGAATGTCGGCGAAATAGTGGTTTAAAACCCTTCCCCTTTTTTTCTCGAAAATCAGAAAGTGTTCGCGATTGCCATTTTGATACTATCTTGTAAGAAGTAAGTCAAGGGGCAATACAGGGCCGCATGCCGTTCCTCGGTATGGCAATTCTTATTTCCGGGATTAGAGACTCAAATATTTTAGGTACCCAAATATTGTGGCTAGAAAAAAGTGCGACGGATTTGCTGGATTTTTGCGGTGTTTACTAAGGAAGATGCGGGGGTGCTACAGTTAAAAGGGCGGGCCTCTGAGCCGCTTCATTTTCCTTGTGTAGAATAAAGTTTGTTTTGGAAGGTCAAAATGACCATTTTTTGGAATTTTTTCGGCCTCTCCCGTCCAAACGCGCGGGGATAGAGAGTTGTCCTTTATACTGAAAATAGATTTTTCCGAGCTGTATTCAACGCACACATCGGCTTTGTTCTAGCTATACGTACCGCGGAGATATGGCGGCTAGAATGTCGGCGAAATAGTGGTTTAAAACCCTTCCCCTTTTTTTCTCGAAAATCAGAAAGTGTTCGCGATTGCCATTTTGATACTATCTTGTAAGAAGTAAGTCAAGGGGCAATACAGGGCCGCATGCCGTTCCTCGGTATGGCAATTCTTATTTCCGGGATTAGAGACTCAAATATTTTAGGTACCCAAATATTGTGGCTAGAAAAAAGTGCGACGGATTTGCTGGATTTTTGCGGTGTTTACTAAGGAAGATGCGGGGGTGCTACAGTTAAAAGGGCGGGCCTCTGAGCCGCTTCATTTTCCTTGTGTAGAATAAAGTTTGTTTTGGAAGGTCAAAATGACCATTTTTTGGAATTTTTTCGGCCTCTCCCGTCCAAACGCGCGGGGATAGAGAGTTGTCCTTTATACTGAAAATAGAGTTTTCCGAGCTGTATTCAACGCACTCATCGGCTTTGTTCTAGCTATACGTACCGCGGAGTTATGGCGGCTAGAATGTCGGCGGAATATTGGTTTAAACCCTTCCCCTTTTTTCTCGAAATTCAGAAAGTGTTCGCGATTGCCATTTTGATGCTATCGTGTAAGAAGTAAGTCAAGGGGGAATACAGGGCCGCATGCCGTTCCTCGGTATGGCCATTATTTCAGGAATTAGAGACTCAAATATTTTAGGTACCCAAAAATTTGGGCTAGAAAAAATTGCGACGGATTTGCTGGTTTTGTGCGATGATTACTAAGGAAGATGCGGGGGTGCTACAGTTAAAAGGGCGGGCCTCTGAGCCCCTTCGTTTTCCTTGTGTAGAATAAAGCCTGTTTAGGAAGGTCAAAATGACCATTTTTTGAAAATTTGCCGGCCTCTCCCGTCCATACGCGCGCGGATAGAGAGTTGTCCTTTATACTGAAAATAGAGTTTTCCGAGGTGGATTCAACGCAGACATCGACTTTGTTCTAGCTATACGTACCGCGGAGTTATGGCGGCTAGAATGTCTCGAAAAACAGAAAGTGTTCGCGATTGCCATTTTGATGCTATCGTGTAAGAAGTAAGTCAAGGGGGAATGCAGGGCCGCATGCCGTTCCTCGGTATGGCCATTATTTCCGGAATTAGAGACTCAAATATTTTAGGTACCCAAAAATTGGGGCTAGAAAAAAGTGCGACGGATTTGCTGGATTTTTGCGGTGTTTACTAAGGAACATGCGGGGGTGCTACAGTTAAAAGGGCGGGCCTCTGAGCCGCTTCGTTTTCCTTGTGTAGAATAAAGTATGTTTAGGAAGGTCAAAATGACCATTTTTTGAAAATTTGCCGTCCTCTCCCGTCCAAACGCGCGGGGATAGAGTGTTGTCCTTTATACTGAAAATAGAGTTTTCCGAGCTGTATTCAACGCACACATCGGCTTTGTTTTAGCTATACGTACCGCGGAGTAATGGCGGCTAGAATGTCGGCGGAATAGTGGTTTAAACCCTTCCCCCTTTTTTTCTCGAAAATCAGAAAGTGTTCGCGTTTGCCATTTTGATGCTATCGTGTAAGAAGTAAGTCAAGGGGGAATACAGGGCCCCATGCCGTTCCTCGGTATGGCCATTATTTCCGGAATTAGAGACTCAAATATTTTAGGTACCAAAAAATTGGGGCTAGAAAAAAGTGCGACGGATTTGCTGGATTTTTGCGGTGATTACTAAGGAAGATGCGGGGGTGCTACAGTTAAAAGGGCGGGCCTCTGAGCCGCTTCCTTTTCCTTGTGTTGAATAAAGTCTGTTTAGGAAGGTCAAAATGACCATTTTTTGATATTTTTTCGGCCTCTCCCGTCCAAATGCGCGCGGATAGAGAGTTGTCCTTATTACTGAAAATAGAGTTTTCCGAGGTGGATTCAACGCAGACATCGGCTTTGTTCTAGCTATACGTACCGCGGAGTTATGGCGGCTAGAATGTCTCGAAAAACAGAAAGTGTTCGCGATTGCCATTTTGATGCTATCGTGTAAGAAGTAAGTCAAGGGGGAATACAGGGCCTCATGCCGTTCCTCGGTATGGCCATTATTTCCGGAATTAGAGACTCAAATATTTTAGGTACCCAAAAATTGGGACTAGAAAAAAGTGCGACGGATTTGCTGGATTTTTGCGGTGTTTACTAAGGAACATGCAGGGGTGCTACAGTTAAAAGGGCGGGCCTCTGAGCCGCTTCGTTTTCCTTGTGTAGAATAAAGTCTGTTTTGGAAGGTCAAAATGACCATTTTTTGAAAATTTTTCGGCCTCTCCCGTCCAAACGCGCGGGGATAGAGAGTTGTCCTTTATAATTAAAATAGAGTTTTCCGAGCTGTATTCAACGCACACATCGGCTTTGTTCTAGCTATACGTACCGCGGAGTAATGGCGGCTAGAATGTCGGCGGAATAGTGGTTTAAACCCTTCCCCCTTTTTTTTCTCGAAAATCAGAAAGTGTTCGCGATTGCCATTTTGATGCTATCGTGTAAGAAGTAAGTCAAGGGGGAATACAGGGCCGCATGCCGTTCCTCGGTATGGCCATTATTTCCGGAATTAGAGACTCAAATATTTTAGGTACCCAAAAATTGGGGCTAGAAAAAAGTGCGACGGATTTGCTGGATTTTTGCGGTGGTTACTAAGGAAGATGCGGGGGTGCTACAGTTAAAAGGGCGGGCCTCTGAGCCGCTTCGTTTTCCTTGTGTAGAATAAAGTCTGTTTAAGAAGGTCAAAATGACCATTTTTTGAAAATTTGCCGGCCTCTCCCGTCCAAATGCGCGGGGATAGAGAGTTGTCCTTTATACTGAAAATAGAGTTTTCCGAGCTGTATTCAACGCACACATCGGCTTAGTTCTAGCTATATTTACCGCGGAGTTATGGCGGCTAGAATGTCGGCGGAATAGTGGTTTAAACCCTTCCCCTTTTTTTCTCGAAAATCAGAAAGTGTTCGCGATTGCCATTTTGATGCTATCGTGTAAGAAGTAAGTCAAGGGGGAATACAGGGCCGCATGCCGTTCCTCGGTATGGCAATTATTTCCGGAATTAGAGACTCAAATATTTTAGGTGCCCAAAAATTGGGGCTAGAAAAAAGTGCGCCGGATTTGCTGGATTTTTTGCGGTGATTACTAAGGAAGATGCGGGGGTGCTACAGTTAAAAGGGCGGGCCTCTGAGCCGCTTCGTTTACCTTGTGTAGAATAAAGTCTGTTTAGGAAGGTCAAAATGACCATTTTTTGAAAATTTGCCGGCCTCTCCCGTCCAAACGCGCGGGGATATAGAGTTGTCCTTTATACTGAAAATAGAGTTTTCCGAGCTGTATTCAACGCACTCATCGGCTTTGTTCTAGCTATACGTACCGCGGAGTTATGGCGGCTAGAATGTCGGCGGAATAGTGGTTTAAACCCTTCCCCTTTTTTCTCGAAATTCAGAAAGTGTTCGCGATTGCCATTTTGATGCTATCGTGTAAGAAGTAAGTCAAGGGGGAATACAGGGCCGCATGCCGTTCCTCGGTATGGCCATTATTTCCGGAATTAGAGACTCAAATATTTTAGGTACCCAAAAATTGGGGCTAGAAAAAAGTACAACGGATTTGCTGGATTTTTGCGGTGTTTACTAAGGAACTTGCGGGGGTGCTACAGTTAAAAGGGCGGGCCTCTGAGCCGCTTCGTTTTCCTTGTGTAGAATAAAGTCTGTTTTGGAAGGTCAAAATGCCCATTTTTTGTAAATTTGCCGGCCTCTCCCGTCCAAACGCGCGGGGATATAGAGTTGTCCTTTATACTGAAAATAGAGTTTTCCGAGCTGGATTCAACGCACACATCGCCATTGTTCTAGCTATACGTACCGCGGAGTAATGGCGGCTAGAATGTCGGCGGAATAGTTGGTTAAGCCATTCCCCCTTTTTTTCTCGAAAATCAGAAAGTGTTCGCGATTGCCATTTTGATGCTATCGTGTAAGAAGTAAGTCAAGGGGGAATACAGGGCCGCATGCCGTTCCTCGGTATGGCCATTATTTCCGGAATTAGAGACTCAAATATTTTAGGTACCCAAAAATTGGGGCTAGAAAAAAGTGCGAAGGATTTGCTGGATTTTTGCGGTGATTACTAAGGAAGATGCGGGGGTGCTACAGTTAAAAGGGCGGGCCTCTGAGCCGCTTCGTTTTCCTTGTGTAGAATAAAGTATGTTTAGGAAGGTCAAAATGACCATTTTTTGAAAATTTGCCGGCCTCTCCCGTCCAAACGCGCGGGGATAGAGTGTTGTCCTTTATACTGAAAATAGAGTTTTCCGAGCTGTATTCAACGCACACATCGGCTTTGTTCTAGCTATACGTACCGCGGAGATATGTCGGCTAGAATGTCGGCGAAATAGTGGTTTAAAACCCTTCCCTTTTTTTTCTCGAAAATCAGAAAGTGTTCGCGATTGCCATTTTGATACTATCTTGTAAGAAGTAAGTCAAGGGGCAATACAGGGCCGCATGCCGTTCCTCGGTATGGCAATTCTTATTTCCGGGATTAGAGACTCAAATATTTTAGGTACCCAAATATTGTGGCTAGAAAAAAGTGCGACGGATTTGCTGGATTTTTGCGGTGTTTACTAAGGAAGATGCGGGGGTGCTACAGTTAAAAGGGCGGGCCTCTGAGCCGCTTCATTTTCCTTGTGTAGAATAAAGTTTGTTTTGGAAGGTCAAAATGACCATTTTTTGGAATTTTTTCGGCCTCTCCCGTCCAAACGCGCGGGGATAGAGAGTTGTCCTTTATACTGAAAATAGATTTTTCCGAGCTGTATTCAACGCACACATCGGCTTTGTTCTAGCTATACGTACCGCGGAGATATGGCGGCTAGAATGTCGGCGAAATAGTGGTTTAAAACCCTTCCCCTTTTTTTCTCGAAAATCAGAAAGTGTTCGCGATTGCCATTTTGATACTATCTTGTAAGAAGTAAGTCAAGGGGCAATACAGGGCCGCATGCCGTTCCTCGGTATGGCAATTCTTATTTCCGGGATTAGAGACTCAAATATTTTAGGTACCCAAATATTGTGGCTAGAAAAAAGTGCGACGGATTTGCTGGATTTTTGCGGTGTTTACTAATGAAGATGCGGTGGTGCTACAGTTAAAAGGGCGGGCCTCTGAGCCGCTTCATTTTCCTTGTGTAGAATAAAGTATGTTTAGGAAGGTCAAAATGACCATTTTTTGAAAATTTGCCGGCCTCTCCCGTCCAAACGCGCGGGGATAGAGTGTTGTCCTTTACACTGAAAATAGAGTTTTCCGAGCTGTATTCAACGCACACATCGGCTTTGTTCTAGCTATACGTACCGCGGAGATATGTCGGCTAGAATGTCGGCGAAATAGTGGTTTAAAACCCTTCCCTTTTTTTTCTCGAAAATCAGAAAGTGTTCGCGATTGCCATTTTGATACTATCTTGTAAGAAGTAAGTCAAGGGGCAATACAGGGCCGCATGCCGTTCCTCGGTATGGCAATTCTTATTTCCGGGATTAGAGACTCAAATATTTTAGGTACCCAAATATTGTGGCTAGAAAAAAGTGCGACGGATTTGCTGGATTTTTGCGGTGTTTACTAAGGAAGATGCGGGGGTGCTACAGTTAAAAGGGCGGGCCTCTGAGCCGCTTCATTTTCCTTGTGTAGAATAAAGTTTGTTTTGGAAGGTCAAAATGACCATTTTTTGGAATTTTTTCGGCCTCTCCCGTCCAAACGCGCGGGGATAGAGAGTTGTCCTTTATACTGAAAATAGATTTTTCCGAGCTGTATTCAACGCACACATCGGCTTTGTTCTAGCTATACGTACCGCGGAGATATGGCGGCTAGAATGTCGGCGAAATAGTGGTTTAAAACCCTTCCCCTTTTTTTCTCGAAAATCAGAAAGTGTTCGCGATTGCCATTTTGATACTATCTTGTAAGAAGTAAGTCAAGGGGCAATACAGGGCCGCATGCCGTTCCTCGGTATGGCAATTCTTATTTCCGGGATTAGAGACTCAAATATTTTAGGTACCCAAATATTGTGGCTAGAAAAAAGTGCGACGGATTTGCTGGATTTTTGCGGTGTTTACTAATGAAGATGCGGTGGTGCTACAGTTAAAAGGGCGGGCCTCTGAGCCGCTTCATTTTCCTTGTGTAGAATAAAGTATGTTTAGGAAGGTCAAAATGACCATTTTTTGAAAATTTGCCGGCCTCTCCCGTCCAAACGCGCGGGGATAGAGTGTTGTCCTTTATACTGAAAATAGAGTTTTCCGAGCTGTATTCAACGCACACATCGGCTTTGTTCTAGCTATACGTACCGCGGAGATATGGCGGCTAGAATGTCGGCGAAATAGTGGTTTAAACCCTTCCCCTTTTTTTCTCGAAAATCAGAAAGTGTTCGCGATTGCCATTTTGATACTATCTTGTAAGAAGTAAGTCAAGGGGCAATACAGGGCCGCATGCCGTTCCTCGGTATGGCAATTCTTATTTCCGGAATTAGAGACTCAAATATTTTAGGTACCCAAAAATTGTGGCTAGAAAAAAGTGCGACGGATTTGCTGGATTTTTGCGGTGTTTACTAAGGAACATGCGGGGGTGCTACAGTTAAAAGGGCGGGCCTCTGAGCCGCTTCATTTTCCTTGTGTAGAATAAAGTCTGTTTTGGAAGGTCAAAATGACCATTTTTTGGAAATTTTTCGGCCTCTCCCGTCCAAACGCGCGGGGATAGAGAGTTGTCCTTTATACTGAAAATAGAGTTTTCCGAGCTGTATTCTACGCACACATCGGCTTTGTTCTAGCTATACGTACCGCGGAGTAATGGCGGCTAGAATGTCGGCGGAATAGTTGGTTAAACCCTTCCCCCTTTTTTTCTCGAAAATCAGAAAGTGTTCGCGATTGCCATTTTGATGCTATCGTGTAAGAAGTAAGTCAAGGGGGAATACAGGGCCGCATGCCGTTCCTCGGTATGGCCATTATTTCCAGAATTAGAGACTCAAATATTTTAGGTACCCAAAAATTGGGGTTAGAAAAAAGTGCGACGGATTTGCTGGATTTTTGCGGTGATTACTAAGGATGATGCGGGGGTGCTACAGTTAAATGGGCGGGCCTCTGAGCCGCTTCGTTTTCCTTGTGTAGAATAAAGTCTGTTTAGGAAGGTCAAAATGACCATTTTTTGAAACATTTTTCGGCCTCTCCCGTCCAAACTCGCGGGGATAGAGAGTTGTCCTTTATACTGAAAATAGAGTTTTCCGAGCTGTATTCAACGCAGACATCGGCTTTGTTCTAGCTATACGTACCGCGGAGTAATGGCGGCTAGAATGTCGGCGAAATAGTGGTTTAAAACCTTCCCCTTTTTTTCTCGAAAATCAGAAAGTGTTCGCGATTGCCATTTTGATACTATCTTGTAAGAAGTAAGTCAAGGGGGAATACAGGGCCGCATGCCGTTCCTCGGTATGTCAATTCTTATTTCCGGAATTAGAGACTCAAATATTTTAGGTACCCAAAAATTGTGGCTAGAAAAATTGCGACGGATTTGCTGGATTTTTGCGGTGTTTACTAAGGAACATGCGGGGGTGCTACAGTTAAAAGGGCGGGCCTCTGAGCCGCTTCATTTTCCTTGTGTAGAATAAAGTCTGTTTTGGAAGGTCAAAATGACCATTTTTTGAAATTTTTTCGGCCTCTCCCGTCCAAACGCGCGGGGATAGAGAGTTGTCCTTTATACTGAAAATAGAGTTTTCCGAGCTGTATTCAACGCACACATCGGCTTTGTTCTAGCTATACGTACCGCGGAGTAATGGCGGCTAGAATGTCGGCGGAATAGTTGGTTAAAACCCTTCCCCCTTTTTTTCTCGAAAATCAGAAAGTGTTCGCGATTGCCATTTTGATGCTATCGTGTAAGAAGTAAGTCAAGGGGGAATACAGGGCCGCATGCCGTTCCTCGGTATGGCCATTATTTCAGGAATTAGAGACTCAAATATTTTAGGTACCCAAAAATTTGGGCTAGAAAAAATTGCGACGGATTTGCTGGTTTTTTGCGGTGATTACTAAGGAAGATGCGGGGGTGCTACAGTTAAAAGGGCGGGCCTCTGAGCCCCTTCGTTTTCCTTGTGTAGAATAAAGTCTGTTTAGGAAGGTCAAAATGACCATTTTTTGAAAATTTGCCGGCCTCTCCCGTCCAAACGCGCGCGGATAGAGAGTTGTCCTTTATACTGAAAATAGAGTTTTCCGAGGTGGATTCAACGCAGACATCGGCGGAGTTATGGCGGCTAGAATGTCTCGAAAATCAGAAAGTGTTCGCGATTGCCATTTTGATGCTATCGTGTAAGAAGTAAGTCAAGGGGGCATACAGGGCCGCATACCGTTCCTCGGTATGGCCATTATTTCCGGAATTAGAGACTCAAATATTTAAGGTACCCAAAAATTGGGGCTAGAAAAAAGTGCGACGGATTTGCTGGATTTTTGCGGTCTTTACTAAGGAACATGCGGGGGTGCTACAGTTTAAAGGGCGCGCCTCTGAGCCGCTTCGTTTTCCTTGTGTAGAATAAAGTATGTTTAGGAAGGTCAAAATGACCATTTTTTGAAAATTTGCCGGCCTCTCCCGTCCAAACGCGCGGGGATAGAGAGTTGTCCTTTACACTGAAAATAGAGTTTTCCGAGCTGGAATCAACGCACACATCGGCTTTGTTCTAGCTGTACGTACCGCGGAGTTATGGCGGCTAGAATGTCGGCGGAATAGTGGTTTAAACCCTTCCCCTTTATTTCTCGAAAATCAGAAAGTGTTCGCGATTGCCATTTTGATGCTATCGTGTAAGAAGTAAGTCAAGGGGGAATACAGGGCCGCATGCCGTTCCTCGGTATGGCCATTATTTCCGGAATTAGAGACTCAAATATTTTAGGTACCCAAAAATTGGGGCTAGAAAAAAGTGCGCCGGATTTGCTGGATTTTTTGCGGTGATTACTAAGGAAGATGCGGGGGTGCTACAGTTAAAAGGGCGGGCCTCTGAGCCGCTTCGTTTACCTTGTGTAGAATAAAGTATGTTTAGGAAGGTCAAAATGACCATTTTTTGAAAATTTGCCGGCCTCTCCCGTCCAAACGCGCGGGGATAGAGAGTTGTCCTTTATACTTAAAATAGAGTTTTCCGAGCTGTATTCAACGCACACATCGGCTTTGTTCTAGCTATACGTACCGCGGAGTAATGGCGGCTAGAATGTCGGCGGAAATCCGTCGAAAATCAGAAAGTGTTCGCGATTGCCATTTTGATGCTATCGTGTAAGAACTAAGTCAAGGGGGAATACAGGGCCGCATGCCGTTCCTCGGTATGGCCATTATTTCCGGAATTAGAGACTCAAATATTTTAGGTACCCAAAAATTGGGGCTAGAAAAAAGTGCGGCGGATTTGCTGGATTTTTGCGGTGGTTACTAAGGAAGATGCGGGGGTGCTACAGTTAAAAGGGCGCGCCTCTGAGCCGCTTCGTTTTCCTTGTGTAGAAAAAAGTCTGTTTCGGAAGGTCAAAATGACCATTTTTTGAAAATTTACCGGCCTCTCCCGTTCAAACGCGCGGGGATAGAGAGTTGTCCTTTATACTGAAAATAGAGTTTTCCGTGCTGTATTCAACGCACACAGCGGCTTTGTTCTAACTATATGTACCGCGGAGTTATGGCGGCTAGAATGTCGGCGGAATAGTGGTTTTAACCATTCCCCTTTTTTTCTCGAAAATCAGAAAGTGTTCGCGATTGCCATTTTGATGCTATCGTGTAAGAAGTAAGTCAAGGGGGAATACAGGGCCGCATGCCGTTCCTCGGTATGGCCATTATTTCCGGAATTAGAGACTCAAATATTTTAGGTACCCAAAAATTGGAGCAAGAAAAAAGTGCGACGGATTTGCTGGATTTTTGCGGTGGTTACTAAGGAAGATGCGGGGGTGCTACAGTTAAAAGGGCGGGCCTCTGAGCCGCTTCGTTTTCCTTGTGTAGAAAAAATTCTGTTTTGGAAGGTCAAAATGACCATTTTTTGAAATTTTGCCGGCCTCTCCCGTCCAAACGCGAGGGGATAGAGAGTTGTCCTTTATACTGAAAATAGAGTTTTCCGAGCTGTATTCAACGCACACATCGTCTTTGTTCTAGCTATACGTACCGCGTAGTAATGGCGGCTAGAATGTCGGCGGAAAAGTGGTTTAATCCCTTCCCCATTTTTTTCTCGAAAATCAGAAAGTTTTCGCGATTGCCATTTTTATGCTATCGTGTAAGAAGTAAGTCAAGGGGGAATACAGGGCCGCATGCCGTTCCTCGGTATGGCCATTATTTCCGGAATTAGAGAATCAAATATTTTAGGTACCCAAAAATTGGGGCTAGAAAAAAGTGCGACGGATTTGCTGGATTTTTGCGGTGTTTACTAAGGAAGATGCGGGGGTGCTACAGTTAAAAGGGCGGGCCTCTGAGCCGCTTCGTTTTCCTTGTGTAGAAAAAATTCTGTTTTGGAAGGTCAAAATGACCATTTTTTGAAATTTTGCCGACCTCTCCCGTGCAAACGCGCGGGGATAGAGAGTTGTCCTTTATACTGAGAATAGAGGTTTCCGAGCTGTATTCAACGCACACATCGGCTTTGTTCTAACTATAAGTACCGCGGAGTTATGGCGGCTAGAATGTCGGCGGAATAGTGGTTTACCTTCCTCTCTTTTTCTCGAAAATCAGAAAGTGTTCGCGATTGCCGTTTTGATGAAATCGTGTAAGAAGTAAGTCAAGGGGGAATACAGGGCCGCATGCCGTTCCTCGGTATGGCCATTATTTCCGGAATTAGAGACTCATATATTTTAGGTACCCAAATATTGGGGCTAGAAAAGAGTGTGACGGATTTGCTGGATTTTTGCGGTGTTTACTAAGGAAGATGCGGGGTTGCTACAGTTAAAAGGGCTGGCCTCTGAGCCGCTTCGTTTTCCTTGTGTAGAAAAAAGTCTGTTTAGGAAGGTCAAAATGAGCATTTTTTTTAATTTGCCGGCCTCTCCCGTCCAAACGCGCGGGAATAGAGAGTTGTCCTTTATACTGAAAATAGAGGTTTCCGAGCTGTATTCAACGCACTCATCGGCTTTGTTCTAACTATACGTACTGCGGAGTTATGGCGGCTAGAATGTCGGCGGAATAGTGGTTTAAACCCTTCCCCTTTTTTTCTCGAAAATCAGAAAGTGTTCGCGATTGTCATTTTGATGCTATCGTGTAAGAAGTAAGTCAAGGGGGAATACAGGGCCGCATGCCGTTCCTCGGTATAGTCATTATATCCGGAATTAGAGACTCAAATATTTTAGGTACCCAAAAATTGGGGCTAGAAAAAAGTGCGACGGATTTGCTGGATTTTTGCGGTGATTACTAAGGAAGATGCGGGGGTGCTACAGTTAAAAGGGCGGGCCTCTGATCCGCTTCGTTTTCCTTGTGTAGAAAAAAGTCTGTTTTGGAAGGTCAAAATGACCATTTTTTGAAATTTTGCCGGCCTCTCCCGTCCAAACGCGCGGGGATAGAGAGTTGTTCTTTATACTGAAAATAGATTTTTCCGAGCTGTATTCAACGCACTCATCGGCTTTGTTCTAACTGTACGTACTGCTTATTACCGGAAATAATGACCATTTCGAGTTGAGTTATATTTTTTTAATCCCAGATTACTTACTTAGGAGACGGTATAATGAAAATGTGAATCTTGAACGCAAACATATTATCGAGACAAAATACCAAGGCTTAAACTTCTATTCCTCCTACATTCTCGCCGCCATATCTCCGTGGTATGTGTATTGAGAAGAAAGCTAATAAATGCAGCGGATATTTCTCCACTGACTCTATCTGTAGTATTAAATTCAACTCTCAGTCCCCGTGCATATGGACGGTAGGAGCCGTGATATTTAAAAAAAATGGTTATTTTGGCTGTTCAAAACAGAATTTTCTCTACACAAGTGGGAGGAAGTGGCTCAATGACTCGCCCTTTTTACTGTAGCATCCCCATATGGTCATTAATTTTCACGCATAAAATCGAGTATATCCGTTCCTCTTTTTTTGTAGTCTCGTGCTCTTCAGCTTTGAATTTTTTATCCTTTGCGGTGAGAAAATTCCTCTTCACACTGATTATTGTTTACCAATAGGTACACTTCGACTTTAGAAATGTCAGATTTGTTCAAAATTGTGGCAATTAGTTTTGTTTAGTCTCATCTGGATGCTCCTTTGTTGTAGTTTTTAAAATATATATAATTTTTACTCATTATCTAATAATTCGTTTCATAATTATTTGGACATTTATTGTAGTAATAAACGCTTTATACTTTGTACACATTACACCATCTGCAGTGTCGTTTTCTCGTATTTCACATTTTCTGACATTTATTATTCTTGCAACGGACAAAATATAGATTTCAAATTGTTCAAAAGACTTCATTGAGGTACGAAGTCATTGTTCAAAATTGTGGCTATGTTGCGAACTGAAATTATTATTTTGGATTGAATTCCATGATTATATTTGATATATTCTAATGTGGGATATGTTTTGAATGTTTGGTTTTCCGTTATGAATATTCTTCCTTTGGCGTTCTTAATTTGCTTTGTCTTGTTTATTTATTTCATGATAGTGTGAATTTTATTAGTAACAGCAATGTAATTTATTCGTCACAACAATAATTCCTTTCTACAATTCACCTTAAACGCTCTCGTCAACAATTGGATCTTCACTCAACACAGTATTCGTTATAGCACTCCACCGACGACAATGACAATTTACTTGGACTATTACGCACAGCAATGAACTGTTAATCTTAACTAATATTTACAAAGCACTATTTACAAATCAGAACTACCCGTTCTCAGTTCACAGTTCTTCTATCTCAGTCACTCGAGTTCACAGTATCTCGAACCACAGACCTTCAGAGACAGTTCACTGTACTCGAACTCGGGTCCCTCCAACTGCGGTCCACTGCACTCGAACTCAGGTCCCTCCAACTGCGGTCCACTGCACTCGAACTCAGGCCTTCGGCTGCTGACGCAGTTGCGGACGCACACTTGAGACGAACTCCGGTACACAAGACTGGCTTCCTTGCTCTGGCTTTCTCACTGACTGAATAACTGAAAACTCTGAAACTGCTGTCGTTCCTTCGCGACCGTAATTTATAATTACAGCGACGTAGCCTCGAAGGTTCCACCCGTCTCTAGAGATGGCATTCCAGAGAAATCCAGGGCCCTCTCCTCTCTACCAGCACCAGATGCGCGCGCAAACTCGTCGCGTGACGTAATACACCCTCTCTCTTCTCTCCACCGCGCGACGTCACTCAATGTTCCGTGGAGCCTGTGCGATCTGCTTTCTTGCGGGACGCTGGTCGTGAGTTCGAATCTCACGTCGCTGTCACAATATCTTTGTTGCATTGTTGATTTGAAACATGTAGGTATTAGATCTATAACATTGCTTATGTTTGCAGGCTGATTCCTCGGGTAGATGGCAGTATGTCGCTGGATTACCTGATAGTGATGTTTCGTTCATGTCGCAGACTGGTGTCGTATTTGCAGCACTGTCCTCGTGACATGATACAGCTGGACACATAGAGAGCTGGAATGTGAGGAGAAGGCAAGGTTGAAAGAGTGAGTGGTTTAGTTAAATAGTACAAGTTTATTTCATTAAATGTATTAAACACCTTAATTGCACTACAGATACGTATGTGTGTGTGTGTGTAATATGTATAAAGGAATAGAGAACAAATAATTCTTAACATTAAACGACATACTGTAAACTGCTTAAAAACTAATTTCATTGTCAATGATTTTCAGTATCCAACATGTAACAAGTGATAAGGGGAGGCAAAGGTGAATATTTCAAAATTTATCCGATTTGTTTGAAATTGATCATGGATACTAAGTATGTTATTAGTAATGCACATACCAAGTTTCAACTTTCTAAGTACAATAGTTCTGTAAATATTAATAATTTTATAAAACTTTATATCGTTTGATATAAAATCCTCCGTGCACCATATTGTAAGAAATTTTCAATATTTCTTTTTATTTATATGTTCAGAAAAGGTATATAAATATTGATAAGTATTAGTTTATATAATATAATAGTATATATAATAGTATAGAATAGTATATAATAGTATAGAATAATATAGTAATACAGTTATCTTGATTTTAATTTCATACTTTAAAGGGACAAAAACAAAAAATTACATCGGAATATGAAAATATAGTGTATAAAGTTAAAAATGGGAAGAACCAATTTTCTTCACTTTTGTTCAAAATTTCACCTCTGCCTCCCCTTAATAGGAAGCTCACAGTATAAAATGTCGACGTCATTAGGCCTAGTATTTCGTAAAGAGAAGCTGTTGAAGAAATAGATGATGGAGATGCAATGTGTAATGAATAACCTTCAGTATAGTGACTATAACATTACGGGAGTGCTGTTATAAGTTTATTAAGCAATGTAGAAACAGGATGTATTTATTAATTCTATTTTAACAAAGGAATGTTTGTATAATGTTGATGATAATATTTAAATATACATTTGAATATAAATGTTTGACTATGCCCGTATACTTTGTATTTTGTGACAATAAAGTAATGTCAGTATGAACAAAATGACATGAAGGAGGAATGCTTCCTGTGGACTCTTAGCTTGGAAGCGATCAGCACTTTGTACTTAACTAGTGAGCTAACATAACATGCATTTACGTCATTGAGTTCATACCTTACATTGCAATTGAGGCTAACTACACATGTGTATGACTAGATTTCAGTCTGGTGTGAACAGGGCGCACAGCTGAATAGGACTTAACACGTCCAGCGCCTGAGTGGTCCCTGGGGTCTGCTATCTTTAAATTTTTTGTGCGTGAAGGCAGTCCATATGGCTGTCAGCATCCCACTTTATTTCGCGAGCTCTACAGATCACCTGACGGCTGTGGTACCTATAGAATATGGATCGGACCGCTGTGGCCCTTTTCTATCGTTGGGGTTTGGATGGGGTTTATTATAGAATCATAAATCTAAACATAATAAGATGCATATCACTATGAATACAACATTTTATTTTGATCATTATTTTGTAATGAACTTACAGTAACATTGATACTAACGAATGAACATTGCACCGAACTCTCTTGCTTTAAAATATTCGAAATTCAGTTTTAAGTTACAGAAAAATTACATTATCGAACCTTGTTTGAAACAGAGTAATTTACATTAGATTTTGTTTGACAAATAATATAACAAAATGCAGCACTGAAATCTGTTTGAAAAATATTTATTCTCAATTCACTCTAGTCACACCCAAGTCACTTTTAACTCGCTCTCAAGTTAATCCTAAACACTTGCAAGTCACTCCCAAATCACTCTTAAGTCACTTTCCATTCACTGTCGAGTCGATCTTGTCACACCTAAGTCTCTCCCGATTCACTCTTAAGTCACTCCCAATCACTCTGGGTTCCCTCTTAAGTCACTCAAAAGTCATTCTCGATTTGCACACGAGTCACTCTAGATATACTCCATAGTCAATCTCGATTCATTCCGAAGTTCCCTTGAAAAAAATCCTTTACACTTCTGTTATAAGATCTCAAATGTCGTATGGCTGCGAAATCTGGAGCAATGCAAAATTCCAAATTATCAGACGTCTGTAACGTATCCCTAACTATCACTGGTGCAGACTATAGAACCACCAATAAACAACTACAAGACATGCTTGAAATAGAATCATTCTACGACATTATACAGAAATTTACAGAAAACTTTAATAAGGACTTGCTGTACCACCCCAATCCTCTGATAAGAGCCCTGGCAACAAGAGTATAAAGTAACAACTACCGTCAAGATCGGTCACCTCAATTAAAAATAAAATATTCCTGCTTGTTAACGATCTCTGTTAAAGTAAAAGCCTTTTAAGGCTGACACTTATGTACCATACATGTTCCTGTTAATAATAAAAAAAATCGCCTCTAGCATGTGTTACGGAAAACTCAGTAAGTTTCGCATCCTATTATAATTCATCCATGACATCGCCGCGACCCGAAGTGGACTATGGAAATATTCCCGTCGTCGTCGACTTCGTCTGGTCGTCGTCTTTGGCTCGTCGTCATCGAACTCATCTCGTCGTCGACTTCATTTCTTCGTCGTTGTTGATTTCGTCTAGTCTTTCCCGTCCTCTTTGCCTCTTCGCCGACGTCGACATCGTCTCGTCGTCGTAGTCGACATCGTCCCGTACTTGCCGTCGACTTCGTCCCGTCTTCGTCGACTTCTCGTTGTCATTGTCGTCTGCCTCGTCGTCGTCGACTTCGTCCCGTCTAATTTCGTCTAGGTGGCATTATCGACTTCGTCTCTTCGTAGTTGAAAAGTCATTTAGGTCTCGTCGTCTTCCACTTCATCTCGTCATCGTGTACTTCGCCTCGTCGTCGAAATCGTCTCGTCTCCGCAGTCGTCATGTACTTCCTTTTCGTCGTCGACTTCGGCCAGGCTCCCTGTCCAGGACGCCGGGATATAAGTACAGGCCTCCGCTTTCAGGATTCCGGGTTCCGGGAAAACTACTTTGCGTTCCGGGTCCAAGACTCGCGGACCTGGATAAAGAACAACCGGTTCCGCTTAGAGTTCTGGGACAAGTCTTCCGGGTCCAGGACACCGAGTTCCGGGTTCAGGACTCAGGTTACGGATGGAGGACACCCAAACTCCGGGTTTCGGTTCACAAACTCCGGGTTCCGGTTCCCAAACTCCGGGTTCCTGGACCCAAACTCCTGGTTCCGGGCCCAAACTCCGGGATCAGATTCTTAAACTCCGCGTTCCGCTTCCAAAACTCCGGGTCCCAAACTGCTGGTCCCGGAATCCAAACTCCGGGCTCCGGTTCCCAAACACCGAGTATATGTTCCCAAACTCCGGGTTCCGGTTCCAAAGTACGGATTTCGGTTCCCAAACTCCGAGTTTCGGTTCCCAAACTCCGGGTCCCAAACCGCGAGTTCCGGAACCCATACTCACGGTTCCGGTTGCCAAACTCCGGGCTCCGGATCCATAACTACGGGTCCCAATCTCCGTATCCCAAACTCCGGGTTCAGAGCCCCAAACTCCGGCTTCCGGGACCCAAGCTCCGGGTTCCAGGCACCAAAGTCCGGGTTCCGGGTCCCAAACTCCGGGTAGTAGTTCCAAAAATCCGGGTTCCGGTTCGCAAATTCCGGCTCCAAACCCCGGGTCCCGGTTCCCAAACTCCGGGTTACGCTCCCCAAACTCCGGCTTCTGGTTACCAAACTCCGGGTACCAAAATCCGGCTTCTGGTTCCCACACTCCGCGTCCTAAGCTGCTGGTTCCGGATCAAAAACTCAGGGGTCCGGTTCCCAAAGTCCGGGTTCCAAACTCCGGGCTCCGGCTCCAAAGCTTGGGGTCCCAAATTCCGTGCTCCGGGACCCAAACTCCGGGTTCATTTTCCGAAATACCGGGCTACAAACTCCGGGCTCCGGCTCCAAAACTACGGGTCCCAATCTCCGTATCCCAAACTCAGGGTCCCGGATCCCAAACTACGGGTTCCGGTCCCAAACTCCGGGTAGGGTTCCAACCTCCTTGATCCGCTTACCCATCTCCGAGTTCTGGTTACCCAAATCCGGTCTCCGGGCACCGGTACCATGTAATCCTTCCATAATTGGATTACACATGTAATACACTTAGATTTGGATTACGTATGTAATCCATCCATAATTGGATCACATATGTAATCCACACGGATTTGGATTACATACGTAATCCATCCATTATTGGATCACATATGTAATCCATCTATAATTGGAATACACATGTATTCCATACAGATTTGAATTACATACGTAATCCATCCGTAATTGGATCACATATGTAATCCGCGTATTTGCATCACATATATAATCCATCCATAATTGGATTACGTATGTAATCCACACAGATTTGGATTACGTATGTAATCCATCTATAATTGGATTACACATGTAATCCACACGGATTTGGATTACATACGTAATCCATCCATAATTGGATCACATATGTAATCCATCTATAATTGGATTACACATGTATTCCATACAGATTTGAATTACATACGTAATCCATCCGTAATTGGTTCACATATGTAATCCGCGTATTAGGATTACATATATAATCCATCCATAATTGGACTACGTATGTAATCCACACAGATTTGGATTACGTATGTAATCCATCCATCCATAATTGGATTACACATGTAATCCATCCATAATTGAATTACGTATGTAATCCACACAGATTTGGATTACGTATGTAATCCACACAGATCTGGATTACGTATGTAATACATCCATAATGGGATTACACATGTAATCCATCCATAAATGGATTACACATGTAATCCATCCATAATTGGATTACATATGTAATCCACACGAATTTGGATTACATACGTAATCCATCCATAATTGGATCACATATGTAATCCATCTATAATTGGATTACACATGAATTCCATGCAGATTTGAATTACATAGCCGTAATTGGATCACGTATGTAATCCGCGAATTTGGCTCACATGTATAATCCATCCATAATTGGATTACGTATGCAATCCACACAGATTTGGATTACGTATATAATCCATCCATAATTGGATTACGTATGTAATCCATACTTGGATTACACATGTAATCCATCCATAATTGGATTACGTATGTAATCCACACAGATTTGGATTACGTATGTAATACATCCATCCATAATTGGATTACACATGTAATCGATCCATAATTGGATTACGTATGTAATCCACACAGATTTGGATTACGTATGTAATCCATCCATAATGGGATTACACATGTAATCCATCCATAATTGGATTACACATGTAATCCAACCATAATTGGATTACATATGTAATCCACACAGATTTGGATTACGTATGTAATCCAACCATAATTGGATCACATATGTAATCCACACGGATTTGGATTACATACGTAATCCATCCATAATTGGATCACATATGTAATCCATCTAAAATTGGATTACACATGAATTCCATACAGATTTGAATTACATAGCCGTAATTGGATCACGTATGTAATCCGCGTATTTGGCTCACATGTATAATCCATCCACAATTGGATTACGTATGTAATCCACACAGATTTGGATTACGTATATAATCCATCATAATTGGATTACGTATGTAATCCATACGTAATTGGATTACACATGTAATCCATCCATAATTGGATTACGTATGTAATCCACACAGATTTGGATTACGTATGTAATCCATCCATAATTGGATTACACATGTAATCCATCCATAATTGGACTGCACATGTAATCCAACCATAATTGGATTACATATGTAATCCACAAAGTTTTGGATTACGAATGTAATCCGTCTATAATTGGATTGCACATGTAATCCATCCATATTTGGATTACATATATAATCCACTCAGATTTCGATTACGTATGTAATCCATCCATAATTGGATCACATATGTAATCCACTCAGATTTGGATTACGTATGTAATCCATCCATAATTGGATCACATATGTTATCCACGTATTTGGATTACATACGTAATCCATTCATAATTGAATCACATATGTAATCCATCTATAATTGGATTACATATGTAATCCATCCATAATTGGATTACACATGTATTCCATACAGATTTGAATTACATACGCAATACATCCGCAATACATATGTAATCCACGTATTTGGATCACATATGTAATACAGATTTGGATTACGTGTGTAATACATTCATAATTGGTTTACGTATGTAATCCACACAGATTTGGGTTACGTATTTAATCCATCTATAATTGGATTGTGTATGTAATCCATCTTTAATTGGATTGCACATGTAAACCATTCATAATTGGATTGCGTATGTAATCCACACAGATTTTGATTACGTATGTGATCCTAAACTCCGGGTAGGGATCCAAATCCGAGTCCGGTTCCCAAAATTCCGGGCAAGGTTCCAAAACCCCGGGTTGCCGGTCCCAAAACCCGGAATCCGGTTCCGAAACTCCGGGTTCCACTTCCCAAACACCGTGTCCCGTTTCCCAAACTCAAGGTTCCGGTTCCCTAACTCTGGGTTTCGGTTTCCAAACTCCGGGTATGGTTCCAAAACTCCGAGTTCCTGTTCCCAAACTCAGGGCAGGGTTCCAACATTGATCCGGTTACCCATCTCCAGATTCTGGTTACCCAAATCCGGTTTCCGGGCCCCAAACCCCATTGTCCCGTTCCCAAACTCCGGGTTCCGGTTCCAAAACTCCGGGTTCCGGTTCCCAAAATCCGGGTTCCGGTTCCAAAACTCCGGGCAGGGTTCCAAAACTCCGGGTTCCTGTTCCCAAACTCAGGGTAGGGTTACAAACTAAGGGTTCCTGGTCAAAAACTCCGGGTTCCGGGTCCCAAACTCCGGGATCTAGGTACAAACTCCGGTTTCCTTTTCCAAACTCCGGGTTCCGGTCCCTAAACTCCGGGTTCCGGTCGCTAACTCCGGGTTCCGGGTCAGCATACGGGTCCGTAACTATGGGTTCCGCGTCCGAAACTACGAGATCCGGGTCCAAACTCCGGTTTCCGGCTACCAATCACTGGGTTCCGGGACACAAGCTCCGAGTTCCTGTCCCAATGTCCGGGTTTCCGGGTCAGGTTCCGGACCGCATACTCCGGGTTCCGGGCCCTAATCTCCGGGTTCCGGGCCCTAAAGTCCCGTTTCCAGGCCCTAAGCTGCGGGTTCCGGTCAAAACTCCGGGTTCCGGGTCCCAAAATCAGGGTTCCGGGCTAGGTTCCGGAACGCAAACTCCGGGTTCCTGTCCCAAACTCCGGCTTCCGTGTCAGGATACGGGTCCGTAACTATGGGTTCCGGGTCCGAAACTCCGGGATCCGGGTCCAAAATCCGGTTTCCGGTCACAAACTCCGGGTTCCGCACCCCAAGCTCCGGGTTCCGGTCACCCAACTCCGGGTTCCTGGTCCCAAACTCCGGGTTCCTGGTCCCAAATTCCGGGATCCGGTCCCACACTCCGGGTTCAGGGTCAGGATCCGGGTCCCTAACTGCGTTCCGGTTGCAAACTCCAGTTTCCGGGTCCCAAACTCCAAGTTCCGGGTCCCAAACTCCGGATTCCGTGTCCCAAACTCCGGGTTCCGGGTCCCAGAATCCGGGTTCCAGGTCCCAGACTCCGGGTTCCATGTCCCAAACTCCACATTCCGATTAGCAAACTCCGGGTTCCGGTTGCCAAGCTCCGCGTTCATGGTCCGAAACTCCGGGAAGGGCCCAAACTCAGGGTTCCGGTTACCCCACGCCGGGTTCCGGTTTCCCTTTACCTAGTTCCGAGCCACAAACTCCGGGTTCCGGGTCCCAAACTCCGGGCTCCGGTTCAAAAATTCCAGGTTCCAATTACCAAATTTCGGGTTCCGGTTCCCAAATTCCGAGTTCCGTTACACAACTCCGGGTTCCGGTTGCCCAACTGCTGGATCCTGCTCCCAAAGTTCGGGTCCCGGGTCCCAAACTCCGTGTTCCGGGTACTAAAAAACATTATATTAAAATAAAAAAATAAAAAAGAATTTTCGAAAATAATTTAAAAAATTTATTTTCAAAAATATTTTTCAAGAAAAATTTACAAAAAAAATGAGTTCAAAAAATTAAAAGAGAAATTAAAATAATGTATATTGAAAAGTAATTAAAAAAAAATAAAAAAAGGAAAATTTCAGACAATTTTCAAAATTGAAATATTTTAAAAATTAGTTTCACATTTTTTTTTGGAAAATTTTGTTCCTGTTGACAAATCCGTATTCCGGTTCACAAACTCCGTGTTCCGTGTACAAAACTCCTGGCTCCATTTCGCTAACTCTGGGTTCAGATTCCCAAACTCCGAGTTCCGGTTCCCAAATTCCCAGTTCCGGTTACCCAACTCCGGGTTCCGATTTCCCAACTCTGGGTTCCTGCTCTCAAACTTAGGGTTCCGGGTCCCAAACTCCGGGATCCGTGTGCCAAATAACATTAAATAAAAATTAAAAAAAATAAAAGACAATTTTTGAAAATAATTAAAGAAATATATTTCTAAAAAAAATTTCAAAAAAAATTTTTCGAAAAAAAATAAAAATATCATAATTTCAAAAAAGTTATGAAAAGAAATATAAAAACATTTTTAAAAATTTTAAAAGTAATACAAACAATATTTGAAAAAAATATAAAAATTTAAGACAAAAATTTTCAAAATTGAAATATTTTAAGAATTAGTCACAATTTTTTTGGAAAATATTATTTAAGATTTTTATGAATATTTTTGACAATTTTACAAAAAGAAAGTAAAAAAATAAATTGTCTAAAGATTAAAAAAAACAAATATTAAAATTCTCAAATTATTTTATTTAAAAAAATTTCGAAAAAATGATTTAAAAAAAATTACAAATATTGAAAGAAAATTTATTAAATTTAAAAAAATTCTAAAAAAAAAGAGTAATATTTTCAAAAAATTTTTGAAAAAAAATTTTCTCAAAACAATTTTCCAAATGAATTTTCAACAATGTTTTGAAACTAATTTTTATAAAAATTTCAATTTTGAAAATGTCTTTCTTAAATTTTTTTTCAAATATTTTTTTAATTATTTTTAAATATATTTTCTATTTTTTAATTTGCTCTCATAATTTTTTTGTAAATTTTTCTAATTTCTTTTTAAATTTCTTTTGAAAATTTGTTATGAAAATATATTTTTTTTAATCTTTTTCTTTAATTTTTTTTTGTTTTTATTTTCTGTTATTTGAAAAAAATCTATTTCAAAATTTTCTTGATAATTCTTTCGGAAAATTTTTTTGAGAATATTTTTTTTTTCAAAAATTTTTTGAAAATTTTACTTTTCGTTTTTTTAGAATTTTTTTAATTTAATAATTTTTTTAATATTCATATATATTTTTATTTTTTTTAAATAATTTTTCCAAATTTTTTAATTAAATAATTTGAGAATTGTAATGTTTAATGTTGTTTGAAAATTTTTTTGACAATTTATTTTTTTATTTTTTTTTAAATTGTCAAAAATTTTTATAAAATCTTAAATAATAAAATTTTCAGTAAATTTTCACAGTAAAAAAATGATACTAATATTTAAAAAATTTCAATTTTGAAAATTGTCTGAAATTTTTCCTTTTTTCAAATATTATTTTAATCACTTTTCAATTTTTTTAAATTTCTCTTTAAATTTTTGGAACTCATTTTTTTTGGAAAATTTTACTCGAAAAAATATTTTTGAAAATATATTTTTTAAATTATTTTGGAAAATTCTTTTTTTATTTTTTTTATTTTTATTCAATGTTTTTTGTACCCCGAAACCCGGAGTTTGGTAGCCGGAACCCGAACTTTGGGAGCAGGCACCCGGAGTTGGGCAACCGGAACCCGGAGTTGGGTAACGGAACTCGGAATTCGGGAACCGGAACACGGAGTTTGGTAATCGGTACCTGGAGATTACGAACCGTAGCCCGGAGTTTGGGACCCGCAACCCGGAGTTTGTGACCCAGAACCAGGAGAAGGGCAACCGGAACCCGGCGTTGGGTAAACGCAACCCTGTGTTTTGGGCCCTTCCCGGATTTTCGGACACTGAACCCGGAGCTGGGCAACCGGAGACCGGAGTTTGCTAACAGAAATCCGGAGTTTGGGACCCGAAACCTGGAGTTTGGGACCTGGAGACCGGAATTTGGACTCTGAACCCGGAGTTTGGGACCGGAACCCGGAGTTTGGAACCCGGAACCCGGAGTTGGGTGAACGGAACCCGGAGTTTGGAACACGGAATCCGGAGTTCGGGACCGGAACGCGGAGTTTGGGACCGGAACCCGGAGTTTGGGACCCGTAACCCGGAGTATGTACCCGGATCCCGAGTTTCGGACCCAGAACCCATAGTTAGGGACCCGGCTCCTGATCCTGAACCAAATGTTTGGGACCGGAACCCGGAGTTGGGTAACCGGAACCCGGAGTTAGGGACCCGGAAAAAGGAGTTTGGACCCAGATACCGGAGTTTCGGACCCAGAACCCATAGTTAGGGACCCGGCTCCTGACCCAGAACCAGATGTTTGGGACCGGAATCCGGAGTTGCGTGACAGGAACCCGGAGTTTGGGACCCGGAACCTGAAGTTGGGCGACCGGAACCCGGAGTTTGGGACCCAGAAACAGGAGTTTGGACCCAGACTCCGGAGTTTCGGACCCGGAACCCATAGTTAGGATCCGGATCCTGACCCGGAACTCGGATTTAGGGACCGGATCCCGGAGTTTGGGACCCAGAACCCGGAGTTGGGTGACCGGAACCCGGAGTTTGGAAAAGGAAACCGGAGTTTCTACCTGGATCCCGGAGTTTGGGACCCGGAACCCATAGTTTGGGACCCGGAACCCGGAGTTTTTGACCAGGAACCCGGAATTTGTAACCCTACCGTGAGTTTGGGAACAGGAACCCGGAGTTTTGGAACCCTGCCCGGAGTTTGGGAACCGGAACCCGGAGTTTGGGAACCGGACAATGGGGTTTGGGGCCCGGAAACCGGATTTAGGTAACCAGAATCCGGAGATGGGTAACCGGATCAAGGTTGGAACCCTGCCTGGAGTTTGGGAACAGGAACTAGGAGTTTTGGAACCATACCCGGAGTTTGGAAACCGAAACCCAGAGTTAGGGAACCGGAACCTTGAGTTTGGGAACCGGGACACGGAGTTTGGGAAGTGGAACCCGGAGTTTCGGAACCGGATTCCGGGTTTTGGACCGGCAACCCGGGGTTTTGGAACTTTGCCCGCAATTTTGGGAACCGGACTCGGATCCCTACCCGGAGTTTAGGATCACATACGTAATCAAAATCTGTGTGGATTACATACGCAATCCAATTATGGATGGATTATATACGTAATCCAAATACGCGGATTACATACGTGATCCAATTACGGCTATGTAATTCAAATCTGTATGGAATTCATGTGTAATCCAATTATAGAAGGATTACACATGTGATCCAATTATGGATGGATTACGTATGTAATCCAAATCCATGTGGATTACATATGTGATGTATGTGTAATCCAACTCCGGGTTCCGGTCCCAAACATCCGGTTCAGGGTCAGGAGCCGGGTCCCTAACTATGGGTTCTGGGTCCGAAACTCGGGATCCGGGTACATACTCCGGGTTACGGGTCCCAAACTCCGGGTTCCGGTCCCAAACTCCGCGTTCCGGATACCAAACTCCGCGTTCCGGGTCCCAAACTCCGGATTCCGTGTTCCAAACTCCAGGTTCCGTTCACCCAACTCCGGGTTCCGGGTTCCAAACTCCGGGTTCCGGTCCCAAACTCCGGGTTCAGAGTCCAAATTCCGGTCTCCAGGTCCAAAACTCCAGGTTTCGGGTCCCAAACTCCGGATTTCTGTTAGCAAACTCCGGTCTCCAGTTGCCCAGCTCCAGGTTCAGTGTCCGAAAATCCGGGAAGGGCCCAAAACACAGGGTTGCGTTTACCCAACGCTGGGTTCCGCTTGCCCTTCTCCTGGTTCTGGGTCACAAACTCCGGGTTGCGGGTCCCAAACTCCGGTCTCCGGTTCGTAAACTCCAGGTACCGATTACCAAACTCCGTGTTCCGGTTCCCAAATTCCGAGTTCCGTTACCCAACTCCGGGTTCCGGTTGCCCAACTCCGGGTGCCTGCTCCCAAAGTTCGGGTTCCGGCTACCAAACTCCGGATTTCGGGGTACCAAAAACATTAAATAAAAATAAAAAAAAATAAAAAAAGTATTTTCCAAAATAATTTAAATATATATTTTCAAAAATATTTTTCGAGAAAAATTTTCCAAAAAAAATGAGTTCAAAAAATTTAAAGAGAAATTTAAAAAATTGAAAAGTGATTGGAATAATATTTGAAAAAAGGAAAAATTTCAGACAATTTTCAAAATTGAAATTCTTTAAATATTAGTATCATTTTTTTTTAATGTGAAAATTTACTGAAAATTTTATTATTTAAGATTTTATAAAATTTTTTGACAATTTAAAAAGAAAATAAAAAAATAAATTGTCAAAAAAATTTTCAAACAACATTAAACATTACAATTCTCAAATTATTTAATTCAAAAACTTGAAAAAATTATTTAAAAAAAAATAAAAAAAATTATAAATATTAAAAAAATTATTAAATTAAAAAATTCTAAAAAAACGAAAAGTAAAATTTTCAAAAAATTTTTGAAAAAAAATATTCTCAAAAAAATTTTCCAAAAGAATTATCAAGAAAATTTTGAAACAGATTTTCTTCAAATAACAGAAAATAAAAATAAAAAAAAATAAAAGAAAAAGATTAAAAAAAAATATTTTTTCATAACAAATTTTCAAAAGAAATTTAAAAAGAAATTAGAAAAATTTACAAAAAAATTATAAAAGCAAATTAAAAAATAGAAAATATATTTAAAAATAATTAAAAAAATATTTGAAAAAAAATTTAAGAAAGAAATTTTCAAAATTAAAATTTTTATAAAAATTGGTTTCAAAACATTGTTGAAAATTCATTTGGAAAATTGTTTTGAGAAAATTTTTTTTCAAAAATTTTTGAAAATATTACTCTTTTTTTTAGAATTTTTTTAAATTTAATAAATTTTATTTCAATATTTGTAATTTTTTTTAATCATTTTTTCGAAATTTTTTTAAATAAAATAATTTGAGAATTTTAATATTTGTTTTTTTTTAATTTTTAGACAATTTATTTTTTTACTTTTTTTTTGTAAAATTGTCAAAAATTTTCATAAAAATCTTAAATAATATTTTCCAAAAAAATTGTGACTAATTCTTAAAATATTTCAATTTTGAAATTTTTTGTCTTAAATTTTTATATTTTTTCAAATATTGTTTGTATTACTTTTAAAATTTTTAAAAATGTTTTTATATTTCTTTTCATAACTTTCTTGAAATTATGATATTTTTATTTTTTTCGAAAAATTTTTTTTTTGATATTTTTTTTTAGAAATATATTTCTTTAATTATTTTCAAAAATTGTCTTTTTTATTTTTTTTAATTTATATTTAATGTTATTTGGCACACGGATCCCGGAGTTTGGGACCCGGAACCCTAAGTTTGAGAGCAGGAACCCAGAGTTGGGAAATCGGAACCCGGAGTTGGGTAACCGGAACTGGGAATTTGGGAACCGGAACTCGGAGTTTGGGAATCTGAACCCAGAGTTAGCGAAATGGAGCCAGGAGTTTTGTACACGGAACACGGAGTTTGTGAACCGGAACTAGGTAAAGGGAAACCGGAACCCGGCGTGGGGTAACCGAAACCCTGAGTTTGGGCCCTTCCCGGAGTTTCGGACCATGAACGCGGAGCTTGGCAACCGGAACCCGGAGTTTGCTAATCGGAATGTGGAGTTTGGGAGCCGGAACCCGGAGTCTGGGACCTGGAACCCGGAACCCGGATTCTGGGACACGGAAACCGGAGTTTGGGACCCGGAACTTGGAGTTTGGGACCCGGAACCCGGAGTTTGGGACCCGGAAACTGGATTTTGCAACCGGAACGCAGTTAGGGACCCGGATCCTGACCCTGAACCCGGAGTGTGGGACCGGATCCCGGAATTTGGGACCAGGAACCCGGAGTTGGGTGACCAGAACCCGGAGCTTGGGATGCGGAACCCGGAGTTTGTGAACGGAAACCGGATTTTGGACCCGGATCCCGGAGTTTCGGACCCGGAACCCATAGTTACGGACCCGTATCCTGACACGGAAGCCGGAGTTTGGGACCGGAACGCGGAGTTTGCGTTCCGGAACCTGGCCCGGAACCCGGATTTTGGGACCCGGAACCCGGAGATATGACCGGAACCCGCAGTTTAGGGCCTGGAAACGGGACTTTAGGGCCAGGAACCCGGAGATTAGGGCCCGGAACCCGGAGTATGCGGTCCGGTACCTGACCCGGAAACCCGGACATTGGGACAGGAACTCGGAGCTTGTGTCCCGGAACCCAGTGTTTGGTAGCCGGAAACCGGAGTTTGGACCCGGATCTCGTAGTTTCGGACGCGGAACCCATAGTTACGGACCCGTATGCTGACCCGGAACCCGTAATTAGCGACCGGAACCCGGAGTTTAGGGACCGGAACCCGGAGTTTGGAAAAGGAAACCGGAGTTTGTACCTAGATCCCGGAGTTTGGGACCCGGAACCCGGAGTTTTTGACCAGGAACCCGGAGTTTGAAACCCTACCCTGAGTTTGGGAACAGGAACCCGGAGTTTGGGAACCGGAACCCGGATTTTGGGAACCGGAACCCGGAGTTTTGGAACCGGAACCCATAGTTACGGACCCGTATCCTGACACGGAAGCCGGAGTTTGGGACCGGGACCCGGAGTTTGCGTTCCGGAACCTGGCCCGGAACCCGGATTTTGGGACCCGGAACCCGGAGTTATGACCGGAACCCGCAGTTTAGGGCCTGGAAACGGGACTTTAGGGCCCGGAACCCGGAGATTAGGACCCGGAACCCGGAGTATGCGGTCCGGAACCTGACCCGGAAACCCGGACATTGGGACAGGAACTCGGAGCTTGTGTCCCGGAACCCAGTGTTTGGTAGCCGGAAACCGGAGTTTGGACCCGGATCTCGTAGTTTCGGACGCGGAACCCATAGTTACGGACCCGTATGCTGACCCGGAACCCGGAATTAGAGACCGGAACCCGGAGTTTAGGGACCGGAACCCGGAGTTTGGAAAAGGAAACCGGAGTTTGTACCTAGATCCCGGAGTTTCGGACCCGGAACCCGTAGTTTTTGACCAGGAACCCGGAGTTTGAAACCCTACCCTGAGTTTGGGAACAGGAACCCGGAGTTTGGGAACCGGAACCCGGATTTTGGGAACCGGAACCCGGAGTTTTGGAACCGGAACCCGGAGTTTGGGAACGGGACAATGGGGTTTGGGTAACCAGAATCTGGAGATGGGTAACCGGATCAAGGTTGGAACCCTGCCCTGAGTTTGGGAACAGGAACTCGGAGTTTTGGAACCATACCCGGAGTTTGGAAACCGAAACCCAGAGTTAGGCAACCGGAACCTTGAGTTTGGGAAACGGGACACGGAGTTTGGGAAGTGGAACCCGGAGTTTCGGAACCGGACTCCGGGTTTTGGGACCGGCAACCCGGGGTTTTGGAACCTTGTCCGGAATTTTGGGAACCGGACTCGGATTTGGATCCCTACCCGGAGTTTAGGATCACATACGTATTCAAAATCTGTGTGGATTACATACGCAATCCAATTATGAATGGTTTACATGTGCAATCCACTTAAAGATGGATTACATACACAATCCAATTGTAGATGGATTAAATACGTAACCCAAATCTGTGTGGATTACATACGTAAACCAATTATGAATGGATTACATTCGTAATCCAAATCTGTATTACATATGTGATCCAAATACGTGGATTACATATGTCATCCAATTGCGGATGTATTACGTATGTAATTCAAATCTGTATGGAATACATGTGTAATCCAATTATGGATGGATTACATATGTAACCCAATTATAGATGGATTACATATGTGATTCAATTATGAATGGATTACGTATGTAATCCAAATACGTGGATAACATATGTGATCCAATTATGGATGGATTACATACGTAATCCAAATCTGAGTGGATTACATATGTGATCCAATTTTGGATGGATTACATACGTAATCGAAATCTGAGTGGATTATATATGTCATCCAAATATGGATGGATTACATGTGCAATCCAATTATAGACGGATTACATTCGTAATCCAAAACTTTGTGGTTTACATATGTAATCCAATTATGGATGGATTACATGTGCAGTCCAATTATGGATGGATTACATGTGTAATCCAATTATGGATGGATTACATACGTAATCCAAATCTGTGTGGATTACATACGTAATCCAATTATGGATGGTTTATACATGTGAGCCAAATACGCGGATTACATACGTTATCCAATTACGGCTATGTAATTCAAATCTGTATGGAATTCATGAGTAATCCAATTATAGATGGATTACATATGTGATCCAATTATGGATGGATTACGTATGTAATCCAAATCCGTGTGGATTACATATGTGATCCAATTATGGATGGATTACATACGTAATCCAAATCTGTGTGGATTACATATGTAATCCAATTATGGTTGGATTACATGTTTAATCCAATTATGGATGGATTACATGTGTAATCCCATTATGGGTGGATTACATGTGTAATCCCATTATGGGTGGATTACATACGTAATCCAAATCTGTGTGGATTACATACGTAATCCAAATCTGTCTGGATTACATACGTAATCCAATTATGGATCGATTACATGTGTAATCCAATTATGGATGGATGGATTACATACGTAATCCAAATCTGTGTGGATTACACACGTAATCCAATTATAGATGGATTACATGTGTAATCCAATTACGTATGGATTACATACGTAATCTAATTATGGATGGATTATATACGTAATTCAAATCTGTGTGGATTACATACGTAATCCAGTTGTGGATTGATTATACATGTGAGCCAAATACGCGGATTACATACGTGATCCAATTACGGCTATGTAATTCAAATCTGAATGGAATTCATGTGTAATCCAATTATAGATGGATTACATATGTAATCCAATTATGGATGGATTACGTATGTAATCCAAATCATTGTGGATTACATATGTGATCCAATTATGGATGGATTACATACGTAATCCAAATCTGTGTGGATTACATATGTAATCCAATTATGGTTGGATAACATGTGTAATCCAATTATGGATGGATTACATGTGTAATCCCATTATGGATGGATTACATACGTAATCCAAATCTGTGTGGATTACATACGTAATCCAAATCTGTGTGGATTACATACGTAATCCAATTATGGATCGATTACATGTGTAATCCAATTATGGATGGATGGATTACATACGTAATCCAAATCTGTGTGGATTACATACGTAATCCAATTATGGATGGACTAGATGTGTAATCCAATTACGTATGGATTACATACGTAATCCAATTATGGATGGATTATATACGTAGTCCAAATCTGTGTGGAATACATACGTAATCCAATTATGGATGGATTATACATGTGAGCCAAATACGCGGATTACATACGTGATAAAATTACGGCTATGTAATTCAAATCTGTATGGAATTCATGTGTAATCCAATTTTAGATGGATTACATATGTGATCCTATAATGGATGGATTACGTATGTAATCCAAATCCGTGTGGATTACATATGTGATCCAATTATGTATGTATTACAAACGTAATCCAAATCCGTGTGGATTACATACGTGATCCAATTATGTATGGATTACATACGTAATCCAAATCTCTGCGGATTACATATGTAATCCAATTATGGTTGGATTACATGTGTAATCCAATTATGGATGGATTACATGTGTAATCCCATTATGGATAGATTACATACGTAATCCAAATCTGTGTGGATTACATACGTAATCCAAATCTGTGTGGATTACATACGTAATCCAATTATGGATCGATTACATGTGTAATCCAATTATGGATGGATGTATTACATACGTAATCCAAATTTGTGTGGATTACATACGTAATCCAATTATGGATGGATTACATGTGTAATCCAATTACGTATGGATTACATACGTAATCCAATAATGGATGGATTATATACGTAATCCAAATCTGTGTGGATTACATACGTAATCCAATTATGGTGCGACGGATTTGCTGGATTTTTTGCGGTGATTACTAAGGAAGATGCGGGGGTGCTATATTAAAAAGGGCAGGCCTCTGAGCCGCTTCGTTCTCCTTGTGTAGAAAAAAGTCTGTTTTGGAAGTTCAAAATTACAATTTCTTTAAATTTTGTCGGCGTCTCCCGTCCAAATGCGCTGGGATAGAGAGTTGTCCTATATACTAAAAATAGAGTTTTCCGAGCTGTATTCAACGCACTCATCGGCTTTGTTCTAACTATAAGTACTGCGGAGTTATGGCGGCTAGTATGTCGGCGGAATAGTGGTTTAAACCCTTCCCCTTTTTTTCTCGAAAATCAGAAAGTGTTTGCGATTGCCATTTTGATGCTATCGTGTAAGAAGTAAGTCAAGGGGGAATACAGGGCCGCATGCCGTTCCTCGGTATGGCCATTATTTCCGGAATTAGAGACTCAAATATTTTAGGTACCCAAAAATTGGGGCTAGAAAAATAGTGCGACGGATTTCCTGGATTTTTGCGGGTTTAAACCACTATTCCGCCGACATTCTAGCCGCCATAACTCCGCAGTACTTATAGTTAGAACAAACCCGATGACTGCGTTGAATACAGCTCGGAAAACTCTATTTTCAGTATTAATGACAACTCTCTATGCCCGCGCGTTTGGACGGGAGAGGCCGACATAATTTAAAGAAATTGTAATTTTGAACTTCCAAAACAGACTTTTTTCTACACAAGGAGAAAGAAGCGGCTCAGAGGCTCGCCCTTTTTTAATATAGCACCCCCGCATCTTCCTTAGTAATAACAGCAAAAAATCCAGCAAATCCGTCGCACATTTTTCTAGCCCCAATTTTTGGGTACCTAAAATATTTGAGTCCCTATTTCCGGAAATAATAGCCATATCGAGGAACGACATTCGGCCCTGTATTCCCCCTCGACTTACTTCTTACACGATAGCATCAAAATGGCAATCGCAAACACTTTCGGATTTTCGAGAAAAAAGGGGAAGGGTTTAAACCACTATTACGCCGACATTCTAGCCGCCATAACTCCACAGTATGTATAGATAGAACAAAGCCGATGGGTTCGTTGAATACAGCTCTTAAAAGTCTATTTTCAGTATAAAGGACAACACTCTATCCCCGCGCGTTTGGACGGGAGAGGCCGGCAAAATTTCAAGAAATGGTCATTTTGACCTTCCAAAACAGACTTTTTTCTACACAAGGAAAACAAAGCGGCTCAGAGGCCCGCCCTTTTAACTGTAGCACCCCCGCATCTTCCTTAGTAATCACCGCAAAAATCCAGCAAATCCGTCGCAATTTTTCTAGCCCCTATTTTTGGGTACTTAAATATTTGAGTCTCTAATTCCGGAAATAATGGCCATACCGAGGAACGGCATGCGGCCCTGTATTCCCCCTCGACTTACTTCTTACACGATAGCATCAAAATGGCAATCGCAAACACTTTCTGATTTTCGAGAAAAAAAGGGGAAGGGTTTAAACCACTATTCCGCCGACATTCTAGCCGCCATAACTCCGCAGTACTTATAGTTAGAACAAAGCCGATGAGTGCGTTGAATACAGCTCGGAAAACTCTATTTTTAGTATAAAGGACAACTCTCTATCCCCGCGCATTTGGACGGGAGAGGCCGGAAAATTTTCAAAAAATGGTCATTTTGACCTTCCACAACAGACTATTTTCTACACAAGGAAAACAAAGCGGCTCAGAGGCCCGCCCTTTTAACTGTAGCACCCCCGCATCTTCCTTAGTAATCACCGCAAAATCCAGCAAATCCGTCGCACTTTTTTCTAGCCCCAATTTTTGGGTACCTAAAATATTTGAGTCTCTAATTCCGGAAATAATGGCCATACCGAGGAACGGCATGCGGCACTGTATTCCCCCTTGTCTTACTTCATACACGATAGCATCAAAATGGCAATCGCAAACACTTTCTGATTTTCGAGAAAAAAAGGGGAAGGGTTTAAACCACTATTCCGCCGACATTCTAGCCGCCATAACTCCGCAGTACTTAGAGTTAGAACAAAGCCGATGAGTGCGTTGAATACAGCTCGGAAAACTCTATTTTAGGTATAAAGGACAACTCTCTATGCCCGCGCGTTTCGACGGGAGAGGCCGGCAACATTTAAAGAAATGGTAATTTTGAACTTCCAAAACTGACTTTTTTCTACACAAGCAGAACGAAGCGGCTCAGAGGCCCGCCCTTTTTAATATAGCACCCCCGCATCTTCCTTAGTAATCACCGCAAAAAATCCAGCAAATCCGTCGCACTTTTTTCTAGCCCCAATTTTTGGGTACCTAAAATATTTGAGTCCCTATTTCCGGAAATAATGGCCATACCGAGGAACGGCATGCGGCCCTGTATTACCCCTCGACTTACTTCTTACACGATGGCATCAAAATGGCAATCGCGAACACTTTCTGATTTTCGAAAAAAAAAGGGGAAGGGTTTAAACCACTATTCCGCCGACATTCTAGCCGCCATACCTCCGCAGTACTTATAGTTAGAACAAAGCCGATGAGTGCGTTGACTACAGCTCGGAAAACTCTATTTTCAGTATAAAGGACAACTCTCTATGCCCGCGCGTTTCGACGGGAGAGGCCGGTAAAATTTAAAGATATGGTAATTTTGAACTTCCAAAACAGACTTTTTTCTACACAAGGAGAACGAAGCGCCTCAGAGGCCCGCCCTTTTTAATATAGCACCCCCGAATCTTCCTTGGTAATCTCCGCGAAAAATCCAGCAAATCCGTCGCACTTTTTTCTAGCCCCAATTTTTGCGTACCTAAGATATTTGAGTCTCTAATTCCGGAAATAATGGCCATACCGAGGAACGGCATGCGGCCCTGTATTCCCCCTTGACTTACGTCTTACACGATAGCATCGAAATGGCAATCGCAAACACTTTCTGATTTTCGAGAAAAAAAGGGGAACCACTATTCCGCCGACATTCTAGCCGCCATAACTCCGCTGTACTTACAGTTAGAACAAAGCCGATGAGTGCGTTGAATACAGCTCGGAAAACTCTATTTTTAGTGTAAAGGACACCTCTGTATCCCCGCGCATTTGGACGGGAGAGGCCGGAAAATTTTCAAAAAATGGTCATTTTGATCTTCCAAAACAGACTCTTTTCTACACAAGGAAAACAAAGCGGCTCAGACGCCCGCCCTTTTAACTGTAGCACCCCCGCATCATCCTTAGTTATCACCGCAAAAATCCAGCAAATCCGTCGCACTTTTTCTAGCCCCAATTTTTGCGTACCTAAGATATTTGAGTCTCTAATTCCGGAAATAATGGCCATACCGAGGTACGGCATGCGGCACTGTATTCCCCCTTGACTTACTTCTTACACGATAGCATCAAAATGGCAATCGCAAACACTTTCTGATTTTCGAGAAAAAAAGGGAACCACTATTCCGCCGACATTCTAGCCGCCATAATTCCGCAGTACTTATAGTTAGAACAAAGCCGATGACTGCGTTGAATACAGCTCGGAAAACTCTATTTTCAGTATAAAGGACAATTCTCAATCCCCGCGCGTTTGGACGGGAGAGGCCGGCAAAATTTCAAGAAATGGTCATTTTGTCCTTCCAAAACAGACTATTTTCTACACAAGGAAAACAAAGCGGCGTAGAGGCCCGCCCTATTAACTGTAGCGCCCCCGCATCTTCCTTAGTAATCACCGCAATAAAATCCAGCAAATCCGTCGCACTTTTTTCTAGCCCCAATTTTTGGGTACCTAAAATATTTGAGTCCCTAATTCCGGAAGTAATGGATATACCGAGGAACGGCATGCGGCCCTGTATTCCCCCTCGACTTACTTCTTACACGATAGCATCAAAATGGCAATCGCGAACACTTTCTGATTTTCGAGAAAAAAGGGGAAGGGTTTAAACCACTATTCCGCCGACATTCTAGCCGCCATAACTCCGCAGTATGTATAGTTGGAACAAAGCCAATGAGTTCGTTGAATACAGCTCGGAAAACTCTATTTTCAGTATAAAGGACAACACTCTGTCCCCGCGCGTTTGGACGGGAGAGGCCGGCAAAATTTCAAGAAATGGTCATTTTGACCTTCCTAAACAGACTTTTTTCTACACAAAGAAAACAAAGCGGCTCAGAGGCCCACCCTTTTAACTGTATCACCCCCGCATCTTCCTTAGTAATCACCGCAAAAATCCAGCAAATCCGTCGCACTTTTTTCTAGCCCCAATTTTTGGGTACCTAAAATATTTGAGTCTCTAATTCCGGAAATAATGGCCATACCGAGGAACGGCATGCGGCCCTGTATTCCCCCTTGCCTTACTTCTTACACGATAGCATCAAAAGGCAATCGCAAACACTTTCTGATTTTCGAGAAAAAAAGGGGAAGGGTTTACTGAAACCACTATTCCGCCGACATTCCAGCCGCCATAACTCCGCAGTATGTATAGTTAGAACAAAGCCGATAAGTTCGTTGAATACAGCTCGGAAAACTCTATATTCAGTATAAAGGACAACTCTCTGTCCCCGCGCGTTTGGACGGGAGAGGCCGGCAAAATTTCAAGAAATGGTCATTTTGACCTTCCAAAAAAGAATTTTTTCTACACAAGGAAAACAAAGCGGTTCAGAGGCCCGCCCTTGTAACTGTAGCACCCCCGCATCTTCCTTAGTAATCACCGCAAAAATCCAGCAAATCCGTCGCACTTTTTTCTAGCCCCAATTTTTGGGTACCTAAAATATTTGAGTCTCTAATTCCGGAAATAATGGCCATGCCGAGGAACGGCATGCGGCCCTGTATTCCCCCTTGCCTTACTTCTTACACGATAGCATCAAAAGGCAATCGCAAACACTTTCTGATTTTCGAGATAAAAAGGGGAAGTGTTAAAACCAATATTCCGCCGACATTTTAGCCGCCATAACTCCGCAGTATGTATAGTCAGAACAAAGCCGATGAGTTCGTTGAATACAGCTCGGAAACCTCTATTTTCAGTATAAAGGACAACTCTCAATCCCCGCGCGTTTGGACGGGAGTGGCCGGCAAAATTTCAAGAAATGGTCATTTTGACCTTCCAAAACAGACTATTTTCTACACAAGGAAAACAAAGCGGCGCAGAGGCCCGCCCTTTTAACTGTAGCACCCCCGCATCTTCCTTAGTAATCACCGCAAAATCCAGCAAATCCGTCGCACTTTTTTCTAGCCCCAATTTTTGGGTACCTAAAATATTTGAGTCTCTAATTCCGGAAATAATGGCCATACCGAGGAACGGCATGCGGCACTGTATTCCCCCTTGTCTTACTTCTTACACAATAGCATCAAAATGGCAATCGCAAACACTTTCTGATTTTCGAGAAAAAAAGGGGAAGGGTTTAAACCACTATTCCGCCGACATTCTAGCCGCCATAACTCCGCAGTACTTATAGTTAGAACAAAGCCGATGAGTGCGTTGAATACAGCTCGGAAAACTCTATTTTAGGTATAAAGGACAACTCCCTATGCCCTCGCGTTTCGAAGGGAGAGGCCGGCAACATTTAAAGAAATGGTAATTTTGAACTTCCAAAACTGACTTTTTTCTACACAAGCAGAACGAAGCGGCTCAGAGGCCCGCCCTTTTTAATATAGCACCCCCGCATCTTCCTTAGTAATCACCGCAAAAAATCCAGCAAATCCGTCGCACTTTTTTCTAGCCCCAATTTTTGGGTACCTAAAATATTTGAGTCTCTAATTCCGGAAATAATGGCCATACCGAGGAACGGCATGCGGCCCTGTATTCCCCCTCGACTTACTTCTTACACGATAGCATCAAAATGGCAATCGCGAACACTTACTGATTTTAGAGAAAAGAAGGGGAAGGGTTTAAACCACTATTCCGCCGACATTCTAGCCGCCATAACTCCGCAGTACTTATAGTTAGAACAAAGCCGATGACTGCGTTGAAAACAGCTCGGAAAACTCTATTTTCAGTATAAAGGGAAACTCTCTATCCCCGCGCGTTTGGACGGGAGAGGCCGGCAAAATTTCAAAAAATGGTCATTTTGATCTTCCAAAACAGACTCTTTTCTACACAAGGAAAACAAAGCGGCTCAGAGGCCCGCCCTTTTAACTGTAGCAAACCCGCATCTTCCTTAGTAATCACCGCAAAAATCCAGCAAATCCGTCGCACTTTTTCTAGCCCCAATTTTTGGGTACCTAAAATATTTGAGTCCCTAAATCCGGAAAAAAAATGGCCATACCGAAGAACGGCATGCGGCCCCGAATTCCCCATTGACTTACTTCTTACACGATAGCATCAAAAGGCATTCGCAAACACTTTCTGATTTTCGAGATAAAAAGGGGAAGGGTTTACTTAAAGCACTATTCCGCCGACATTCTAGCCGCAATAACTCCGCAGTATGTATAGTTAGAACAAAGCCGATGAGTTCGTTGAATACAGATTGGAGAACTCTATTTTCAGTATAAAGGACAACTCTCTATCCCCGCGCGTTTGGACGGGAGAGGCCGGCAAAATTTCAAGAAATGGTCATTTTGACCTTCCAAAACAGACTTTTTTCTACACAAGGAAAACAAAGCGGCTCAGAGGCCCGCCCTTTTAACTGTAGCACCCCCGCATCTTCTATAGTAATCACCGCAAAAATCCAGCAAATCCGTCGCACTTTTTTCTAGCCCCAATTTTTGGGTACCTAAAATATTTGAGTCTCTAATTCCGGAAATAATGGCCATACCGAGGAACGCCATGCGGCCCTGTATTCCCCCTTGCCTTACATCTTACACGATAGCATCAAAAGGCATTCGCAAACACTTTCTGATTTTCGAGAAAAAAAGGGGAAGGGTTTATTTAAAGCACTATTCCGCCGACATTCTAGCCGCCATAACTCCGCAGTATGTATAGTTAGAACAAAGCCGATGAGTTCGTTGAATACAGCTCGGAAAACTCGACTTTCAGTATAAAGGACAACTCTCTATCCCCGCGCGTTTGGGCGGGAGAGGCCGACAAAATTTAAAGAAATGGTAATTTTGAACTTCCAAAACAGACTTTTTTCAACACAAGGAGAACGAAGCGGCTCAGAGGCCCGCCCTTTTTAATATAGCACCCCCGCATCTTCCTTAGTAATCACAGCAAAAAATCCAGCAAATCCGTCGCACTTTTTTCTAGCCCCAATTTTTGGGTACCTAAAATATTTGAGTCCCTATTTCCGGAAATATTGGCCATACCGAGGAACGGCATGCGGCCCTGTATTACCCCTCGACTTACTTCTTACAAGATGGCATCAAAATGGCAATCGCGAACACTTTCTGATTTTCGAAAAAAAAAGGGGAAGGGTTTAAACCACTATTCCGCCGACATTCTAGCCGCCATACCTCCGCAGTACTTATAGTTAGAACAAAGCCGATGAGTGCGTTGACTACAGCTCGGAAAACTCTATTTTCAGTATAAAGGACAACTCTCTATGCCCGCGCGTTTGGACGGGAGAGGCCGACAAAATTTAAAGAAATTGTAATTTTGAACTTCCAAAACAGACTTTTTTCTACACAAGGAGAACGAAGCGGCTCAGAGGCCCGCCCTTTTTAATATAGCACCCCCGCATGTTCCTTAGTAATCCCCGCAAAAAATCCAGCAAATCCGTCGCACTTTTTTCTAGCCCCAATTTTTGGGTACCTAAAATATTTGAGTCCCTAATTCCGGAAATAATGGCCATACCGAGGAACGGCTTGCGGCCCTGTATTCCCCCTCGACTTACTTCTTACACGATAGCATCAAAATGGCAATCGCGAACACTTTCTGATTTTCGAGAAAAAAAGGGGAAGGGTTTTAAACCACTATTCCGCCGACATTCTAGCCGCCATTACTCCGCAGTAAGTATAGTTAGAACAAGGCCGATGAGTTCGTTGAATACAGCTCGAAAAACTCTACTTTCAGTATAAAGGACCACTCTCTATCCCCGCGCGTTTCGACGGGAGAGGCCGGTAAAATTTCAAGATATGGTAATTTTGAACTTCCAAAACAGACTTTTTTCTACACAAGGAGAACGAAGCGCCTCAGAGGCCCGCCCTTTTTAATATAGAACCCCCGAATCTTCCTTGGTAATCTCCGCGAAATATCCAGCAAATCCGTCGCACTTTTTTCTAGCCCCAATTTTTGCGTACCTAAGATATTTGAGTCTCTAATTCCGGAAATAATGGCCATACCGAGGAACGGCATGCGGCCCTGTATTCCCCCTTGACTTACTTCTTACACGATAGCATCAAAATGGCAATCGCAAACACTTTCTGATTTTCGAGAAAAAAAGGGGAACCACTATTCCGCCGACATTCTAGCCGCCATAACTCCGCTGTACTTACAGTTAGAACAAAGCCGATGAGTGCGTTGAATACAGCTCGGAAAACTCTATTTTTAGTGTAAAGGACACCTCTGTATCCCCGCGCATTTGGACGGGAGAGGCCGAAAAATTTTCAAAAAATGGTCATTTTGATCTTCCAAAACAGACTCTTTTCTACACAAGGAAAAGAAAGCGGCTCAGACGCCCGCCCTTTTAACTGTAGCACCCCCGCATCATCCTTAGTTATCACCGCAAAAATCCAGCAAATCCGTCGCACTTTTTCTAGCCCCAATTTTTGGGTACCTAAAATATTTGAGTCTCTAATTCCGGAACTAATGGCCATACCGAGGATCGGCATGCGGCCCTGTATTCCCCCTTGACTTCTTACACGATAGCATCAAAATGCCAATCGCAAACACTATCTGATTTTCGAGAAAAAAAAGGGGAAAGGTTTAAGCCACTATTCCGCCGACATTCTAGCCGCCATAATTCCGCAGTACTTATAGTTAGATCAAAGCCGATGACTGCGTTGAATACAGCTCGGAAAACTCTATTTTCAGTATAAAGGACAACTCTCAATCCCCGCGCGTTTGGACGGGAGAGGCCGGCAAAATTTCAAGAAATGGTCATTTTGTCCTTCCAAAACAGACTATTTTCTACACAAGGAAAACAAAGCGGCGCAGAGGCCCTCCCTATTAACTGTAGCACCCCCGCATCTTCCTTAGTAATCACCGCAAAAATCCAGCAAATCCGTCGCACTTTTTTCTAGCCCCAATTTTTGGGTACCTAAAATATTTGAGTCTCTAATTCCGGAAATAATGGCGATACCGAGGAACGGCATGCGGCCCTGTATTCCCCCTCGACTTACTTCTTACACGATAGCATCAAAATGGCAATCGCGAACACTTTCTGAATTTCGAGAAAAAAAGGGGAAGGGTTTAAACAGCTATTCCGCCGACATTCTAGCCGCCATAACTCCGCAGTATGTATAGTTGGAACAAAGCCAATGAGTTCGTTGAATACAGCTCGGAAAACTCTATTTTCAGTATAAAGGACAACTCTCTATCCCGGCGCGTTTGGACGGGAGAGGCTGGCAAAATTTCAAGAAATGCTCATTTTGACCTTCCAAATCAGACTTTTTTCTGGACAAGGAAAACAAAGCGGCTCAGAGGCCCGCCCTTTTAACTGTAGCACCCCCGCATCTTCCTTAGTAATCACCGCAAAAACCCAGCAAATCCGTCGCACTTTTTTCTAGCCCCAATTTTTGGGTACCTAAAATATTTGAGTCTCTAATTCCGGAAATAATGGCCAAACCGAGGAACGGCATGCGGTCCTGTATTCCCCCTTGCCTTACTTCTTACACGATAGCATCAAAAGGCATTCGCAAACACTTTCTGATTTTCGAGAAAAAAAAGGGAAAGGTTTAAACCACTATTCCGCCCACATTCTAGCCGCCATAACTCCGCAGTACTTATAGATAGAACAAAGCCGATGACTGCGTTGAATAGAGCTCGGAAAACTCTATTTTCAGTATAAAGCACAACACTCTATGCCCGCGCGTTTCGACGGGAGATGCCGGCAAAATTGAAAGAAATGGTAATTTTGAACTTCCAAATCAGACATTTTTCTACACAAGGAGAACGAAGCGGCTCAGAGGCCCGCCCTTTTTAATATAGCACCCCCGCATCTTCCTTAGTAATCACCCAAAAATCCAGCAAATCCGTCGCACTATTTTCTAGCCCCAATTTTTGGGTACCTAAAATATTTGAGTCTCTAATTCCGGAAGTAATGGCCATACCGAGGAACGGCATGCGGCACTGTATTCCCCCTCGACTTACCTCTTAGACGATAGCATCGAAATGGCAATCGCAAACACTTTCTGATTTTCGAGAAAAAAAGGGGAACCACTAGTCCGCCGTCATTCTAGCCGCCATAACTCCGCAGTACTTATAGTTAGAACAAAGCCGATGACTGCGTTGAATAGAGCTCGGAAAACTCTATTTTCAGTATGAAGGACAGCTCTCTATGCCCGCGCGTTTCGACGGGAGAGGCCGGTAAAATTTAAAGATATGGTAATTTTGAACTTCCAAAACAGACTTTTTTCTACACAAGGAGAACGAAGCGGCTCAGAGGCCCACCCTTTTTAATATAGCACCCCCGCATCTTCCTTAGTAATCACCGCAAAAATCCAGGAAATCCGTCGTACTTTTTTCTAGCCCCAATTTTTGGGTACCTAAAATATTTGAGTCTCTAATTCCGGAAATAATGACCATACCGAGGTACGGCATGCGGAACTGTGTTCCCCCTTGACTTACTTCTTACACGATATCATCAAAATGGCAATCGCAAACACTTTCTGATTTTCGAGAAGCGGCGTAGAGGCCCGCCCTATTAACTGTAGCACCCCCGCATCTTCCTTAGTAATCACCGCAAAAATCCAGCAAATCCGTCGCACTTTTTTCTAGCCCCAATTTTTGGGTACCTAAAATATTTGAGTCTCTAATTCCGGAACTAATGGCCATACCAAGGATCGGCATGCGGCCCTGTATTCCCCCTTGACTTACTTCTTACACGATAGCATCAAAATGGCAATCGCAAACACTTTCTGATTTTCGAGAAAAAAAGGGGAAGGGTTTAAACCACTATTCCGCCGACATTCTAGCCGCCATAACTCCGAGGTACTTATAGTTAGAACAAAGCCGATGACTGCGTTGAATACAGCTCGGAAACTCTATTTTTAGTGTAATGGACACCTCTCTATACCCGCGCATTTGGACGGGAGAGGCCGGAAAAATTTCAAAAAATGGTCATTTTGATCTTCCAAAACAGACTCTTTTCTACACAAGGAAAACAAAGCGGCTCAGAGGCCCGCCCTTTTAAATGTAGCACCCCCGCATCTTCCTTAGTAATCACCGCAAAAATCCAGCAAATCCGTCGCACTTTTTCTAGCCCCAATTTTTGGGTACCTAAAACATTTGAGTCCCTAAATCCGGAAAAAAATGGCCATACCGAAGAACGGCATGCGCCCTGTATTCCCCATTGCCTAACTTCTTACACGATAGCATCAAAAGGCAATCGCGATCACATTCTGATTTTCGAGAAAAAAAGGAGAAGGGTTTAAACAGCTATTCCGCCGACATTCTAGCCGCCATAACTCCGCAGTATGTATAGTTGGAACAAAGCCAATGAGTTCGTTGAATACAGCTCGGAAAACTCTATTTTCAGTATAAAGGACAACTCTCTATCCCGGCGCGTTTGGACGGGAGAGGCCGGCAAAATTTCAAGAAATGCTCATTTTGACCTTCCAAAACAGACTTTTTTCTGGACAAGGAAAACAAAGCGGCTCAGAGGCCAGCCCTTTTAACTGTAGCACCCCAGCATCTTCCTTAGTAATCACCGCAAATATCCAGCAAATCCGTCGCACTTTTTTCTAGCCCCAATTTTTGGGTACCTAAAATATTTGAGTCTCTAATTCCGGAAATAATGGCCATACCGAGGAACGGCATGCGGCACTGTATTCCCCCTCGACTTACCTCTTAGACGATTGCATCGAAATGGCAATCGCAAACACTTTCTGATTTTCGAGAAAAAAAGGGGAACCACTAATCCGCCGACATTCTAGCCGCCATAACTCCGCAGTACTTATAGTTAGAACAAAGCCGATGACTGCGTTGAATAGAGCTCGGAAAACTTTATTTTCAGTATTAAGGACAACTGTCTATGCCCGCGCGTTTCGACGGGAGAGGCCGGTAAAATTTAAAGATATGGTAATTTTGAACTTCGAAAACAGACTTTTTTCTACACAAGGAAAATAAAGCGGCTCAGAGGCCCGCCCTTTTAACTGTAGCACCCCCGCATCTTCCTTAGTAATAACCGTAAAAATCCAGCAAATCCGTCGCACTTTTTTCTAGCCCCAATTTTTGGGTACCTAAAATATTTGAATCTCTAATTCCGGAAATAATGGCCATACCGAGGTACGGCATGCGGCACTGTATTCCCCATTGACATACTTCTTACACGATAGCATCAAAAGGCAATCGCGAACAATTTCTGATTTTCGAGAAAAAAAGGGGAAGGGTTTAAACAACTATTCCGCCGACATTCTAGCCGCCATAACTCCGCAGTATGTATAGTTGGAACAAAAACAATGAGTTCGTTGAATACAGCTCGGAAAACTCTATTTTCAGTATAAAGGACAACTCTCTATCCCGGCGCGTTAGGACGGGAGAGGCCGGCAAAATTTCAAGAAATGCTCATTTTGACCTTCCAAAACAGACTTTTTTCTGGACAAGGAAAACAACGCGGCTCAGAGGCCCGCCATTTTAACTGTAGCACCCCCGCATCTTCCTTAGTAATCACCGCAAAAATCCAGCAAATCCGTTGCACTTTTTTCTAGCCCCAATTTTTGGGTACCTAAAATATTTGAGTCTCTAATTCCGGAAATAATGGCCATACCGAGGAACGGCATGCGGCCCTGTATTCCCCCTTGCCTTACTTCTTACACGATAGCATCAAAAGGCATTCGCAAACAATTTCTGATTTTCGAGGAAAAAAGGGGAAGGGTTTTAAACCACTATTCCGCCGACATTCTAGCCGCCATAACTCCGCAGTATGTATAGTTAGAACCAAGCCGATGAGTTCGTTGAATACAGCTCGGAACACTCTATTTTCAGTATAAAGGACAACTCTCTATCCCTGCGCGTTTGGACGGGAGAGGCCGGCAAAATTTCAAGAAATGGTCATTTTGACCTTCCAAAACAGACTTTTTTCTGGACAAGGAAAACAAAGCGGCTCAGAGGCCCGCCCTTTTAACTGTAGCACCCCCGCATCTTCCTTAGTAATCACCGCAAAAATCCAGCAAATCCGTCGCACTTTTTTCTAGCCCCAATTTTTGGGTACCTAAAATATTTGAGTCTCTAATTCCGGAAATAATGGCCAAACCGAGGAACGGCATGCGGCCCTGTATTCCCCCTTGCTTTACTTCTTACACGATAGCATCAAAAGGCAATCTCAAACACTTTCTGATTTTCGAGATAAAAAGGGGAAGAGTTTAAACCACTATTCCGCCGACATTCTAGCCGCCATAACTCCGCAGTACTTATAGTTACAACAAAGCCGATGAGAGCGTTGAATACAGCTCGGAAAACTCTATTTTTAGTATAAAGGATACCTCTCTATCCCCGCGCATTTGGACGGGAGAGACCGGAAAAATTTCAAAAAATAGTCATCTTGACCATCCAAAACAGACTTTTTTCTACACAAGGAAAACAAAGCGGCTCACAGGCCCGCCCTTTTAACTGTAGCACCCCCGCATCTTCCTTAGTAATCACCGCAAAAATCCAGCAAATCCGTCGCACTTTTTTCTAGCCCCAATTTTTGGGTACCTAAAATATTTGAGTCTCTAATTCCGGAAATAATGGCCATACCGAGGATCGGCATGCGGCCCTGTATTCCCCCTCGACTTACTTCTTACACGATAGCATCAAAAAGGCTATCGCAAACACTTTCTGATTTTCGAGAAAAAAAAGGGGAAGGGTTTATTTAAACCACTATTCCGCCGACATTCTAGCCGCCATAACTCCGCAGTATGTATAGTTGGAACAAAGCCAATGAGTTCGTTGAATACAGCTCGGAAAACTCTATTTTCAGTATAAAGGACAACTCTCTACCCCGGCGCGTTTGGACGGGAGAGGCCGGCAAAATTTCAAGAAATGCTCATTTTGACCTTCCAAAACAGACTTTTTTCTGGACAAGGAAAACAAAGCGGCTCAGAGGCCCGCCCTTTTAACTGTAGCACCCCCGCATCTTCCTTAGTAATCACCGCAAAAATCCAGCAACTCCGTCGCACTTTTTTCTAGCCCCAATTTTTGGGTACCTAAAATATTTGAGTCTCTAATTCCGGAAATAATGGCCAAACCGAGGAACGGCATGCAGCCCTGTATTCCCCCTTGCCTTACTTCTTACACGATAGCATCAAAAGGCAATCTCAAACACTTTCTGATTTTCGAGATAAAAAGGGGAAGAGTTTAAACCACTATTCCGCCGACATTCTAAAGCCGATGAGAGCGTTGAATACAGCTCGGAAAACTCTATTTTTAGTATAAAGGATACCTCTCTATCCCCGCGCATTTGGACGGGAGAGACCGGAAAAATTTCAAAAAATGGTCATCTTGACCATCCAAAACAGACTTTTTTCTACACAAGGAAAACAAAGCGGCTCACAGGCGCGCCCTTTTAACTGTAGCACCCCCGCATCTTCCTTAGTAATCACCGCAAAAATCCAGCAAATCCGTCGCACTTTTTTCTAGCCCCAATTTTTGGGTACCTAAAATATTTGAGTCCCTAATTCCGGAAGTAATGGCTATAACGAGGAACGGCATGCGGCCCTGTATTCCCCTCGACTTACTTCTTACACGATAGCATCAAAATGGCAATCGCAAACACTTTCTGATTTTCGAGAAAAAAAGGGGAAGGGTTTAAACCACTATTCCGCCGACATTCTAGCCGCCATAACTCCGCAGTACTTATAGTTAGATCAAAGCCGATGACTGCGTTGCATACAGCTCGGAAAACTCTATTGTTAGTATAAAGGACACCTCTCTATCCCCGCGCATTTGGACAGGAGAGGCCGGAAAAATTTCAAAAAATGGTACTTTTGACCTTCCTAAACAGACTATTTTCTACACAAGGAAAACAAAGCGGCTGAGAGGCCCGCCCTTTTAACTGTAGCAACCCCGCATCTTCTTTAGTAATCACCGCAAAAATCCAGCAAATCCGTCGCACTTTTTTCTAGCCCCAATTTTTGGGTACCTAAAATATTTGAGTCTCTAATTCCGGAAATAATGGCCATACCGAGGAACGGCATGCGGCCCTGTATTCCCCCTTGACTTATTTCTTACATGATAGCATCAAAATGGGAATCGCAAACACTTTCTGATTTTCGAGAAAAAAAGGGGAAGGGTTTATACCACTATTCCGCCGACATTTTGGCCGCCATAACTCCGCAGTACTAATAGTTAGAACAAAGCCGATGAGTGCGTTGAATACAGCTCGGAAAACTCTATTTTCAGTATAAAGGACAACTCTCTATGCCCGCGCGTTTCGACGGCAGAGGCCGGCAAATTTTAAAGAAATGGTAATTTTGAACTTCCAAAACAGACTTTTTTCTACACAAGGAGAACGGAGCGGCTCAGAGGCCCGCCCTTTTTAATATAGCACCCCCGCATCTTCCTTAGTAATCACCGCAAAAAAATCCAGCAAATCCGTCGCACTTTTTTCTAGCCCCAATTTTTGGGTACCTAAAATATTTGAGTCCCTAATTCCGGAAATAATGGCCATACCGAGGAACGGCATGCGGCCCTGTATTCCCCCTCGACTTACTTCTTACACGATAGCATCAAAATGGCAATCGCGAACACTTTCTGATTTTCGAGAAAAAAAGGGGAAGGGTTTAAACCACTATTCCGCCGACATTCTAGCCGCCATAACTCCGCAGTATGTATAGTTAGATCAAAGCCGATGAGTGCGTTGAATACAGCTCGGAAAATTCAATTTTTAGTATAAAGGACAACCTCTCTATCCCCGCGCATTTGGACGGGAGAGGCCGGAAAATTTTCAAAAAATGGTCATTTTGACCTTCCAAAACAGACTTTTTTCTACACAAGGAAAACAAAGCGTCTCAGAGGCTCGCCCTTTTAACTGTAGCACCCCCGCATCTTCCTTAGTAATCACCGCAAAAATCCAGGAAATCCGTCGCACTTTTTTCTAGCCCCAATTTTTGGGTACCTAAAATATTTGAGTCTCTAATTCCGGAAATAATGGCCATACCGAGGAACGGCATGCGGCCCTGTATTCCCCCTTGACTTACTTCTTACACTATAGCATCGAAATGGCAATCGCAAACACTTTCTGATTTTCGAGAAAAAAAGGGGACATTCTAGCCGCCATAACTCCGCAGTACTTATAGTTAGAACAAAGCCGATGAGTGCGTTGAATACAGCTCGGAAAACTCTATTTTCAGTATAAAGGACAACTCTCTATGCCCGCGCGTTTCGACGGCAGAGGCCGGCAAATTTTAAAGAAATGGTAATTTTGAACTTCCAAAACAGACTTTTCTCTACACAAGGAGAACGAAGCGGCTCAGAGGCCCGCCCTTTTTAATATAGCACCCTCGCATCTTCCTTAGTAATCACCGCAAAAAAATCCAGCAAATCCGTCGCACTTTTTTCTAGCCCCAATTTTTGGGTACCTAAAATATTTGAGTCCCTAATTCCGGAAATAATGGCCATACCGAGGAACGGCATGCGGCCCTGTATTCCCCCTCGACTTACTTCTTACACGATAGCATCAAAATGGCAATCGCGAACACTTTCTGATTTTCGAGAAAAAAAGGGGAAGGGTTTAAAACCACTATTCCGCCGACATTCTAGCCGCCATAACTCCGCAGTATGTATAGTTAGATCAAAGCCGATGAGTGCGTTGAATACAGCTCGGAAAATTCAATTTTTAGTATAAAGGACAACCTCTCTATCCCCGCGCATTTGGACGGGAGAGGCCGGAAAATTTTCAAAAAATGGTCATTTTGACCTTCCAAAACAGACTTTTTTCTACACAAGGAAAACAAAGCGTCTCAGAGGCTCGCCCTTTTAACTGTAGCACCCCCGCATCTTCCTTAGTAATCACCGCAAAAATCCAGGAAATCCGTCGCACTTTTTTCTAGCCCCAATTTTTGGGTACCTAAAATATTTGAGTCTCTAATTCCGGAAATAATGGCCATACCGAGGAACGGCATGCGGCCCTGTATTCCCCCTTGACTTACTTCTTTCACTATAGCATCGAAATGGCAATCGCAAACACTTTCTGATTTTCGAGAAAAAAAGGGGACATTCTAGCCGCCATAACTCCGCAGTACTTATAGTTAGAACAAAGCCGATGAGTGCGTTGAATACAGCTCGGAAAACTCTATTTTCAGTATAAAGGACAACTCTCTATGCCCGCGCGTTTCGACGGGAGTGGCCGGCAAAATTTAAAGAAATGGTAATTTTGAACTTCCAGAACAGACTTTTTTCTTCACAAGGAGAACGAAGCGGCTCAGAGGCCCGCCCTTTTTAATATAGCACCCCCGCATCTTCCTTAGTAATCACCGCAAAAAATCCAGCAAATGCGTCGCACTTTTTTGTAGCCCCAATTTTTGGGTTCCTAAAATATTTGAGTCTCTAATTCCGGAAATAATGGCCATACCGAGGAACGGCATGTGGACCTGTATTCCCCCTTGACTTACTTCTTACAGGATGGCATCAAAATGGCAATCGCGAACACTTTCTGATTTTCGAGATAAAAAGGGGAGGGGTAAAAACCACTATTCCGCCGACATTCTAGCCGCCATAAGTCCGCAGGACGTATAGTTAGAACAAAGCCTATGAGTGCGTTGAATACAGCACTGAACTCTCTATTTTTAGTATAAAGTACAACTCTCTATACCCGCGTGTTTGGACGGGAGAGGCCGGCAAAATTTCAATAAATGGTCATTTTGACCTTCCAAAACAGACTTTTTTCTACACAAGGAAAACAAAGCGGCTCAGAGGCCCGCCCTTTTTAATATAGAACCCCCGCATCTTCCTTAGTAATCACCGCAAAAATCCAGCAAATCCGTCGCAATTTTTCTAGCCCCAATTTTTGGGTTCCTAAAATATTTGAGTCTCTAATTCCGGAAATAATGTCCATACCGAGGAACGCCATGCGGCCCTGTATTCCCCCTTGACTTACTTCTTACACGATAGCATCAAAATGACAATCGCGGACACTTTTTGATTTTCTGATTCCGCCGACATTCTAGCCGCCATAACTCCGCAGTAATTATAGCTAGAACAAATTCGATGAGTGCGTTGAATACAGCTCGGAGAACTCTATTTTCAGTATAAAGTACAACTCTCTATCCCCGCGCGTTTGAACGGGAGAGGCCGGCAAAATTTCAAAAAATGGTCATTTTAACCTTCCAAAACAGACATTTTTCTGCACAAACAAAACGAAGCGGCTCAGAGGCCCGACTTTTTAACTGTAGCACCGCCGCATCTTCCTTAGTAATCACCGCAAAAATCCAGCAAATTCGTCGTAGTTTTTTCTAGCCCCAAATTTTTGAGTGCCTAAAATATTTCAGTCTCTAATTCCGCAAATAATGGCCATACCGAGGAACGGCATGCGGCTTTGTATTCCCCCTTGACTTACTACTTCCACGATAGCATCAAAATGGCAATCGCGAACACTTTCCGATATTCGAGAAAAAAAAGGGAAAGGGTTTAAACCACTATTCCGCCGACATTCTAGCCGCCATAACTATGCAATACGTATAGTTAGAACAAAGCCGATGAGTGCGTGGAATACAGCTCGGAGAACTCTATTTTCAGTATAAAGGATTCCCGCGCGTTTGGACGGGAGAGGCCGGCAAAATTTCAAAAATTGATCATTTTGACCTTTCAAAACAGACTTTTTTCTACACAATGAAAACGAAACGGTTCAGAAGCCCACCATTTTAACTGTAGCAACCCCGCATCTTCCTTAGTAATCACCGCAAAAATCCAGCAAATCCGTCGTACATTTTTCTAGCCCCAATTTTTGGGTACCTAAAATATTTGCGTCTCTAATTCCGGAAATAATGGCCTTACCGAGGAACGGCATGCGGCCCTGTATTCCCCCTTGACTTACTTCTTACACGATAGCATCAAAATGGCAATCGCGAACACTTTCTGATTTTCGAGAAAAAAAGGGGGAAGGGTTTAAACCACTATTCCGCCGACATTCTAGCCGCCATAACTCCGAGGTACTTATAGTTAGAACAAAGCCGATGACTGCGTTGAATACAGCTCGGAAACTCTATTTTTAGTGTAATGGACACCTCTCTATACCCGCGCATTTGGACGGGAGAGGCCGGAAAAATTTCAAAAAATGGTCATTTTGATCTTCCAAAACAGACTCTTTTCTACACAAGGAAAACAAAGCGGCTCAGAGGCCCGCCCTTTTAACTGTAGCACCCCCGCATCTTCCTTAGTAATCACCGCAAAAATCCAGCAAATCCGTCGCACTTTTTCTAGCCCCAATTTTTGGGTACCTAAAACATTTGAGTCCCTAAATCCGGAAAAAAATGGCCATACCGAAGAACGGCATGCGCCCTGTATTCCCCATTGCCTTACTTCTTACACGATAGCATCAAAAGGCAATCGCGATCACATTCTGATTTTCGAGAAAAAAAGGGGAAGGGTTTAAACAGCTATTCCGCCGACATTCTAGCCGCCATAACTCCGCAGTATGTATAGTTGGAACAAAGCCAATGAGTTCGTTGAATACAGCTCGGAAAACTCTATTTTCAGTATAAAGGACAACTCTCTATCCCGGCGCGTTTGGACGGGAGAGGCCGGCAAAATTTCAAGAAATGCTCATTTTGACCCCGTCGCACTTTTTTCTAGCCCCAATTTTTGGGTACCTAAAATATTTGAGTCTCTAATTCCGGAAATAATGGCCATACCGAGGAACGGCATGCGGCACTGTATTCCCCCTCGACTTACCTCTTAGACGATTGCATCGAAATGGCATTCGCAAACACTTTCTGATTTTCGAGAAAAAAAGGGGAACCACTACTCCGCCGACATTCTAGCCGCCATAACTCCGCAGTACTTATAGTTAGAACAAAGCCGATGACTGCGTTGAATAGAGCTCGGAAAACTTTATTTTCAGTATAAAGGACAACTGTCTATGCCCGCGCGTTTCGACGGGAGAGGCCGGTAAAATTTAAAGATATGGTAATTTTGAACTTCGAAAACAGACTTTTTTCTACACAAGGAAAACAAAGCGGCTCAGAGGCCCGCCCTTTTAACTGTAGCACCCCCGCATCTTCCTTAGTAATAACCGTAAAAATCCAGCAAATCCGTCGCACTTTTTTCTAGCCCCAATTTTTGGGTACCTAAAATATTTGAATCTCTAATTCCGGAAATAATGGCCATACCGAGGTACGGCATGCGGCACTGTATTCCCCATTGACATACTTCTTACACGATAGCATCAAAAGGCAATCGCGAACAATTTCTGATTTTCGAGAAAAAAAGGGGAAGGGTTTAAACAACTATTCCGCCGACATTCTAGCCGCCATAACTCCGCAGTACTTATAGTTACAACAAAGCCGATGAGAGCGTTGAATACAGCTCGGAAAACTCTATTTTTAGTATAAAGGATACCTCTCTATCCCCGCGCATTTGGACGGGAGAGACCGGAAAAATTTAAAAAAATAGTCATCTTGACCATCCAAAACAGACTTTTTTCTACACAAGGAAAACAAAGCGGCTCACAGGCCCGCCCTTTTAACTGTAGCACCCCCGCATCTTCCTTAGTAATCACCGCAAAAATCCAGCAAATCCGTCGCACTTTTTTCTAGCCCCAATTTTTGGGTACCTAAAATATTTGAGTCTCTAATTCCGGAAATAATGGCCATACCGAGGATCGGCATGCGGCCCTGTATTCCCCCTCGACTTACTTCTTACACGATAGCATTAAAATGGCTATCGCAAACACTTTCTGATTTTCGAGAAAAAAAAGGGGAAGGGTTTATTTAAACCACTATTCCGCCGACATTCTAGCCGCCATAACTCCGCAGTATGTATAGTTGGAACAAAGCCAATGAGTTCGTTGAATACAGCTCGGAAAACTCTATTTTCAGTATAAAGGACAACTCTCTACCCCGGCGCGTTTGGACGGGAGAGGCCGGCAAAATTTCAAGAAATGCTCATTTTGACCTTCCAAAACAGACTTTTTTCTGGACAAGGAAAACAAAGCGGCTCAGAGGCCCGCCCTTTTAACTGTAGCACCCCCGCATCTTCCTTAGTAATCACCGCAAAAATCCAGCAACTCCGTCGCACTTTTTTCTAGCCCCAATTTTTGGGTACCTAAAATATTTGAGTCTCTAATTCCGGAAATAATGGCCAAACCGAGGAACGGCATGCAGCCCTGTATTCCCCCTTGCCTTACTTCTTACACGATAGCATCAAAAGGCAATCTCAAACACTTTCTGATTTTCGAGATAAAAAGGGGAAGAGTTTAAACCACTATTCCGCCGACATTCTAGCCGCCATAACTCCGCAGTACTTATAGTTACAACAAAGCCGATGAGAGCGTTGAATACAGCTCGGAAAACTCTATTTTTAGTATAAAGGATACCTAACTATCCCCGCGCATTTGGACGGGAGAGACCGGAAAAATTTCAAAAAATGGTCATCTTGACCATCCAAAACAGACTTTTTTCTACACAAGGAAAACAAAGCGGCTCACAGGCGCGCCCTTTTAACTGTAGCACCCCCGCATCTTCCTTAGTAATCACCGCAAAAATCCAGCAAATCCGTCGCACTTTTTTCTAGCCCCAATTTTTGGGTACCTAAAATATTTGAGTCCCTAATTCCGGAAGTAATGGCTATAACGAGGAACGGCATGCGGCCCTGTATTCCCCCTCGACTTACTTCTTACACGATAGCATCAAAATGGCAATCGCAAACACTTTCTGATTTTCGAGAAAAAAAGGGGAAGGGTTTAAACCACTATTCCGCCGACATTCTAGCCGCCATAACTCCGCAGTACTTATAGTTAGATCAAAGCCGATGACTGCGTTGAATACAGCTCGGAAAACTCTATTTTTAGTATAAAGGACACCTCTCTATCCCCGCGCATTTGGACAGGAGAGGCCGGAAAAATTTCAAAAAATGGTACTTTTGACCTTCCTAAACAGACTATTTTCTACACAAGGAAAACAAAGCGGCTCAGAGGCCCGCCCTTTTAACTGTAGCAACCCCGCATCTTCTTTAGTAATCACCGCAAAAATCCAGCAAATCCGTCGCACTTTTTTCTAGCCCCAATTTTTGGGTACCTAAAATATTTGAGTCTCTAATTCCGGAAATAATGGCCATACCGAGGAACGGCATGCGGCCCTGTATTCCCCCTTGACTTACTTCTTACATGATAGCATCAAAATGGGAATCGCAAACACTTTCTGATTTTCGAGAAAAAAAGGGGAAGGGTTTAAACCACTATTCCGCCGACATTTTGGCCGCCATAACTCCGCAGTACTAATAGTTAGAACAAAGCCGATGAGTGCGTTGAATACAGCTCGGAAAACTCTATTTTCAGTATAAAGGACAACTCTCTATGCCCGCGCGTTTCGACGGCAGAGGCCGGCAAATTTTAAAGAAATGGTAATTTTGAACTTCCAAAACAGACTTTTCTCTACACAAGGAGAACGAAGCGGCTCAGAGGCCCGCCCTTTTTAATATAGCACCCCCGCATCTTCCTTAGTAATCACCGCAAAAAAATCCAGCAAATCCGTCGCACTTTTTTCTAGCCCCAATTTTTGGGTACCTAAAATATTTGAGTCCCTAATTCCGGAAATAATGGCCATACCGAGGAACGGCATGCGGCCCTGTATTCCCCCTCGACTTACTTCTTACACGATAGCATCAAAATGGCAATCGCGAACACTTTCTGATTTTCGAGAAAAAAAGGGGAAGGGTTTAAACCACTATTCCGCCGACATTCTAGCCGCCATAACTCCGCAGTATGTATAGTTAGATCAAAGCCGATGAGTGCGTTGAATACAGCTCGGAAAATTCAATTTTTAGTATAAAGGACAACCTCTCTATCCCCGCGCATTTGGACGGGAGAGGCCGGAAAATTTTCAAAAAATGGTCATTTTGACCTTCCAAAACAGACTTTTTTCTACACAAGGAAAACAAAGCGTCTCAGAGGCTCGCCCTTTTAACTGTAGCACCCCCGCATCTTCCTTAGTAATCACCGCAAAAATCCAGGAAATCCGTCGCACTTTTTTCTAGCCCCAATTTTTGGGTACCTAAAATATTTGAGTCTCTAATTCCGGAAATAATGGCCATACCGAGGAACGGCATGCGGCCCTGTATTCCCCCTTGACTTACTTCTTTCACTATAGCATCGAAATGGCAATCGCAAACACTTTCTGATTTTCGAGAAAAAAAGGGGACATTCTAGCCGCCATAACTCCGCAGTACTTATAGTTAGAACAAAGCCGATGAGTGCGTTGAATACAGCTCGGAAAACCCTATTTTCAGTATAAAGGACAACTCTCTATGCCCGCGCGTTTCGACGGGAGTGGCCGGCAAAATTTAAAGAAATGGTAATTTTGAACTTCCAGAACAGACTTTTTTCTTCACAAGGAGAACGAAGCGGCTCAGAGGCCCGCCCTTTTTAATATAGCACCCCCGCATCTTCCTTAGTAATCACCGCAAAAAACCAGCAAATGCGTCGCACTTTTTTCTAGCCCCAATTTTTGGGTTCCTAAAATATTTGAGTCTCTAATTCCGGAAATAATGGCCATACCGAGGAACGGCATGTGGACCTGTATTCCCCCTTGACTTACTTCTTACAGGATGGCATCAAAATGGCAATCGCGAACACTTTCTGATTTTCGAGATAAAAAGGGGAGGGGTAAAAACCACTATTCCGCCGACATTCTAGCCGCCATAAGTCCGCAGGACGTATAGTTAGAACAAAGCCTATGAGTGCGTTGAATACAGCACTGAACTCTCTATTTTTAGTATAAAGTACAACTCTCTATACCCGCGTGTTTGGACGGGAGAGGCCGGCAAAATTTCAATAAATGGTCATTTTGACCTTCCAAAACAGACTTTTTTCTACACAAGGAAAACAAAGCGGCTCAGAGGCCCGCCCTTTTTAATATAGAACCCCCGCATCTTCCTTAGTAATCACCGCAAAAATCCAGCAAATCCGTCGCAATTTTTCTAGCCCCAATTTTTGGGTTCCTAAAATATTTGAGTCTCTAATTCCGGAAATAATGTCCATACCGAGGAACGCCATGCGGCCCTGTATTCCCCCTTGACTTACTTCTTACACGATAGCATCAAAATGACAATCGCGGACACTTTTTGATTTTCTGATTCCGCCGACATTCTAGCCGCCATAACTCCGCAGTAATTATAGCTAGAACAAATTCGATGAGTGCGTTGAATACAGCTCGGAGAACTCTATTTTCAGTATAAAGTACAACTCTCTATCCCCGCGCGTTTGAACGGGAGAGGCCGGCAAAATTTCAAAAAATGGTCATTTTAACCTTCCAAAACAGACATTTTTCTGCACAAACAAAACGAAGCGGCTCAGAGGCCCGACTTTTTAACTGTAGCACCGCCGCATCTTCCTTAGTAATCACCGCAAAAATCCAGCAAATTCGTCGTAGTTTTTTCTAGCCCCAAATTTTTGAGTGCCTAAAATATTTCAGTCTCTAATTCCGCAAATAATGGCCATACCGAGGAACGGCATGCGGCTTTGTATTCCCCCTTGACTTACTACTTCCACGATAGCATCAAAATGGCAACCGCGAACACTTTCTGATTTTCGAGAAAAAAACTATTCCGCCGACATTCCGATGAGTGCGTTGAATACAGCTCGGAGAAGTCTATTTTCAGTATAAAGGACAACTCTCTATCCCCGCGCGTTTGGACGGGAGAGGCCGGCAAATTTTCAAAAAAAAGGTCATTTTAACCTTCCGAAACAGACATTTTCTACACAAAGAAAACGAAGCGGCTCAGAGACCCGACTTTTTAACTGTAGCACCGCCGCATCTTCCTTAGTAATCACCGCAAAAATCCAGCAAATTCGTCGTAGTTTTTTCTAGCCCCAAATTTTTGGGTGCCTAAAATATTTCAGTCTCTAATTCCGCAAATAATGGCCATACCGAGGAACGGCATGCGGCCCTGTATTCCCCCTTGACTTTTTTCTTACACGATAGCATCAAAATGGCAATCGCGAACACTTTCCGATATTCGAGAAAAAAAAGGGAAAGGGTTTAAACCACTATTCCGCCGACATTCTAGCCGCCATAACTATGCAATACGTATAGTTAGAACAAAGCCGATGAGTGCGTGGAATACAGCTCGGAGAACTCTATTTTCAGTATAAAGGATTCCCGCGCGTTTGGACGGGAGAGGCCGGCAAAATTTCAAAAATTGATCATTTTGACCTTTCAAAACAGACTTTTTTCTACACAATGAAAACGAAACGGCTCAGAAGCCCACCATTTTAACTGTAGCAACCCCGCATCTTCCTTAGTAATCACCGCAAAAATCCAGCAAATCCGTCGTACATTTTTCTAGCCCCAATTTTTGGGTACCTAAAATATTTGCGTCTCTAATTCCGGAAATAATGGCCTTACCGAGGAACGGCATGCGGCCCTGTATTCCCCCTTGACTTACTACTTACACGATTGCATCAAAATGGAACCGCGAACACTTTCTGATTTTCGAGAAAAAAAGGGGAACCACTATTCCGCCGACATTCTAGCCGCCATAACTCCGCAGTACTTATAGCTAGAACAAGTCCGATGAGTGCGTTGAATACAGCTCGGAGAACTCTATTTTCAGTATAAAGGACAACTCTCAATCCCCGCGCGTTTGGACGGGAGAGGCCGGCAAAATTTCAAAAAATGGTCATTTTAACCTTCCAAAACAGACATTTTTCTACACAAAGAATACGAAGCGGCTCAGAGGCCCGACTTTTTAACTGTAGCACCGCCGCATCTTCCTTAGTAATCACCGCAAAAATCCAGCAAATTCGTCGTAGTTTTTTCTAGCCCCAAATTTTTGGGTGCCTAAAATATTTCAGTCTCTAATTCCGGAAATAATGGCCATACCGAGGAACGGCATGCGGCCCGGTATTCCCCCTTGACTTATTTCTTACACGATAGCATCAAAATGGCAATCGCGAACACTTTCCGATATTCGAGAAAAAAAGGGAAAGGGTTTAAACCACTATTCCGCCGACATTCTAGCCGCCATAACTATGCAATACGTATAGTTAGAACAAAGCCGATGAGTGCGTTGAATACAGCTCGGAGAACTCTATTTTCAGTATAAAGGATTCCCGCGCGTTTGGAAGGGAGAGGCCGGCAAAATTTAAAAAAATGATCATTTTGACCTTTCAAAACAGACTTTTTTCTACACAATGAAAACGAAGCGGCTCAGAAGCCCACCCTTTTAACTGTAGCACCCCCGCATCTTCCTTAGTAAACACCGCAAAAATCCAGCAAATCCGTCGTACTTTTTCTAGCCCCAATTTTTGGGTACCTAAAATATTTGCGTCTCTAATTCCGGAAATAATGGCCTTACCGAGGAACGGCATGCGGCCCTGTATTCCCCCTTGACTTACTACTTACACGATAGCATCAAAATGGCAACCGCGAACACTTTCTGATTTTCGAGAAAAAAACTATTCCGCCGACATTCTAGCCGCCATAACTCCGCAGTACGTATAGTTAGAGCAAAGCCGATGAGTGCGTTGAATACAGCTCGGGGAACTCTATTTTCAGTATAAGGGACAACTCTCTATCCCCGCGCGTTTGTACGGTAAAGGCCGGCAAATTTTAAAAAAATGGTCATTTTGACCTTCCAAAACAGACTTTTTTCTACACAAGGAAAACGATGCGGCTCAGTGGCCCCCCTTTTAACTGTAGCACCCCCGCATCTTCCTTAGTAATCACCGCAAAAATCCAGCAAATCCGTCGCATTTTTTTCTAGCCCCAATTTTTGTGTACCTAATATATTTGAGTCTCTAATTCCGGAAATAATAGCCTTACCGAGGAACGGCATGCGGCCCTGTATTCCTCCTTGACTTACTACTTACACGATAGCATCAAAATGGCAACCGCGAACACTTTCTGATTTTCGAGAAAAAAAGGGGAACCACTATTCCGCCGACATTCTAGCCGCCATAACTCCGCAGTACTTATAGCTAGAACAAATCCGATGAGTGCGTTGAATACAGCTCGGAGAACTCTATTTTCAGTATAAAGGACAACTCTCTATCCCCGCGCGTTTGGACGGGAGAGGCCGGCAAAATTTCAAAAAATGGTCATTTTAACCTTCCAAAACAGACATTTTTCTACACAAAGAAAACGAAGCGTCTCAGAGGCCCGCCCTTTTAACTGTAGCACCCCCGCATCTTCCTTAGTAATCACCGCAAAAATCCAGCAATTCCGTCGCACTTTTTTCTAGCCCCAATTTTTGGTACCTAAAATATTTGAGTCTCTAATTCCGGAAATAATGGCCATACCGAGGAACGGCATGCGGCCCTGTATTCTCCCTTGACTTACTTCTTACACGATAGCATCAAAATGGCAAACGCGAACACTTTCTTATTTTCGAGAAAAAATATGTGAAGACTTTAAACCACTATTCATGGAGTACAAAATATGACTCATTTTAAACCTCTTTTTATAAAATCACAAATTTTGACATTGTCGTCTATGTATGTATTGGTGTGTCTCCTTTACATTCGGAATAACATTATTAATTGCATATCATGTACTTCTGTTCATAAATATTCTACAAGAAATAATACAAATTTATATATTGACAAATGTAAATACATTATTACTCACAACAGTTTTCTATTCTTTGCTTTTAAATAATTTAATAGTATACCTGTTGATATAAGGAATCTTCCATTCCGAGTGTTTAGGAGATGAATTAGGACTATATTATTGGCAAATCATTGTATGATATCGATGAGTTTTTTAATATTCATGTATCATTATTTGTATCCATAGTATGATATCATGCATTTTAAATTGTAAATGATGATGCCATACATGTTCTACATGTTTTTGCAAAATAAACTATCTTCCTATCTGTCAGTCTCTCTGTGTCTGTCTGTCTGTCTGCCTGTCTCTATCTATCTGTCTGTCTGTCTGTCTGTCTGCCTGCCTGCCTGTTTGTCTGTCTGTCTGTCTGTCTATCTATCTATCTATCTATCTATCTATCTATCTATCTATCTATCTATCTATCTATCTATCTATCTATCTATCTATCTATCTATCTATCTATCTATCTATCTATCTATCTATCTATCTATCTATCTATCTATCTATCTATCTATCTATCTATCTATCTATCTATCTATCTATCTATCTATCTATCTATCTATCTATCTATCTATCTATCTATCTATCTATCTATCTATCTATCTATCTATCTATCTATCTATCTATCTATCTATCTATCTATCGATCCATCCATCCATCCATTACAAGGCCGTATATCTCACTTGACGATAAGTGTCAGAGGAAGAACATCTGAAGTCTGATTAGTGTAATATGTAGCTAGTTATCTATGTATGCAATGGAGGGGGAAAGGAACTGGCCACTATACCTCATTATCTCCTGGCTTAGTTGCCTCATAAGTGATGTCTTATTGGTATCACTTGTGACGTCAGACCTGTCTTCGGAGAGTTGACTGAACAACAACCTATATAATATGTACTATTTCAATTTTCCTTTGTAAATATTATACTTTGTTTTGTAGGCAATTCCTGTATGGGGAAGTAATGATATTATTCACATTCTTCCGTTCAAATTACACGTTTGGTACCTTTAAGTTAAAAGAAAGATTAGAAGGAGGGAATATGTTCCATTCCATAGACAGGGTTCAACATCAGAAAATATAATAGGCCTACATATGTACGTATGTAGCCTACCTTGGTGTAATGTGCAACCAGTAACAAGTAATGCTGCATGATTTGTAATATACAGGGAAAGGATTTATATGTAAATACATATTTACTTATAAAGCTAATATAATTTATATTTTGCATTATCTTTATGTTTCACAATGTGTAGGGTTGAAAAATCCTACTTTTATTTTCCATATTTTTCCATATTTTAGAGTTTAGTACATATTTTCGTTAATTTCCATATATTTTCCATATTTCATATAAAACAGTCCATATTATATTAGGTTTAACAATAAAACAAAACAAAATTCCATTAACTTTTAAAAATACATTTCAACAATAGAGATTTAAACACATGTTCAGTAATCCCTTTAACATCAGAGTTATTTGAAAATTAGCAGTCCTATCAACAATGGGAAAGTAAGTTACAAAACTGTATTAATTTAATTTAAAATTTTTAACAGACTTCAGTTGTGCAGCTCAACAGTTAAATGCCAGTCAGAGTACACATAGGTTCAGTTTTGTAAATCATACTATAAAGACGGTAAATATGCCAAAAGTACGTCATTCAGTCAATTTAAAATCAAAACTAACAAGTTACATTTCAGAATTTAAAGAAGATGGTTTATCAACTGACAATAAAATATTATTTTGTAATTTGTGTCAGTGTGCAGTATCATCTACACAAAAGTTCCTGGTGCAACAACACATTACAACTAGTAAACATCAGGCCAACAAACAACTAAATTCCAAGCAGAGACAATTGTTTTTAACACAACCAACAACATCGAATGTAAGATCTGAGTTTAACATCGACCTGTGCCGTTCTCTCATCTCTGCTGATATTCCTCTCTACAAACTAAAGAATAAGGTCTTCAGGGAATTCCTTGAAAAATATACTCAACATACAATCCCGGATGAGTCAACACTTAGGAAGACGTATGCTCCATCCATCTACGATGAGACAATACAGAAGATAAGAGATGAAATTAAAGATAGTTCAATTTGGGTTTCCATTGATGAGACTCCCGACAAAGAAGGTAGACTTGTTGGTAATGTAGTTATCGGTTTGTTAAGTGAACAATATTCTGAACGAATTCTTTTACATTGTGATGTTCTAGAAAAGTGCAATAACAAAACTATAGTTAAACTGTTCAACGAAGCTATGGGTATCCTGTGGCCAAAGGGTATTATGTACGATAATGTGTTATTCTTTATTAGCGATGCTGCCCCTTATATGGTCAAAGCTGGACAAGCATTATCTGTTGTATATCCTAAATTGACTCATTTTACTTGTGTGGCGCATGCATTTCATCGTGTGGCAGAAGTGGTCAGAGACAATTTCCCTAAAGTAGATTTGTTGATTTCATCAGTGAAAAAAGTATTTCTCAAAGCTCCCAGTAGAGTTAACGTGTTGAAAGAAATGTACCCTGAAATTCCATTGCCACCAAAGCCAATTTTAACTAGATGGGGTACATGGCTAGAAGCAGTTGAATATTATGCCGAACATATAGACTCTATTAACAATGTTCTCCTTGCATTGGACTCTGAAGATGCAGTCTCAATTGATACTGCGAAAACAGTTACCTGTGACATAAGTGTGAAGAATGACTTAGCTCACATTCAGCATACATTTTCATGCATCATAAAAACGCTCAAAAGTCTCCAAAATAGGCACCTTTCACTATCTGAAAGTTTTGAAATTATAAATAGTACTGTGGAACAACTGAATCGTGGTAGAGGTAAAGTTGCAGATGCAGTAAGAGCTAAGGTGGACACTGTACTTTCAAAAAACCCTGGATATGAAGAACTACAAAAGGTTGTTGCTGTGATGAGTGGTGAATCAACAGTGAAGATTAACTTGGACTTATCCCCAGCAGACATTGTGAAATTGAATTATGTACCAGTTACTTCTTGTGACGTCGAACGCTCTTTTAGTCAGTATAAATCTATCCTCAGAGACAATAGAAGAAGATTCACTTTTCAGCACTTGAAAGAAATGTTTGTAACCTATTGTTATGGTAACAGACAATAAAAATTGTGTTTTGTTGAAACTACATTGGAAGATAAGGTACGTCCATTATATTTTTTGTTTAGTTTGATTAAAATGTACCAATATTTAACGTACATAGTCATTTTTTTATAATTTTAAGTCCATATTTAATTCCATATTTTGGTAAAAATCCATATTTAATTCCATATTTTGGTAAAAATCCATATTTAATTCCATATTTTGGTAAAAATAACTACATATATATTTACATATTTCATATATTTTTAGTCCATATAAATCCGTTCCCTGGTAATATAAGTTAGCTGATAAAAACAATATGCAATCTTCAGATTTACATTACCTTTTTCATGTTTTTAATTGCCATTTTTACATGCATATTCGAAGTACTGTAAATGCCTAGACAACCGGGCTGTGACAAAGTTACTTTTGTGCGAGATCGTGCGTATTTGCTTGCTTTTCGCACAAAACCAATAAGCGGAAAGTGTGAAATACCACATTCAGTAATGTCAACGTAACACACATAACAATTTCCCTCTTCTTACCGCTTAAGCGTCATATTCATTTTACTGCTTTAGGCTTTTAACATATTATTTTTAAAGACGTTCAATGTAGTAATAATTATAAATTGGAAACTTACCACTTCAATTTCACCTAAATTGCACTGTTAATTATTGTTTTTAAATATTTGCAAAAATTAAGTAAACTCTACAACACCACAAAAGTTACTGCATTTGTAATGCAAGTAACATTAAGGAAGCCGTGAAAAAATCAACAAGATTCCAGACTCATCATAGACTGGAGGAAAGAAAAGACAGACGTTTATCACGGCCTGCTGCAGTATAGTAAACACAGAAAACATTTTATAGGAACAATGTTGAAGATAGATATATTTGTTTTCCAAAGTTGCCGTGATTGAACAGAAACCAAGATGGAGATTTCATTGCAACTAATTAGAAATTCCTCTTTCAGGTATGTAATAAACGATCTTCGCACAAAATAATGTACGATACACGAGCGGTATGTTTGTTTTCATGTTCGAGGAAAATATTGAAAAAGCGAAACGTAGTTGAGCTTTTTTAATTTCCGAGAACATGAAAACGTCAATATACCGCTCTTGTAACGCAAATTACTATTACAACTGGATCTGATAATGAAGATTATTTAATATTTTGTAATTAAACATTCTCTCAAGTTCTCTTCAATGTTGTGTTTGCTTTTGAAAATAATGTCAGTACTTTCCTGTTGTAGGACGTAAAACAGAGGGGACAATTCTACGAACACACGTACTACACATTGTAGGCCTCTTCTAGCCTGGGGGCAACAGAACGTAGGAGCCTCCACTGAGACACATACAGGACGGAACATTAATAAGGGACATGCATCCATGTCCGAGGCGGGATTCGAACCGCGCGCCCTAGCAGAGTAGCCAGTCGGTCGCCAAATATCAGAAAATCACAACCTTTATGAAATGCTTACAAAGAGCGAAGCATGTGAAAGAGTGTTCACTGCTTATTCATTCTTAAACATAATGCTAAAATTACCTATGAAAATATCACACACGTTCATCTAATTAGCATTGAGCTCGGTAAACGACTGCACCTCCCCCCCTGCTGACCCAGTGTTCATTATGGACGGTAATAGCGGCCTGCCGGTTTGTTACATCGGTATTCGGCGCGCACCGGGTTACATCGTCAGGGACATGACGACAACGTCAACATTCATTTTGCGATCGATACTTACTGCAGTACTGAAACGTGAACTGGGGAGAGGAACAACTGCGCCGCCTGCCAGCGGGACAGAAAAGACGCCTGCAAAGAGTCTAGTTCTCTGTTGTGATTTGTGACCCATATATTTTATTATTTTGCAGGTAATAAATTAAAATTATTAAAATTAAATTTGATTTAAGAAAACTCATTTATGATTTCTATATATAAATGTCTGCCTATCTGCGTCACTGCCCATCCATCCATTCACCGGTAGCGAACGGTGGGTTTGAAAGCTCAGGAGGCCAAGACGTCAATGATGAAAATATAAAAATATAAGGCCTGTGACGTACCTCTTTACCAAGCGCAGAATTTATAGGTTTTAAGACATTAAAATTAGGTTTTCCAATTTATGTTTTAGGATTTTAAACCTACGAATTAGGTCTTTTTAGGTCATATTGAATTTTAGAATGTTACTCTTTGCTACATAAAACGAACAAGAAAAGCAATATTTCGAGAGTAACGAGATAGCAACAAAATTGATTCGAACCTAAGAATCCGGGGCTTGCTCATTACTATTACACAGTCTAATTTTACAGCAAATTAAATGGATGGTCCTCTTTCTTCGCAAACCGAACAATTAGGTCACAACATACTGAACAACTGCTACTAGGAGAAGCTAGAGACAAATCTGCATTTACTTCTAAACTCTCGATATATTTAAAATACTGTATAAGTAAATACATCTCGTAACACAAAAGAATAAAATAACAAGAACACCCGCAAACAAGAGAAAATCTAACAACATAAATGAAAACTTTTACGCAGGGAGAGAAAACTAACAACACGTGACTCAATTTTCTAAAACCAAGAAGAGAGAAAGAGAGAGAGCTTCCCCATAGCGAGCCGTGACTATAAGCAGCACAGCTGTCAGCAGTGGGTAGGACGTCTCCAAATCGGCTCCCTTCGCGCGTTCTAGTCAAGTTTAAACACTCTTCTAACCAGCTATCTTACTGGTTGAGCTGCTGTTGTCATGGTTACCGGGGAGTAGCGTCATGTAGCCGACTCTTCTTTCCCGCTCTCGCATAGACACTGCAGGCTGCTAGATGTCGACTATACAGGTTACAGCGCTATCTGTTATTTTTCAGTACGAATTATTTGTACTATCTACAGTATAGCGAGCGGGCATCACCAACTGGATGTGGTCGACTTTACGTAACTTACATTACAGTCGTAGTGAATAATAAAATTAATATAAAAGGAAAAATGTTCGTCATTTTCTATAACTTGTCTGTGATCTTAATTCAGCTGGAATTATTACTGCCATATTGTGTTCTGGTAAAATATTAGGGGAGGCACGGCCTCCCTTGCCTCCCCTGAAAATCCGCCGCTGCCATTCACCCACCCACCTATACACACATTCACCACTTTGCCCCAGAAAATGTTAAATGCGTGACTATTTTTTTGTTGTTGTTGCTGATAACACATAAAATGCCTAGAAATCGGTCCCGCAAAACTTCCCAACATAGCTGGAGTCCAACAAAAATGCGCGAGGCTATCAGGTGTGTTAGGAAGGGTGAAATGGGCTGCAAAAATCCAGCAAATTATTCGGAATTCCAAGAATGACTCTTAAGCGAATAGTAATGAACTCGAACCAAGACGCGACTGAAGAAAGGAAAGTTCTTGCTTCTAAATGTCCTGTTTTCTCCCCAGAACAGGAGAGAGAACACGTAGAGTATATTTTAAAGACGGAAAGAATATTCTATGGGTTAACTATTACAGACGTTCGTCACCTGGCATTTCAGCTTGCTGAAATGAATAACATTAAGCAGCCATTCAATAAAAACACTGGATTTGCTGGCGAAGACTGGTATTACGGCTTCACAGCACGCCATTCAGAACTAAGTCTGACTTCCAAAGCAAGAGCCCAAGGGTTCAATAAACCAATTGTTGAAAATTTCTCAGTTTGCTGAAGAGCGTCATGGACGAAAAGAACTTTCCTCCACATAGAGTATTTAATGTGGATGAAACAGACCTCACTACGGTACAAACGAAGTCCAGCAAGGTTCTTGCTCATAGAGGAAAGAAACAGGTCGGGACCGTTACCTCTGCGGAACGTGGAGTGCCGTGATCTGCATGTCCGCAGCTGGTAATTTCATTCCTCCTCCTATGATAATATCAGTGGCGTAGCATGAAATTTTGAGCAGGGGAAGCTAACTCAAATTGTCTTCCATGTTCAGTAGTGGCAAAAAAAAACCGGACCGCCCCTTGTAGCTGATTTCAGTGCCTTGTTCACTCAGAGCACGATAGACTTTCGTGGTTCGAATCCTGCCTGGGAAGGGAACTTTTTTTTTGTTCCTTATTCAAATTTATTCCGAATACTTTTCGATTGCAGCGATATTTTACTACTTAATTAACTTATTATTCCCAGAACATGAATTTTACCAGCAATCGAAAAGTATTGGGAATAAATATGGATAATGAAAAAAAAAGGTTCCTTCCCAGGCAGGATTCGAACCACGAAAGTCTTAGTTACCAGTCTATCGTGCTGTGGAGTGAACAAGGCCCTGAAATCAGCTACAAGAGTCGGTTCAGTTTTTTTTTTTTGCCACTACTGTACATATGAGAAAACGTATTGCAAAAATATAGTCTTAAAATAAACAGTAGTCAATGTCAGCAGTCCGACGATTGGTTGGAACCTCGTAAGTAACACCGATAAGACATGACCTCAAATAGTACTAGTAAAATATGATTTCATGGTTTACACATATCTCTAACAAATAGACACGTATACGTATATTTAACATTAGCTCACTCCCTGTCATATATTTTAGAGAAAGCACAATATTAACGGTCAATAAATACAGTATTAGTAATTACGTAAGTATGCGTCTGTCTTGGTTGTATCCTTCACTGATAGCAAGGGAGTCGGTCGTTTTTTAAATCACACTTTTGTTCGTAAGTCAGTCTTGAAAATGTAATTGTCTTAAACATTCAAGTAAATTGGTGTCAGGAACTGTTATTTCACTCATTATTTATTATATCAGCCACAATGCATACTAACACTTCAACTGAACACAACTCACGAAAGGGATAACTCGGAAACTAAATTCTTTTCAATATTAAAGCTAGCTTCTTGAGAGCCTTGCGACCAGGGTAGTTTTGTTAGAAAGAGATGGAAAATCTGCGGGGTGGGTTACACAGAAGAATGAGGGGATTGGAAGCTGGTGTGTGCAGGCTTCAAATCATCCTAAGGTGCCGCATCACAATATTTAACGCGTAAATATAAATTGTATTAAAATTAATGAATAATTTTGTTCATAAACTGCAGGTTTATTATGAAATTATTATTAACTGGAGAAGCTGAGCTTTTTAGCTTACATTGACGCTACGCCACTGGATAATATTTCCTCGAATGAGGATGGAAGTCGAGCTAACTGACGGTGCCCCACCTGGAACAATATTTGCATGCAAATGGTCAGGATGGATGCAATTGGATACTTTTAATTCATGGTTTGATCATTTTCTGTCCCATGTCAAACCGTCTGCTAATGATCCTGCACTACTCATTTTGGATGGACATCTGACACACACCAAAAATCTGGAAGTTATCAATCGTGCAAGAGAAAATCATGTGACACTTCTTACCATACTTCCTCAGTGCAGTCACAAATTGCAGCCCTTAGACGTATCGTTCATGTCTCCACTCAACACATTCTATGTAGCTGCTATAGAGAAGTTCCTGCGAAACAATCCTGATAGAGTTGAGACACAGTTTCAGGTCAGTAAACTATTTGGAGAGGCTTATCTACGAGCAGCAACGCCTACAACTGCAATAAATGGCATAAAAAAATGTGGATTATGTCCTCTTCATCAGGATGTTTTTGACGATACAGATTTCACTCCATTGATGCCTACTGACAGACCTCTCAATCCTGTAGAAATTTCTGACGATTTAGAAACCTTGCCTGTTGACCCAGTTCCATCCACATCCTCAAATACGCCTAATGATGGTTCCACTATCATTATTCCTGCAGCAAGTTCTCCCCAAACTAGTTTGTCCTTCACAGTAAATCCGGAAGATATCAGTCCTCCACCCAATCCACTATTGCCCGTTCCCAAAAGAGAAAAACAGGTTCAGCTGAAATCCTGAACAGTAGTCCATATAAAAATCAACTGGTTCAAGAGAGAGAGGATAAAGCAGCCAAAGCAAAAGCTAAGAACAACAAACAGGGCACAATAAAGGGAGTGCGAAGAAATATTATGAAAAATAATCATATAAAAACTAAGAAACAGCAACAGAAAACGACGAAGGTCCCTCTTCTTGAAGAAACAAGCAGCGAGGAAGGAAGTGACCGTGATGATAATGATGATGCGAAATGCATTTTCTGTAAGGACACATATCTCAGGTCAACCGGAGGTGAAGGATGGATACGTTGTTCATCATGTTTAGAATGGGCTCATGAGGAATGTGCTGGCTTTGAAGATGATGACAGCGACGATTTCAAATGTGATTTCTGTGTAAAGAAACTTAAAAAATAAGATAAAATTATTGTCTCGCACTAAGACTAGCTTTGTTTAGAAATGTTTACAGTGACTTTGTTATTATCTAATTGTACTTTCAGTGCTACGTTATTTTTTTTAAACTAAGACAGGTTTTGTGTATGAATGTTGACAGCGGTCCTTTTTTCATTATGCTATTTTGTACTTTCACTACTATTTTTTTTTGGTTTTTTTTTTGCAATGTAAATGAATGGTGCACTATTCGATAAAAACTCTTGATATACATTTTTGTGGAATAAATTTATAATATAAATGTAATTATTCATTCAAAAGTATCTTTATTTCTCGGGGACCACATTACCCAGGGACTGGGGTAAAGTGGTCAGTGTACAGACAAACAAAAAATTGTTGATTGCAGAAAAAATTGAATTAGTAAACAATTGCTAAAGATTGCATTAAAAAGGGGAAGGAAACGTATTTTCAGTAGCAAAGTTTGTGAGAGAAAAACAAAGTTAATTTACATTCTATAGCTTTTTTTCTCTTAAGATGACCACTTTGCCCCAGTCTCCCCTACTACTTTTACTGTCACAATACTACGTACTTCTATCACATTACAATTTTTATTACTGTATATATTATTTCCTATACTGCTGCAATTTTTAATTCTCTTTGCATCGCTACTTTTATCTCTACTATTGCTACTGCTTCTGCTAATTACACTGGTCAACAATGAAAATGTTTCTTGCTCAAAAATAGCTAATTCTTATGTATTTCCACCTGCTGAATTCAAAAATCGCCATAAAAATGACATATTAGCTCTTGCTTTGTAGATAAAGTGACATTTCATTTTTTTTAGAGTCAACATTTTCAGTTTGGGGGAAATTTGAGGGAAATTTTGTTTTGGGAGTTGGCACACCTGTCAAATAACAAAAAACAAATGTTCTTCAGCTGTTTGTAAGTTACAAACATAGGTAGTGTTGCTGTCACTGTGAATTTCATATTGTTTCTGCTGTAATTAATGCAGAATTTCTGGTTTGGAAGTGCTTTTAAAGAGTAAAATTTGTAAAAATGCCACGAAAATTGAGTGTTTGAAGTAGAAACTGAAGACAGTGTGGAACAAGAAGAAGAACCCAACAAGCCTTCCACATCCCAGGACCCTGATTTTGAGGAAAAACGATGATAAACAGCACAGACTGAGTCAAGCGGAATTGAATGATCTCATTAGAGACCTTGACCTATCAAAGGAGAAGGCAGAAATTCTAGGGTCTGGACTACAGCAATGGAATCTTCTCGAACGTGATGTCAGGGTCTCACAGTACAGACAACGTCACAAGGATCTGCTTCCCCTTTTTTTTTTTTAAGAAGAAAAACAATCTTGTTTGCTGCGACATTAATGGCTTGATGAAATGTTTGAATTTGAACCATGATCCAATTGAATGGAGGCTATTCATAGACTCCTCCAAGCTTAGTTTGAAAGCTGTATTACTTCACAATGGCAACCGTCTTCCTTCTATTCCTGTTGGTCATGGAGTTCACATGAAGGAGATTTATGCAAATATGACAGCCCTCTTCGACTCAATCGAATATCATGAACTCAAGTGGAAAATCTGTGGTGATCTAAAACTCATTGCTGTACTCTTAGGAATGCAACTGGGGTACACAAAATATTGCTGCTTTTTATGTATGTGGGACAGCAGGGATAGGAAATCACATTATATTCAGGCAGACTGGCCTGCAATAAATCTTAACCCTAGCGAGAAAAATGTTGTTGCCGAGCCTCTCGTGGACCCAAAAGATGTTCTTCTTCCACCCCTGCATATTAAGCTAGGTTTGATAAAATATTTTGTCATAGGTATGAACCAAGAAGAACAGGCCTTTAAGTACGTAAGAGAGAAATTTCCGAAATTAAGTGATACCAAAGTCAAGGAAGGTATTTTTTTCGCGTAACAAATTCGAGAACTTGTAAAGGATCCTGCATTTGACCAAGTTTTGGCGGGGAAAGGAAAGGAAGTTTGGGAAGCCTTCAAGGGAGTTATTCATGGATTTTTAGGCAACAAAGGAGATGATAACTACACTCAGTTGGTGACAGTGCTCCTGCAAAAATACCATCAACTCGGATGCAAAATGTCCCTTAAAATCCATTTTCTCCACTCCCACCTAGACTTTTTCCCTCATAGTTGTGGAGCTTTCAGTGATGAACACGTAGGAAGGTTCCATCACGATATTTCTGTTATGGAACAAAGATATCAGTGCCGCTGGAATGAAAGAATGCTTGCGGATTACTGCTGTCTTTGCGTAGGGATGCTCCGGAACTCACAACAGGCAAGCTAAAAGACGACGATCTCATGAAGCCACACATGATTCTCTTCAGACCCAACTATCTGCCAGGTATTCTTCCATAAATTTAGAACTCTTAGAATGGAACTGTCATTTAAAAAAATTTAATACACTTTCAATGTTGTTGGCATATGTAATTAAAATGTATCGTTTTCTCTTAATCCGTTGAAATACTTCCACCTATTGTGTATCACAGAAACTAGAGCTAAGAAAAAATTTTCATTGTCATATTCGTTTTTCTCAACCCAAAATTAGTAGGAATTGACTCATGAAGTGCAAGAAACATTCAATTTTTTTTTTGTTGGCCAGTGTTATTTGTTAATTGCTATTATGCTATTGTCATAGCTTCTGTCCGTGGCGCCGGCCGCATTTCATGAAAACGTGGAGCTTTACGTCTTACCAGCTTCTCACCTACTGATTCTGCTGCAAGTACTACTCTTCGTATTGTTCCTTCCGCTAGCCATTACTACTGCTTCTCCATCAGCATTACTGCTGCTGATATTGCTACCGCTATTTCTATTACTACACTTCTGCTATTGATATTGTTTCCTCTACTGCCATTTCTGTGAATTTACTATTGTTAATGATGCTATTATTACTGCTATTGCTGTCGTTTCTGCTATTACAATATTATTAATTCTGCTACTACAAGTTTTACTATTGCTACTTCTACCACTGCTAATTATGCAATTTCTACTACTCGTACATTGCAACTTCTATTATCTCTACACCTTCTCCTAGTTCTGCTATTGTTAATGGCAGTGTTGCTATTTCTGATATTACAACTATTCTAAATATGTATGTATGTATTTATTCACACTGCAATGGGTATATACCCGGTGGCAGTGGTAACTAATTACACTCAATAATGACAATAATAAACTTATTAATTAAAAATACAATTAATGATAATACTAATAATAATAATAATAATAATAATAATAATAACAACAACAACAGGGAATATACTAAATTAAATGAAACGATCACTTAAAATAACATTTGAAATATTCTAATTTGTATCTTAAAACTAAGATCGAACTAAAACCCACGAGTATATGTTCATATCTGCACAAGTACCTTTCAACATTACACTCATTTCGCTGTCAACTCACTCACTGCACTGGAACTACGACACATTTCACTGATTCTATCCTGATTTCACTAACACTTCAAAAACATTTCACTGTTCAAATACTTTGCACTGCCACTATAAACTATAAAGCTTCACTGACAGGAACACGTTTCACTTACACAACACACTTCACTGACACGACATACTTCTTCACTGATACAACACACTTCACTGACACAACATAATTCTTCACTGATACAACACTTCAATAACAACATATTATTTACACCCTTTAAGTACTGTGTATAATTACCGTCTATTAGTAAGGTCCTTAAGCCTATTTTTAAATACATTTTTGGTTGTTGGTAAAGCCTTTAGTAAGTCTGCAGGTAAAGCATTCCAGTCCCTGATAGTACGATTGAGAAAAGAAAACTTTCCAGTGTCCGTCCTCTGCCTTCTTTCCCTCAATTTATATGAGTGGTCGTTCCTTGAAGAGTCATTTGGCGGCTGCAACCTATTTTTTATTTCTTTCCAGGCAGGCTCACCTCTGTATGTTTTGAACAGTGCGCATAATCGAATTCGCGTTCTCCTGTCAGTGAGTGTGTCCCATTTTAATGGTGAATTTTTCCGACAACACTTAAGAGCCCTCTGGCCTCCCAACTAACACTCTATATGCATTTCTGGATTCGCCCATACGTGCTACATGCCCTGCCACTGCTAATGGTGTTTCTGTAATTGCTTACTTACTTATTTACTTACTTACTTACTTACGTACTTACTTACTGGCTTTTAAGGAACCCGGAGGTTCATTAACGCCCCCACATAAGCCCGCCATTGGTCCCTATCCTGAGCAAGATTAATCCAGTCTCTACCATCATATCCCACCTCCCTCAAATCCATTTTAATATTATCTTCCCATCTACGTCTCGACCTCCCCAAAGGCCTTTTCCCCTCTGGCCTCCCAACTAACACTCTATATGCATTTCTGAATTCGCCCATACGTGCTACATGCCCTGCCCATCTCAAACGTCTGGATTTAATGTTCCTAATTATGTCAGGTGAAGAATACAATGCGTGCAGTTCTGTGTTGTGTAACTTTCTGCATTCTCCTGTAACTTCATCCCTTTTAGCCCCAAATATTTTCCTAAGAACCTTATTCTCAAAAACCCTCAATCTCTGTTCCTCTCTCAAAGTGAGAGTCCAAGTTTCACAGCCATTTGCTACTTGACATTACTATTCTTGTCACTTACTCCTGCTTCACTTAATGTTTGTGCTAGTTCATGATCATTACAGCTTTCGTATAAACCCCCATCTGAGATTTTCTTCCTCGAAATGGCAGCAAATGGTAGGAATTGCGTCAGTATGATCAACATACGTCGGACTATCACATTTATGGAGACAGTCACTATCACTCTGTTTTAAAACTAAACGTTGGCCGACGTACAGTATACATTACAACCTGCAGTAATGTGAATATAAAAGACTTGTATTCTTATTCTTTTAACAGACTAAAAAGAAAATATGATGAAAGAAGAGTAAGGAACCACTGGAGTATATAATTTGTAAATGACCTGGAACGGTATACGCAAGTTTCTTTTCCCATGTAATAAAAGGAACGAATAAACGAGATGCGCAATTCATCACGAAGGCTGTGAACTAAAATACGGCTCCTTGTGGATTTTTACAACGCAGAAGGAAGGAGGAGACACAACCGAAGAATTCAGAAACGAGTTAAATATAGCAAGATAAAAGCTGTTTTAAAACTTATTTTGAGAGCTGTTTCTCTTATAATACATTTTTTCTCCATTCTCAATCCACTTTTTATTCTGGTCCTTTGGGGCGAAGGGAAAAGCGATGAAGATTATAATATATTCGTAAAACAAGAATGAGAATGCTAATATATAACAAACAAGATAAAAAGAAGAATTGTGGCGGGTTGATCTGTCGGAGAAGTAGTCACTGTGGAGGGAGGGACGAAGCCCATAACTATTCAAAATACGTACGAAATTCTACACAAACATTCATCATAATACCCATCTTCCTACTCTAGCCGGTTAATTTGTTAAGGGAGGAAGAATGATGGAGGGTGAATATTTAGCAAGTAGAGTAGAAATGAACGAAGAGGGAGGTTAGACAGTTCGGACTCGAAAATGCAGATCTACTGCTGCCGGCGGAGTGGAGGAACAAAATTGTTCTGTCATATTTAGAGATGTGAAATATAACACGATCATAAACGTGCAAGAATACTTTGAAACTTAATATCGTGTAGGATGGTGGTTGGTCGTGTTTTATTGCCTAACACCACATACAATAATATTATTAAAATGCATCAACGGAATATGTTACAGGGTAGACTCACTAAAATAACTAAATTTCTGCTGTCGCTTCCTACATGATTCAGACGATTATTTACTTGGCAATGATTAATAGAAGGTGCGTACAGTGAAACCTGACTCATGCGACCACTATATCTCATAGATAGGAAACAGAAAGTTGAAATCAATACAACTATGAAATCTGCATCGACATGGGGAACTATTAATAATGGAATTCCTCAAGGATCAATATTAGGTCCCCTACTTTTTCTAGTGTTTATAAATGATCTTGCCCCCCTAATAAAAGATGTAGGTCATCCCATATTATTTGCAGATGACACAAGTATAGTAATTAAATAACTTCAACACATTCCAATCTTCAACAGAGGAAATTCTCTTCAAAATATGTGACTGGTTCTCAGTCAATAAATTAGTATTAAATTGTAACAAAACCAACATCATTCAATTTAAATCCTGTCCAAATTCAACCTCGCAAACATCTAGCGCAATAATTAACAACAGATCCATATTAGAAACAACGACAACCAAATTTCTTGGCTTAAAAATCGATAATGTGTTAAAATAGAAAAATCATATTAAAGAAATTACCCCCAAACTAAATTCAGCTTGTTTTGCTATTAGATCTATGCAAAAGATAGTAAATATCATTACCTTAAAAACAATATACTTTGCATACTTCCACTCGGTAATGAGTTTTGGAACAATATTCTGGGGAAATTCCACAGATAGTAATTACAAAAAAGAGTAATTAGAATAATAGTAGGTGCCAAATCTAGGGAATCTTGTAGGACTATTTTCAAAAAACTACAAATAATGCCCATGGCTTCTCAGTATATCTTTTCATTAATAGTTTTCCTCGTATGTAAACGTGAAAACTTTGTAACTAATTCAACAGTTCATAGCATAAATACACGTCAAAGAAATGACTTTCATACTCCATCGGCAAGTCTATCGTGCTATCAAAAAGGAGTGAGTTATATGGCAGTAAAAATTTTTAATAGCCTCCCTATCGATATAAAAAATGAAACTCAAAACATAAGATTATTTAGGGCCAAATTAAAGAAGTACCTAATTTCTCGCGCCTTCTATTCTGTAAGTGAATTCATGACATTCAATGACACTTCATGAAATTGATACTAAAACTATGTGTTGTACTAGTAGACTATATTGTAAATCTCGTCTGTATATATTTTATCTAGACTGTGACTATAAATTAAGACTTTATAATAGTATTAAGTTTTTTGACTTGTTCCATATTCTAGCTGTAAGCAATGTATGAATGCCATGGAATGTTTATAAATACAATACAATGCAATACTACACGTTCTGTTACATATGTCCATCAATATGGAAGGAAAAATTACAATGTGCGAATTGTCTTAGTTATTGCATGATTAACTGCAATGTAAAGGGTGTATTCATTCAGAAATTGAGTTTCATATTTAATATTTATATCAGAAGTAAATATGCATTGATATTTTTATAAACAAAAGCGCACTGAATTTCTATTCGACAGAACTATTAATCAATGTGCTATCCAATCATGATGTACAAATCCTAAGTGACTAAAATGTCACTGAAAACTTGAAAACATCAATTTGTAAACTTAAATGATTAATAAATTCAGCAATTATGACTCTTTTCAAGCCTATGTCTGAAAATTAAACTTCGGAAAATGTATATTAAGTAATGCATTTTAACTAGGGCCTAGATTTACGAATTATTTCAATTAATATTTTCTAGTCATTATTGCGGAAAAGCCCAGAAGTAGAAACCTGAGGATGTCAGGGAATTAAAAGTTCTGTAATACGAAAAGGAATATCTAGAGCGAACTGTAAGCAATGTAATTTATTCCAGAGGATTATTCATTTAGTAAAGAGCAATAAAAAAGTCAAATGCAGTTTTATTATGTTTTGATAGTTTTACAGAAAAACGTGCAGTTTAAAATATATTAATTATGAGATCGTGCAACGCTATAATCAGTATGGAGTCCACTTTAGGTTGCTTTGCTCTGAATAACCCCTTCACAAGGCTTGTTCTTAATAGAGAAGCGGGAGGTCATTTCCACATACATTATTTTTAAAATCGTAAGAAAAAAATAGATATGATATACAGTTTAATTTTTATGCTTAAACTGTGTTAGAGATCGGAGAATGAACAATGCTCTTTTCATATTCAACAAAATAACTTGGAAAATTGAAAGTAAACTTCACAACCTAATTTTAATTAAATGTTCAGAGAACTCGTATAACAAGATGCAGTTATTTCAAACTAAATTCAAAGGATTAACAAATATTTCTACATTCCCATTTCAATTGACTTCTCTAGAGAAAGTAAATAATAATGATGCTTATTTCACGTTACAAAAACATTTTTAAACTATACAAGAAAGAACAAAATAAAGTTACTATATGCTTATTTTAAAGTTGGAGATTTATCCTTCGAAGAGGTGGAAAAATTCAAATATCTTGGAGCAACAGTAACAAATGTAAATGACACTCCGGAGGAAATTAAACGCAGTATAAATATGGGAAATGCCTGTTATTATTCGGTTAAGAAGCCTTTGCCATCTAATCTGCTGTCAAAAAATCTGAAAGTTAGAATTTATAAAACAGTTATATTACCGTTGTTCTTTATGGTTGTGAAACTTGGACTCTCACTTTGAGAGAGGAACAGAGATTGAGGGTTTCTGAGAATAAGGTTCTTAGGAAAATATTTGAGGCTAAGAGGGATGAAGTTACAGGAGAATGGATAAAGCTACACAACGCAGAGCTGCACGCATTGTATCCTTCACCTGACATAATTAGGAACATTAAATCCAGACGTTTGAGATGGGCAGGGCATGTAGCACGTATGGGCGAATCCAGAAATGCATATGTAGTGTTAGTTGGGAGGCCAGAGGGGAAAAGACCTTTGGGAAGGCCGAGACGTAAATGGGAAGATTCAATTTTAAATGGATTTGAGGGAGGTAGGATATGATGGTAGAGACTGGATTAATCTTGCTCAGGATGGGGACAAATGGCGGGCTTATGTGCGGGCGGCAATGAACCTCCGGGTTCCTTAAAAGCCAGTAAGTAAGTAGGTAAGTATGCTTATTTTAAGTCAAACGGATAACATTATAAATATCATTTTTGATTTGATAAACATGGTGTATAGGTCAGATAAGCAACTTTACGTTAATTGAAATGAGAATGGCGATCAATTTGCTTATGAAAGTTATAATGTCATAATTTACAAAATATTTGAATATTTACAACATTAGTTCAGTGTTGAACGTTTTCGGCAAGACATGCCATCATCAGGACACACAACAATGAATTATGTATGTATGTATGTATGTATGTATGTATGTATTATTGTAGTGTCCTGATGCTATAGCTGTGTATGCAAGTATTGCTAGAGAGACATAATGATATTTTGAAAAATATGTTTACATTAATTAAATACAATTAGCATAAATGAAATATTTGTGTCGTTCTGAAAATAGTTGCCATGATATTGGTTATGAAACAAGGCTTTACCAGATATAGGTTTTTCTTATGTGAGTTGAATAGTGATAGAAATTCACATTACATAAAAAAAGAATAAATTCTCTTACTTGGCCTCAACGAAATTGCAAAGTGGGGGGGAAATATATACAGCGTGAGAAATTGGTGACTAGTGAAGATGTGCCTCTTCACATCAAGATAAGTCTTATTGAACAATTTGTGAAAGCCAACTGAAAGACGATCATCCAATACGGAATAATAGGATGGGGTGGAATGACAAAGACTACCCTAACTCCATTAATATTACTACAAAAAAGTATAATCAAAATTTGTCTCCATAAACCACTTGATTATCCGACACAATTTATTTATTCTGAATTCCAAGTACTAAAAATTGAGCAATTTCTTTTCACAAAAATCGAATGAATTTTATCACTGAAAAACATATACATAACACCAGAAGAAACGTCCCAACTCTTCTGGCAGAACCTAAATGTCACACTACAGCTGGATTAAGACACAGTAGGAATTATGGACCAAGACTATACAATTCAGTATTGAAAAATAATCCAGACCTAAGCAATCTACACATTCTTAAGTTTAAAAATAAAGTGAAAATGTTTGTATGATATTTGATAAATTTTATTATTATTTTAAGTGTTACTAGCATTATATGTTACTAACTTTTATGGTATTTATCTGATACATGTAACCTATAAGATAAAACATTGTAATAAATATAAGCTCATTTTCTTAATTAATAACAGTGTATATCTCCAATAAATGATTTCTTAGCATCGCCATAGATACACTTGATTGTACTTGTCACTATCTCTGTCACTAGAGAGTTCTTGAAATTTATATTTTCCCCGCCATTCATAAAATATTTTGATATGATACCTCTTGCACAAAAGGGGAGATCTATAACTGAAACTTGATTAAAATATGTCAGTATTATTTGTATTTATCCTGGTAATAATGAACAGTTTGACTCGTAGACATTTTGTTTCGCAGCTTTAACTTCCCATGATTGTACGAGAAGATTCGAAGAGAACGGCAGTTACGTAGACTTTCGGCTCCCCCCTACTACCAATAATGCACAACACAATGTCAATACGGCGGTTGCTGTCGTCTGCGATACAACGAACTTTTCTGTTGATTTTCGAGTTCGTCATTTTTTCCTGGCTATTATATGCTTATTTAAGTTGTGTTAACTCTCGCTAAGTGGTTTTATGTTTTATTTTATCCGTCTTAGTATTTATTTTATTATTGTAAATATTTTTGTTTTATTACTATTATTATTATTATTATTATTATTATTATTATTATTATTACTATTATTTCTAACATCAACATTATTATTGATCTCTGTAAAATTTATGTAGACTACTGGACTGTACCCGAGCATATGCTCATTTCGGGTATCTATTCATATGTATCATTTCAAATGTAAATTGTGAATAAATTTGAATTTGAATCTGAATTTTGAATTTGAATCTTTCAAAAAAAATTCGACTTTCAGCAGCAAACATTAAGGAAGAAGTGTATGTTGACCCCAAAATTAGAAATCTTCAGCAAGATCCGAATGTCCAAGTATGCCTAGTATGGACATGTTTGAAGAATGTAACTGGAAACTTTCTGCGAAAAAGAAGAAGAAGAAGAAGAAGAAGAAGAAGAAGAGCTCACAAATATAAAGAATTGGCGAATCAGATGATTACTGCATAGTAAGGATTTAGGATGTCTCATGTCCCTAAAGTGCGCTTCTTAGACTTGTATATCTAGATTACTTTCCAGAAGGTGCAATGGAGAGGTAAGAAGTTCCAGAAAGGCATACTCACTCCGGGGAAAGTGGATACTACAGTGCTTGCTGATTACTCTGAAATATTATTGCAGACACGAGTGATATTCCATCACAATAGAAAAATTAAGGCCTCCTAAAACAATTTTTGGAGAAAATAATCTATTTTTTTTCTACTTTTTCTATTTTGATTAAGCTTTTTATACAGTAGATGATATATATCGTAGTTTTTCTGTTGAATAATACATTAAATGTTGTTTTACGTAATTTTAAGCATGACTATAATACTAATAGTTATAGTTTTCGTCAATATACAATGTGAAAAATGTTAGAAAGAAAATTAAAATCCCAATAACTAGAAAACTATGCCCGACAGAAAAGATCTAAATACAGATTCGAATTCAGCACATACATTTCTATAAGAATCGCTACTACTATTAACTCCAGAAAAAAAGAATTTTACTTTTTTTTTGTCCACTAGAACAGTGTAGTTACTACATTTAGTAGAGTATGTCCCAGAATACCTGATTTGGTATCTGACTAACGTTTCTCCGAAGTTGAGATTGTACATAGTATTCACATGCATGCAAAACTGAAATAAATGACACACCACAGCTCTGTGCGGCACTCATACTGCTGATATTCAGTTACAGTACCGGAACCTCCATAATTTTCACTGTTAAGTTACTCGTGTCTACTTCAATTTGTACTTTCATATCGATTGTGTTGAACAGCAACCTGGTATGTAAAAAAAAGAAAAAAAAAGAGGTTTCACTTAATTCTCATTAAAGAAATTTTCCCGAAACTTCTACGAACACATCTTAAGCACTGGCGGTTCCTCGGGGGAGGGAAGGGAGGAACGTCCTCCTCACATTTTTCTTCATTTGAAAGTAAATACCAAATAAAATAGATGCCTTGAAATTCGAGGAAGATTCGATAATTTTTAAGTTCACAGCTATAAGAAAACCTCGGTTAATCGAGTTTTAAACCTCGCGCACTCATGTGCTGCTAGAGAACTGTGAGAAGGATGCGAGATTGTTTGTGTGGAGGAAAGTCAATCCATTCCTCCTTTACTGCAGTTAGCACACATAGACAACAGCGCGCTAGCGGCCAGAGAAAGAAGCAGAGTTTTAAAGCAAGTAAATGAACGGAGAGGGAGGAGATCCTCCTCTGAATCAGCGCATGGGCGGGAAATAGAAACCGACTGGTCGTGCAGCAAGCTCGCTACCGCTGCCACCTAACGATGCTGCATTCAACCAGACTATAACACATCTAGGAGGAGACACAATAAAAACAGTTTTAACGCAAAGCTATGAAAGACACCATATGAACTTTTTTTTAATTATAAATCAAAATATATCCATTGCACTTTATATAAGTTATGTTCATGGTTTGAAACTTTCGAGGATATCTGAAAGTTGAAGTTGGATTTATATAAAACAAAGAGGTAGTAGTTCTAAGTTAGTATTGCAGATCTTATTCTCTGAAATTCACTTCCATTCATTGTCTACTAGACAGGACAACAGCCAAGTTGTCAGTTTTGTACAAATATATTTGAAATTGGAGGTACTGCAAACTACATTATTTTTAACATAAAAAAATTAATCGGCCATCGGCAGCTTTGAACAATAATAGTAGTATGACTTTACAAGAACTGATATTCTTCAAAAGCATGTGATACTGAACTTGTAAAATATACATGTGGCAACACAGACCACGTGGGTGGGTGCAGTGTTCTCGCTTTCGTAACAGATTATTTCTCATTCCCATTTCCGTAGAACGATTCCGGTTACGTGTTAGTAGCTGGTCTCTTCCAACACGTGTGATGCTGTAGTGTGCGTGAAAAATGCTTCGAGGTTGTGAATTTCCTTGTAATTGTTAATTTGTACAATTATTCAACAATGAATGGAAGTGAAAACATATTATATTTTGGACAATTTAAGAAACTCAGTTTACAAAAACAGATTATTGCTATACAAAAGGGAAGGCCAACCCCAACACTACCTGGTCTTACATGTATGCATGAAGGCTAATTTGTAGCTTGTTTCTCTCAAGAAGGTGTCATTTTGCGCTGTTAACTTCTTTCCTCCTCTTAAGAAATATGCAGGAGCCGCCACTGATCTTAAGCCATGGCCTGGTTACAGACTTCACAAGAAGACATATGAATATCGTTTTACGTTAGATATTGGTTCATTTTCAGGATATTCAAATGTTTCTTCGTTCTTCTGAAAAATTGAATTTTTGACATGCGAGGTCGCTGTTCAACACCAATGATTACCATTTCATCACTCCCCTTTACACGTCAATAAATTTTCAAATACATCCTTACAGTTATTTTTCAAGAACTCACTTTGAATACTTGAAGAGTCTCGTAGACGTATACTCAAATTAAAAGCAGAAAATTATAAAAGCTAAAAATACTTTTTAAAAAATTGCACTTCCTTCATTATTCCTTTAATCCTTCGTCTTTATTCATCTAATCTCCCTAACGCCTTAAACTTCCTTTTCGCCTCTCCAGCTCTTCCCTCGTTCCCTCTCATCCCTGATGTTTGTTCTTTGAACCTCCCCCCCCCCCCATCTTGGCAAGCTCCTTCAAATGCTGCATCCATATTTCCGAGAAGTCCGTCCGCCAGGCAGTCTATGCTAATAGATATTGAGGAGAGGAGATCAGTCGCAATGCGATGTGAATGTGATGCATTTCAGTGGAAGATAAGTTCATGTTTCTTCTTCACAGTCAGGACATCACGATTTCTTCATATCCATAAATGTCATCTTATGTATCTAACAAAACTGAGGGAATAATCGAAGATAATGGGGCAAAAACCAGCTAACTTACGCGAAAAACAAAATTCCATATCGTTATCCACAGGAGGGAAAATGGAGACTTCACTCTCTCACGACACAGGAAAGGCATATCATGATATCTGGGGGATTAATGTCGAGATTTTGACCAGCACAAACGCGTGAATATTTAGCCAGATAATGAGACTAAACGCGTAATATTTAGCACGCCAGATAATGAGACTAAACGCGTAATATTTAGCACACCAGATAATGAGACTAAACGCGTGAATATTTAGCACACCAGATAATGAGACTAAACGCGTAATATTTAGCACACCAGATAATGAGACTAAACGCGTGAATATTTAGCACACCAGATAATGAGACTAAACGCGTGAATATTTAGCACACCAGATAATGAGACTAAACGCGTGAATATTTAGAACACCAGATAATGAGACTAAACGCGTGAATATTTAGCACACCAGATAATGAGACTAAACGCGTAATATTTAGCACACCAGATAATGAGACTAAACGCGTAATATTTAGCACACCAGATAATGAGACTAAACGCGTGAATATTTAGCACACCAGATAATGAGACTAAACGCGTAATATTTAGCACACCAGATAATGAGACTAAACGCGTGAATATTTAGCACACCAGATAACGAGACTAAACGCGTGAATATTTAGCACACCAGATAATGAGACTAAACGCGTTATATTTAGCACACCAGATGAGACTAAACGCGTGAATATTTAGCACACCAGATAATGAGACTAAACGCGTGAATATTTAGCACACCAGATAATGAGACTAAACGCGTAATATTTAGCACACCAGATAATGAGACTAAACGCGTGAATATTTAGCACACCAGATAATGAGACTAAACGCGTAATATTTAGCACACCAGATAACGAGACTAAACGCGTAATATTTAGCACACCAGATAATGAGACTAAACGCGTGAATATTTAGCACACCAGATAATGAGACTAAACGCGTGAATATTTAGAACACCAGATAATGAGACTAAACGCGTGAATATTTAGCACACCAGGTAATGAGACTAAACGCGTGAATATTTAGAACACCAGATAATGAGACTAAACGCGTAATATTTAGCACACCAGATAATGAGACTAAACGCGTGAATATTTAGCACACCAGATAATGAGACTAAACGCGTAATATTTAGCACACCAGATAACGAGACTAAACGCGTAATATTTAGCACACCAGATAATGAGACTAAACGCGTGAATATTTAGCACACCAGATAATGAGACTAAACGCGTGAATATTTAGAACACCAGATAACGAGACTAAACGCGTGAATATTTAGCACACCAGATAATGAGACTAAACGCGTAATATTTAGAACACCAGATAATGAGACTAAACGCGTGAATATTTAGCACACCAGATAATGAGACTAAACGCGTAATATTTAGAACACCAGATAACGAGACTAAACGCGTGAATATTTAGCACACCAGATAATGAGACTAAACGCGTAATATTTAGAACACCAGATAATGAGACTAAACGCGTGAATATTTAGCACACCAGATAATGAGACTAAACGCGTAATATTTAGAACACCAGATAACGAGACTAAACGCGTGAATATTTAGCACACCAGATAATGAGACTAAACGCGTTATATTTAGCACACCAGATGAGACTAAACGCGTGAATATTTAGCACACCAGATAATGAGACTAAACGCGTGAATATTTAGCACACCAGATAATGAGACTAAACGCGTAATATTTAGCACACCAGATAATGAGACTAAACGCGTGAATATTTAGCACACCAGATAATGAGACTAAACGCGTAATATTTAGCACACCAGATAACGAGACTAAACGCGTAATATTTAGCACACCAGATAATGAGACTAAACGCGTGAATATTTAGCACACCAGATAATGAGACTAAACGCGTGAATATTTAGAACACCAGATAATGAGACTAAACGCGTGAATATTTAGCACACCAGGTAATGAGACTAAACGCGTGAATATTTAGCACACCAGATAATGAGACTAAACGCGTAATATTTAGCACAGCAGAGATTAAACGCGTGAATATTTAGCATAAGAGATAATGAGATTATATCACCTATCCATCTATCTCATGAACATAGGCTATATCTGGAAAGGAATAAATGCTGAGCTATGGGCCATGTCTTACTATCCTCATCTTCTGCAGAGCAGACACTACAGGAGGTGCTCTACGCATTGTCGCGTGTCCTTCAGCCCTCCCGTCTTAGAAAATGACGCAGGCTACTCCTGCAATGTTATACGTTGGCACACACCACGGTCTTCAAGTGTTTCCATAGCCAACAATTCAAAAAACTGTGAAGGCCACGCTAACGAACCAATCCATCGGTCATTAAATGTCTGGTTTAGGTACAGTCGCAGATTGTGTAGAAAATGGGGTGTCGCCCCATCGCGCACGAATCACATCCGTTAGTGCATTGCATAGGTAACCACAGCCAATGAGAAGAGGTCAATGTGCCCAGACAGAAAGACAGCCTGAATATTGTACACAAGTAAGAAGATGTCTAGGAAGATAGTATTACATTTAAGACTCATGTTTACTGGAATCCGTATGTTGAAGAATGCTGCAAACTCCAAAACATACTAAACTTTTGTTGTGTTGCTTAACAATTGAAATGAATGATGACCTATGTGTAGAAGAATATATTTTTTTTCTGTTTATGGGAACTCTTTTGTCTTGTTTTGATCGATACTATTCATTCATTCATTTATTCATTCATTCATTCATTCATTTATTTATTCATTTATCTATTTATTCATCTATCTATCTAATTAATTATTCATTCATTCATTTATTCATGCATGCATCCATTCATCCATCCATCCATCTATCTATTCATTCATTCATTCATTTATTTATTCATTCATTCATTCATTTATTTATTCATTTATTCATTCATTTATTCATTTATTCGTTTATTCGTTCATTCATTCATTCATTTATTCATTTATGTATTCATTCATTTATTCATTCAGTCATTCATTCATTTATTCATTCAGTCATTCATTCATTCATTCATTCATTCATTTATTTATTTATTTATTTATTTATTTATTTATTTATTCTGGTGTAGTTAAGACCATCAGGGCTTCTCTTCCACACCACCAGAAATATAAATACAATAATAGAAATAAAAAGGAAAAGAAAACACTATAAACAAAGTAAAGCCACACAAAAATATACACAGGTTGCAGTCGCACAAAGTTCAGATGAGTGATTAAGCATCGTAATTAATTATAGCCTAACTAATTAACTAACATAAACAAGAAACTTGCAATTTTCATCTAGAGTAAGAAAACACAAATCAACATTTCTAGCAATACCTAAAAAACATTAAATAAGGCGAAATTTTAAATTTAATTTTGAATTGTGATAAAGTCCGGCAGTCTCTGACGTCATTAGGTAACGAATTCCAGAGGCGAGGTATTTCTACAGTATAGGAAGATGAGTATAAAGACGAGGGATAGAAAGAAGTGCTTGATGTCGGTTTCGAAGAGTTGTAAGAAATTGAAGGCGCGATAGCAGATAATTCGGAGTAGAAGTATGCATGATTCTAAACAGAAGAGACAGTGAATGTATTTTTCTTCGTTCCTTCAGACGCACCCATGAAAGTAACTGGAGGGAAGGTGTTATAAGGTCAAATTTACGAGTATTGCAGATGAATCGTATGCACACATTATGAACACGTTGTAGTCTCTCAGCTAAGAGTGAACTTACATTAGTTAGCAAGGAATCGCAATAATCAAAATGGGCATTACAAGCGTCTGAACAAGATTCTTTTTAGGCTAAGTGATAGAAATTCTTTCATAATATGAAACAAAGAATGAAGTTGAGAAAATATACCTACTAATCTACTATCTGCTTCATACTTTTATTTAAACACCGGTATGTTCTACAACGTTGATAATCTCCATAATGTTGTCGTGCTTAGGATTCAATTATTGGTTGGAAACTTGCAGCATGCAATAAAAAATATCAATAATGTCTTAATGCTTGTACATATTTCAAATATAACAATATGTCTTTGAATAAGAATTTAATCTATACTAATAATTAGACCTCGTTGAATTGCCACACGCAGCATGCTATCAGGTTGCCGATGTACGGTAGTATAGAAGAGGTGAGCGGCCGCACGGTCTCGTAGTATAAGCAGTTCATGTTAAGAGTTGTGACCGGTCCAAATTGATAGAGCAGCTACAGCTAATGTATACCTATGTAAGCACTTGTTTTTGCATTACTGTGGTTGGAATAGTCAAAGCTTAACATTTGTTCAGTGCAGACAAGAATTCAATCAGATCAAACATACTACAATGAGAGTGTTGCTGTTCCAAACAATTGCCCCTGGAATACCCTTACCCCTGCAGCCAGTATAACTCTCAGAAGTCCTTAATATAGTGTAAAAAGTATCACAAACCGTTATCCAAAATAACAATTCACTAATTTCAAAAAAAGTGAAATGTAAGTTGAGAAATATTATTGCTGAAAATTCTGCCTATTCACAACTTCGCGTTAAAATCCACCTCGCGTCAATGGAATTCCTTGTCACAAAGTATTAGGGGCTGCAAGACAATAAACACCTTTAAGAACAGCTTAAAAGATAACCTTATTAGCATTTCACTCCAATCATACTGATTTAAACTATCACTGACTACATTGTTACTTTTTTCTTTAGACATCATCCTGATTGTGCTGTATTTTAATTGTCTCGTAATAATCTCTTTCTATTATCTAATATTATTTGAAATATATTAACATTCTATGTATTTTAGTTTCTCCTACACAGTTTATTTCAGTGTTTAATTAATAGTTCATAGTATTTTGTTGTTTAATTTGTAAATAACTTTTGTATAAATGTAACTCTCATCTAAATCAAATTGTTGGATTCTTTGTTAGTTCATGCATATGTATATACACTTTTTGCTGGTTGAGTGGAAGAGAAGGCCTTACGGTCTTAACTCTGTCAGCTAAAATAAATCATTATTATTATTATTATTAACTTCGTATTACAAATGATGTACTATCAGGTCACGACAAGATGTCTGAAGTTGGCGTAGGCCTACTAAAAAGTAGTGACTTTCCTTTCTTCAAATATGCACCTATTACATCGTGTGATGTTGAATGTACATTTTCCCAATATAAAAACTGTTTGAGTGACCATCGGAGGAGGTTCACTTTGCAGTCGCTCAAAATGTACGTAACTCTTCACTGCAATGCACATATTCAAGGATGATGTGAGTATATTACATTAAATTTTAAGAGTTAATATATCTCGCTACCTACAAAATAATTGTGTATTTACATTTTTAGACATTTCCTACTTCAATGATCATTCATTATATTTCTTGGCTGCAGGATACAGGTTTTATTGTAACCGAAGTATACTGCTCAGTGTTTACTTCAGAGGCATACTCCATCCATCCGTTGCACGTCCCCTTCTCATACAGTCTATACCGCGTGCGTAGTAAACCTTACGATTCTCGTGGCAATTCCACGAAGTCTGCTAATAATAAATCTGTAGCCGAAATGTTTCTGGTAATTTTCGATTTTCCAAAAATAATTGGTCCTAATATATATAATTAACCACCCTGAAACAGAAAACAGCTTTTTTGAAATTTTTGTTCGTATGTCTGTCTGTCTGTCTGTCTGGATGTTTGTTACCTTTTCACGCGATAATGGCTGAACCGATTTATATGAAAATTGGAATATAAATTAAGTTCGTTGTAACTTAGAATTTAGGCTATATGGTATTCAAAATATTTTATTTAAAAGAGGGGTTATAAGGTGGCTTGAATTAAATAAATCGAAATATCTCCCTTATTATTAATTTTCATGAAAAATATTACATAATAAAAGTTTCTTTAAAACAATTTCCGCTAAGTTTAATTCTATGCAAAATGTTGATAGGACTGATATTTAATGATTTAAATGAGTTTCAAAATTACAATAACAACGCCATCTAAGGCGGTGCAATGAAATAAAAAACAAATGACTTCGTCTATAAGGGGCCTTGGACAACAACAATCGAAAGCTATGAAACATAGCCTACAGAAAATGTTTCTGTTTGTATGAAGTAATATCGAAAGCTAAATTAACCGATTTGTATAATTAATTATTATTTCGCCATTGGAAAGTGTAGTTTCTCTAGATGGACATAATGCTATAATGTTATTACAGTAACTTCTGAGTGAATCGAGGACAGGTAAGATTAAAATAGATTCTTATGCACAGAAAACTTGATAGGCTATTCTGTACATTCGTTTCCTGTATTTCCTGAAATAATTTTTATGACCAAATGAGTGGTCTCTGGATCAAAATGATCGCATTTTAATTTTTTTAATACAATTTAGATTAAGTAACATAGTAAACGATTTATCCTTCTATCAAACACGAATGTTCCCTGGATCAAATGTCCTATTTTAATTATGTAATTACTTTATATTTATTTCTAAAGGGTGCAGCGGAGCGCATGGGTACGGCTAGTAATATAATAGATCGGAATAAATTCTGTATTGCAAACGCACATCTCCGAGTAGCCTGTATGAAACTAAATGCAGGAATTAATATGCGTTATTACCATCATCGTCATCATCATCATCATCATCATCATCATTATATTTATGATGTTCAAGAACTGAATTTATGGCTACTCAGCCCTCGCTCTTGTGAGGAATTCAACCAGCACTCCACATTCAAAAGTAAAGCGACTCTCTGCATCTGCTTAGACAGCACATGACTTGGGATAAACCAGCTCCTACGACAAGGAGTTCCCTGCCTGCATTCGAACTCAGACCAGCTGCGTTTGTGGTCGACTAAAGCAAGTAACACAGCATTAATATATCGCATGTTTCTACACAATCACATAGCAAGTACAGTACATCATGTGTGAGCAGGCAAGTCATCAAAATCTTCAAAGTTATGAGATTATCCTTTGAATCTAATCCCGACTGCAAGTTTGTTAAGAAATTCAAATTTCCTCTAGTTACAAAGCAGAGTTTGAATGTAGGTCGTAGGACCTTAATTGAAGTCTCAATTTAAATAGTTGACATGACGTTGAAAGGAAGTAGAAGGCGCTTGTACCTCATACACGTGAAATGGTTGACATTTTGACATGAAGTCGATAGTCGTCCTCAAAATTAATTACCGCTCCTTCATGAAAACAGCAACACTAGTAATAACGCCCCATTTTTTATATTTCCTAAACCATCAATCTCCGTCCAGCAGGTCATTGAAAGCGGGACCTATCAACATAATTTATTGTTGTTTTCGCTCAGAGTTCTCGGCCATAATAACCATTGGAAATATTGGCATTGATACCGCACGTAGCTGGAATGGATCACTGTCTTCTTTAATGGGTGGGCAGTGACGCGGCCAGAACATCGTCGAAGAATAACTACATATCCTCCCATATTGCTCTGTTTTCTTACAATAGTTATTGTTATAGTCATCATTATTTTCAAACAGGCGCATGACTCGGTTAAGAGAGAAGTTTTATATAATATTCTTATTGAATTTGGTATTCCCAAGAAACTAGTTCGATTAATTAAAATGAGTCTTAGTGAAACTTACAGCACAGTCCGTATAGGCCAGTTTCTATCTGATGCTTTTCCAATTCACTGCGGGCTAAAGCAGGGAGATGCACTATCACCTTTACTTTTTAACTTCGCTCTAGAATATACCATTAGCAAAGTTCAGGATAACAGGCAAGGTTTGGAATTGAACGGGTTACATCAGCTTCTTGTCTATGCGGATGACGTGAATATGTTAGGAGAAAATCCACAAACGATTAGGGAAAACGCGGAAATTCTACTTGAAGTAAGTAAAGAGATAGGGTTGGAAGTAAATCCCGAAAAGAGTAAGTATATGATTATGTCGCGTGATCAGAATACTGTATTGTACGAAAGGGAACTATAAAAGTTGGAGATTTATCCTTCGAAGAGGTGGAAAAATGCAAATATCTTGGAGCAACAGTAACAAATATAAATGACACTCGGGAGGAAATTAAACACAGAATAAATATGGGAAATGCGTGTTATTATTCGGTTGAGAAGCTTTTGTCATCTAATCTGCTGTCAAAAAATCTGAAAGTTAGAATTTATAAAACAGTTATATTACCAGTTGTTCTGTATGGCTGTGAAACTTGCACTCTCACTTTCAGAGAGGAACAGAGATTGAGGGTTTTTGAGAATAAGGTGCTTAGGAAAATATTTGGAGCTAAGAGGGATGAAGTTACAGGAGAATGGAGAAAGTTACACAACACACAACTGCACGCATTATATCCTTCACCTGACATAATTAGGAACATTAAATCCAGACGTTTGAGATGGACAGGGCATGTAGCACGTATGGGCGAATCCAGAAATGCATATAGAGTGTTAGTTGGGAGGCCAGAGGGGAAAAGACCTTTGGGGAGGCCGAGACGTAGATGGGAAGATAATATTAAAATGGATTTGAGGGAGGTAGGATATGATGGTGGAGACTGGATTAATCTTGCTCAGGATAGGGACCAATGGCGGGCTTATGTGAGGGCGGCAATGAACCTCCGGGTTCCTTAAAAGCCAGTAAGTATAGTCATCATTATATTCGTCATCAAATAACCGAGAGATTCATAGACGTTTTCATTTCCACAGTCATCCTTTACATTTTTTGTCGATCATAATCGTCTTCACTAAACTCATGGATAGTTTTATTGTAATCTGTTCCATGCGTCGTATTCAGGTATGTCAGTTAATGTTACTATAAAAGATACAGATACCTTACACAAATTACAAAATAATTAGATAACACTATATTCCAGATATGCATAGTGAGTAAAGATAAATCTAAACAGTGGGAAATTTTTACAAAAAATGAGTCATGATTATTACGGTGTTCGAAAACAGATGTGCATGAAGATCTCCGAAAGGGAATAAAATAGTGACAGAGATTATAGACAAATTGCTTCATATAATGCAAAGAATGGCGTTGATTTACCAATAATTTATTATGCTCAAAGTAAAAATCAAGTCCTACCTACACAATGCGGCATAAATTTCGAAACGCTGGCATATTTTTACAAACAGAATGGGGCATGATTATTGTGTGAAGAAAGATCAGTGCTTGTCAACCGAATAATAACAGGCATTTCCCATATTTATTCTGCGTTTAATTTCCTCTCGAGTGTCATTTATACTTGTTACTATTGCTCCAAGATATTTGAATTTTTCCACCTCTTCAATAGCACAAATTATTGAAATTCTGAGAAAGTCACTTCGCTTTGATGTACAATGCAGGCAGTTCCGTACCCGAAAAGAAAAGTCCAAAAGTAAAATCAAATCTTCCTAAAAAAGATAGTGCATGGATATTTCGGTAACATTATTTAAGAAGGGAGAAAATTGAATGAACACTTTTTATTATAGATCTACTTAGTTCGATTTTGAAAATGGAACAAAATATCAATGAGTAACATTACAAGAGGAGCAACAAAGTTTTCGCAGTGAAGGATCCCGTGTAGATAGATTTCTTGTTGCGAGACAAAAATTATAGTAATTTGCTTTATGGACTTGGAGAAAACATTATTCTAAGAGTTTCTAAGTCCACAAGAAAGCCACTGGTACTATTACAAAGCAGAAAAATCAAAATTTGTATAAATAGTCTATTGATTACGCTACTAAACTTCTATATTTGTATCTTAGCATTTTAAATTTGGAACAGATACGTAAATGTACAGGGTGAGTTAAAAATCGCTTTCTCCAAAGAAATATTTATTTTACAGAAATAATAGAAATTCTATAGCTATTTAAATGTACAATATCATTTTGTTATATTTTTATTTATCAGTACATGAAAATGAGGTTTTATGCTGTTGGCAGCTGAAAGGAACAGTAGCCTACTGATCGTAATGAAACATCAGTTACAGATGTTCGATGTCTGCCTTTATTAAAGTTGATTATAGAAAACAGTTGCTCACAAATATAAATGTTGAGCCAAACATAGCAATAATTTTCACATCCAGCCTGTGTAGTTGTGGATATTATTGCTAATGTTTAATCTTGTAAAACTCAACCAGGCTAGTAGTATTATTCAAACGATCTTTAGCCCTTAGGTCATATTGAAGATCAATAAGTTCGAGCTGTAAATCGTTAAATGTCATGTTCCGTCTTTTAGATTCCTCCATACTGTACTGTAGCAGTAGGTAAGCAACGTGAAACAGTTACTGAGAATAGGCCTACACACTGCACTCCACTAGATAACTGAGTGGTCGTTTCCCTCTCCTCTACCTATAGCAAGTCTATGTCATTCTGACGTATCTTCCTCTCCGTTTCGGCGAGCGGTAAACACAGCTCTCCCGCTCCGAAGGAGCGCGCGCGCTCGTTGAGCGCTGTTTGTGCAGGCCTGCTCTATAAGCACAGAATGACAAGACGTTATGAGTGTCCGGTAATTGACCCCTGCTACCCTACACTTCATTCTCCTCTTCTCCAGGTATCTTTCGCCGACTGTCCGAATCAGTTCAATTGCATCTCTCGTACCTTTTCCCTTCCTGAAGCCAAACTGCTCTTCTTCTAATTGTAATGTCGGAAAATATTCCATTCTATTGAAGATATAATACCCTATTTGGATTGAAGAAAGAGCTAATTTTCCACGCGGAAGTTCCAGTTTCGAATGCTTGGAATACTGAAAAGATTATGTAGTGAATAATAACAGTTCTGGGGCAGACATTGCCGATAAACGTCTATTTCCTGCCTTCACGCACTATCTGTCATCACAAGGAAAGGAAGTTACTGCACTGTGTGATGTTATGCGGATACAGTCTGGGGTATTGCTGTCAGTACATTCTAAAGCCTATGGGGGCGCTTGAATTTGGAGCCAATTTCTAAATCAGGCAGAGCATTTGACATGACAGGAATCTAATTTAAACTCTTTTCTTTATGTTAAAGATGACCCAGATATGGCTTGCATTAGCCACACATTATACACATAAAACTGTACCACTTGATAGTAAAACAGAAATATAAAGCTTTTCCATGGCGCTTTGGCAACTTCTATAGCCGTAAACTTAGGAGAGAGGTTGAAGGAGAAGGAAGAGAGAAATGTTGGATTGAAATTGACCATTAAAGTGGCCGTATCTGTAATGGTACACGTATCAATGACACACAGTTTATTTTATATATATGACCCTCATACTCACTATCTCTTACTGGGGGTTTTCTATGGGTTGGGGGAATGAAAAAAGCGGCGGGCAGATTTGTAGTGAAAGGTAAGTACCTTATTTGCCGCTTGCGAAGAAATGTGGACGATCATACTGCTCTGAGGTCGACTTCTGTACCACATCCACATTTACGCTGTTCCGTAGACACGGGTACTGTAGTCTGTATGGAATCAATTTATATACTGTATGAAATAGTACTGTGCCAGTGAGAATTCAGAGACATAGAGAAAAAGATCATCACCACACCAACAACATCTTTTTTTTTTCTTTTTCTGCTTCTGATGTTCGCTGCAGCTCCAATTTCTTTAGCTACTTTTATTTATTTTGCTCTCCAATTAATCACTTTGATCGGACGTAGTTTTACTACCGTGCCTTGTTATCTTTTTAAAATAGTCTTATCGTCTCATTTAAACTAATTTAAAATGAATTCATATTATGTCTTCATTCATTAGTGTGCCGATTTTTGTCTTAAAATCTAGTTCCTGCCGTGTGCAATGCATTTCGTCTCTTTCACTTATAATCAATCTCTCGTGTCTATACGAAATATTTTCCATATATATATATATATATATATATAGTTTGAATTGGTAATGGAAATTACGGGAAAACGGCTGGACGGATTTTAATAAATAACCCCTCATTTTGAAGCTTGAAACTCAAAGTTTTTCGGAAAAGTAGTAGTTTTCAATGAAATGTCAATTTTTGAACATAATTTTCCTATTTTCCAAAATCCATCTGTCGTCAGTTTTGAGAACTAGCTAATAGCATTCACGGCCTTCGCTTTTTTGTAAAGGAGAAGCGAAGCGAGCATCAAGTCGGCCGTGTTGCATTTCAGAATAAAACAAAACACATACTACAGTAAACAATATTACACGAGGGCCATGATCTGCAAGAATGCTGACATATTTAGAGCTCAAATTAAATTGGTTATTAAAAACTTAACTTACTAAAAATAATTTACAGATTCGATTCTGTGGTGTGTGAATTTTTCTGGGTACAGCTGTGTATTGGATATTAAAAACTACAAAACTTGAGGTGGTTTGATGACATCATTACCATTAGAAATGAAATATTATTGTAGTTAATGCCATGATGTGACTATTTTTCACATTAATGCTATATTGATGATATGAAAGTGAAACGTTTTGGGGTTATATAAGTAGATGTAGAAAACAACTTAAATTAGATTTTGATTTCTATATTTTACTGAGTGGCGGCTATATAGTATCTATAGTATATGTTATTGAAAGCTATAAAACTTACGTAAGATAATGATATTATTAAAAATCAAATATTTTTATAATTATTAATCAAGTGGTGTTGGGTCTTTTTCATATATTTTATGGCGGTGTGGTGTAGATATTTATATGCGTGGTTCTCTTCAGTATTGGCTCGAGAGAGAGTATGTTTCAATATAATGGAAGCAAATAACTTTCCGAATGTCTGGTATTCTTCATTGAAAATAAATCTGAAAAATGTTTATTTGAACGTCTAATGAACTTAGTTTGCAGCATTTGCTGCACAAGCCACTAGTTAAAATATATAGGTATTTATGCATAAATTATCGTTCTTCATATCTGTAAATGAATGCTTGCAAGTAAAAATAATTCAGTGCCAAATTTCGTCTCTGTGGTATTTTCGCACTCGCCGTTCCCAGCTCCTGAGTGAGGCCAGGGCACACAGAATACCAGTCAGCACGTTCTTGACATCTTAGTGTATCAAAGATCACAAGTTGTCAGGATTGTCATGAAAGGTAGCATTTTAAATTGCCTGTCTATAAGCACAGCACCAATTTGGACATGATGCAGCGAATCAGGATTCGAAGAGCTCAATTGAATTTTCCAGCGTGTCACAAAAATGACAGCAACGAACATTTCAGATATTGACAGAACTTCCATTTGAAGACATCAGAGGCAGCACTGCAATCATTTTTATCTTATACAATTTTGTACAGTCTAATATTTTTTTAGGTTTAATAAATAATAGCAAAGTTTCAGATCATAGAACTTTTAAATATAACGCAGGAAATCACCATTAAGATAAATGCATTCCTAATAAAGCATTACACAATTCGCAACAATTTAATTCCTTTATCATGTCAAAGAAATAGAATAATAAAATTCTACATCCCTGATAGCGTTAAACCTAACACGCTGAAGATAAAGACATAACACACACGTTACATCTGTAGCAAATTCAGGTTCGAATCTAGATGCAAAAAGTAATATGTATATTCCACTTACAAGGAGGAAACAAATTGTAGTAACAATAACAGAAAACCAGAGCAAATAAACACACAGTAACATCTGAGACAAAGGCTTCCTGATTACTGAAGCAGCTGCAGAGCACGCGAAACGTAAAGACATCGTTAATACCGTAGAAGTGGGTAAAGCCAATCAGTGGGTGTAAAATCGATCATTTGCGATTTTTACTGAAAATTATAAACTTTCTCTTGTTAAAATTTTGTTATGCTGACTTCATTGTCTTACACTGTAAATGTAAGCGAGAGGGACAACAAAAAGCCTGCGAATGCCAACAATGGGAACACTGTGTAATTACCGTTGAAGTGAAAATTGTTATTTTCAAATGTTTCTCTCAAGTGAAAACAAAGTCTTACAAACTCTAAATTATAGTCAGCAGTGAAAGGAGACAGGAAGTATACGTAAGTACTTTTCGTTGAGATTGTATCCTGAAATAATAGTTTTGCAGTTCGTAAATGTTAATATTGAAACTTATTATTTTAAGAAAACTTGTACCTTTGCAGGGTTAAGTCGATCATGCCATCGACCTACTCGAAACAGATAGGACCAGCAGGAAGAATAAATTGTTCACCGAAATACCTCTAACTAACACTTATAAACATAAAAGTGTCATAGTACAGTTTATATTGATGGGATAGTGGGGAAAGAGGAAGATTAAATTATGGTGAATTTCTTGCGTAAGAGAAGCACTGCCAAAGGAACATATTTTGTACACCCCTCTGACTATGGGAACAACGTAGTTTCTAAAGTGACATGAGGAGGGGAAGATTTCAAATAACATCTGATATAAACCTAAGCAATGTTGAATTGGATTTTAGATTATAATTGAAGGGTGGTATTTCAATGTAAATTTTGAATTCTTAAATCTTTGTTTGTTGGTATGTGAAGTATTAAAATGTGTTTTTATGTTTTATAAGTTGGCAATCATAGCCACGATTGACCAGTGGAGACCTATAGGCCTAATTGTTTCGAATAGTATGATCACAGTAACAAAAGATACACTATATAATGCTATAGGCATATATTGAAGATTATTATTGTTTTTACACCCCTTATAACAAATAATATATATGTAACACACTTAATTTGTTTTTTAAAAACATAAACAGTGGTCGACTTTACTCCGCAATATTTTAAAATCAATCTTAAACTAAAAATTCAATAGTGATCGACTTTAACCTACAGTATTTAAGAAGATAACTTCGATCACAAGTCAAATAAAAGAAAACAGTTTTTTTTATAGATTGTAATTCAATTCTTGTAACGTGTCTTCATAAGTGAAGGATATGACGACAAAATGCTATTTTCTGAGGAACTTCGCTCCATTGCATAACCTCAATATCATTAAAAAAATTGCAAAATTTTGATCGACTTTACCCTCTTCTACGGTACTCTTACAAGTTACAAATGGTTGGATGCCTTTCCATTATCCCAGGAACATCAAGTTTGTCCAAATATTTTATTATAAAATAAGTTCTGAACGAGATTCTTGGATTGAGTACTAAATTCCTTAACTGTAGCCCTTGTTTACAGATGTGCGAAAGTTTAAAGGAAAATAATAATAATGATAATAATATTAATAAAAATAACAATACAAAAATATATGCGAAATTCCTTGAGGGTGTTTAAAAGCATTTAATATTTTGAGAGGCGGTAGCATTCATTAAAATCAAGTCTAATAAATATGAGTTCTAAAATTAATATCTTCCCAGATGTGCTTGTTCAATGTACAGAGAGGGACTCGCCCAGCTAAAGCCCCCGTCTCATTTCCCAAGAAACATTTTCAAATGTCAATTAAATTTAAAACATGAACAAACAATTCACCGCAGGAAAACACTGTGCCTCTGTTCCCACCGATGATATTTATATAACAAATCCTTGTGACTGTCTTTCAGCTGACAATGTTTGAAGCTGGCTGGTGTTTTGCAAACAAATTATGAAGCTGCCATTTTCAACACAGTAACTAAAATAAAGTTATTGAATAATTTATATAGAGTCGAAATATATTTATTCGCTTTGAACGACGAAGAATAAATTTTGCATTATTTCAATTTTTGGCGAGCCTAAGTTGATTTTAAATATCATAGTATGAAACAATAATTATTTACTTTTTAATGTTACATGCAAATAATGCCTGTTATTATTCGGTTGAGAAGCCTTTGTCATCCAATCTGCTGTCGAAAAAAGTGAAAGTTAGAAATTTATGAAACAGTTATATTACCGATTGTTCTGTTTGGTTGTGAAACTTGGACTCTCACTTGGAGAGGAACAGAGGTTAAGGGTGTTCGAGAACAAGGTGCTGTGACGTTCGTTACGCCACTCTGCTCCTTTTAATTATTTTATTTTCTCTTCCCCTTTTCCTGCCTTTGTTTTGTTATTTCATTTTTAACAGGTTGGGTATATTCACCTTCTAATATTAGTGATTCATATTTTCCCACCAGAGTTCAACATCCTACTAACGCTTCAGTACTTTTCATGTGATTATTACAATGATTTAATAAGATGCTACTAATACTGCTATAATGACTTTAACCATTATCACCGCCCCCAATTAGGTGAACTATTTAGGGGAACGTACAGCATAATGGATTCTTTAGAGTAGGCTTCAATCCTTGTTACATTTCTCGCCCACATGTTCAGTTTTATTGTGTGTATGGATTTTTTTTATTTCTGGCTTGTAGTCTATTAACATTTCTGAAACATTTTGAATTTCAAGCATTTTAATATCTTCGGAAGACACATCATCAAGTGTCTTTACCGATCAATGAAAGACTCATATTTCGAGTACCAAAATCTTTATAATTATAATTTAATTCTATCATTCATATTTAAAAATTAGTATTCAGTATGATTATTTTATAAATATTGTATAATAAATTCGTAAAAATATTTGTTAATAGCCCTAAAACTGAAAACCTGTCCCTATTCAAAACAGCGAATTTCGCAAACATTGGCTTGGAACACATTCTCCCAAGGAGTGAGTTTTGCGATAATATTAAATACGCGGAGTTGTAAAATATAGTAATCTTCTTTATTTGAACCGCAATGTTGAGAAACCCCACCCGTTAGAAGATACAAAAAACATCTCAGGTCCTAGATATGTGCTCAACTTATTTTTTTCTCAACACTTTAGCTAAAATGACTGTTGATGGGGATATGTGGGGCTTCTCTACATGCTTAGAATACGAAATCATACAGCATGTAACTCAACAAATCAACACGTGGGGCTTCTCAGTATTGTGATTCATTTGGTCCAGTACTTCAGCGTTACGAAGCAGTCCAGTGAACGGTTTATAAAGGAATAATTGTTCAGCCACTAACCTACGTGTGTGAGTGATGGTAATTTAAATTATATGAAATATGAATTTTAAAGTTGAAAACGATTAGGGAAAATACGGGAATTTTACTGGAAGCAAGTAAAGAGATAGGTTTGGAAATAAATCCCGAAAAGACAAAGTATACGATTATGTCTCGTCACGAGAATATTGTACGAAATGGAAATATAAAAATTGTAAATTTATCCTTTGAAGAGGTGGAGAAGTTCAAATATCTGGGAGCAACAGTAACAAATATAAATGTTACCCGGGAGCAAATTAAACACAGAATAAATATGGGAAATGCCTGTTATTATTCGGTTGAGAAACTTTTGTCATCCAGTCTGCTGTCAAAAAATCTGAAAGTTAGAGTTTATAAAACAGTTATATTACCGGTTGTTCTTTATGGTTGTGAAACTTGGACTCTCACTTTGAGAGAGGAACATAGGTTAAGGATTTTTGAGAATAAGGTGCTTAGGAAAATATTTGGGGCTAAGCGGGATGAAGTTACAGGAGAATGGAGAAAGTTACAAAACACAGAACTGCACGCATTGTATTCTTCATCTAACATAATTAGGAACATTAAATCCAGACGTTTGAGATGGGCAGGGCATGTAGCACGTATGGGCGAATCCAGAAATCCATATAGAGTGTTAGTTGGGAGGCCGGAGGGAAAAAGACCTTTAGGGAGGCCGAGACGTAGATGGGAAGATAATATTAAAATGGATTTGAGGGAGGAGGGATATGATGATAGAGAATGGATTAATCTTGCTCAGGATAGGGACCAATGGCGGGCTTATGTGAGGGCGGCAATGAACCTCCGAGTTCCTTAAAAGCCAGTAAGTAAGTGAGTAAGTAATAGGTATACTTTTAAAAATAATGAAATCGCAGGAGAGTTTTCCGAACTTTCCCGGTCTGCTGCCTATACTACTTACAATAAGAACTTTTTTTGCTTGTTTTTAGATCGTATTCCCACATAACTTATTAGTTAACACCTCGATTGTGTTTGAGGAAGAAAATAATATATAAAATGAAACAAATGATGTATTAAATGTGTTAAAAAGTTCAATTTCTTTTCCTTTATTTAATTAAAGGCCACGATGAGTAGCAGTGAGTATCTTTGTCCACGAAAACAAAAATTGCTTATTTTTCAATTCTACGTCAGCCGTTTGATGTTCCCCTCTACACTCAGAGACGTCGGACAACGCCGATCCTTAGCAGTAGGGAAATTGGGGTGAGCTAAACAAATTTTCTGCTTTGTACAAAAGAAAAGCGGCATATTTCCCGCATGAGTTAGGTAAGCCAGCGCCGCCAGCGCGAGTAAGATGAAACAAGGGGAGGGCAGAGTTCCCTCTTTGTGCGCGATGCCTCACGACTTAACACGGCGGGAAATTGCAACGGAATTTAATCAATTAACGGAGCGCCACCCTGCCCTCCGATAACGCTGTTACTCGTTTTCTTACAAATTGCTGTCACGTTTCCTGCAGAAGAGAAGGAAAGAAAAGAAAGAGGAATAAAGCAGATTGTAACAATCGCCTTCCGGCTTAGTTTAGCTCGTGAAATGTTGCTTTCTTTTATTTTTTTTTCTGAAAGAATTTTATGGTATCACGTTCAATAGAATGGTGTATAGTTGATTCCAACACGATATTATGCTTCAGGGGAATACATGATTTGTGAATGTTATTCTTAATAAACTCAAAATGTACTTAAAATAAAATTACGAATAATATCAATAAGACTAGACAGCACAAAACACCACCGCGTAGAATCAGAAAATTTGAATTTAAAAGTCAAAAAAGCAAGCAGTTACAGACCCTTGGCACAATATATAAACAATTATCAAAAGACGAAGACGAAATTACGTTGTATCATGAATTATATTAATAAAAGAAAGAACACAGAATTGAATTCAATGCAGTCTTCGTAATTGAGAAATTTCGTGTGGAGCAAACATCAAAATGTAAAAAGATGTTTTTCAATGCACAATTATCACTTCTGAAATTCCTATGGACAGTCAATATGCCACTTTTGGTCCTCATACCAGTCAACATGCCTTGTACAGTGAAATACAGAATAATAAATGACTATACAGTAGTAGTGATACTGAAATGAACTCAAAGAACTTCTTCCAAACGTGACAAAAATGTAGACTATCTATAAGGGGGAAAATTCCAGACAAACTGAAGTTACCTCTACTCAGAATAGAGTAAATTGAAAAACCCATGAAGAAATTTCACTTAATATGAAAATATGTATATTGAATGTAACTGGCTTCTGATGGACCCCAAATATAATTTACAGTTATGCTACGATTTACGTGAAATTTGGGGACGTGTTTATGTGATACAAACAAAGGGACACTTACAATTATTTAAATACCATTCCAGGTCAAACCGGAAATAACATTAACTTTCCTATTTGAAATAAAACGTTCTGTATATCTTCAATTTTATATTTCGCTCATTTTCAAATTCTGAATCTAATTATGTATAACATGTCCTGGTTTCAATTGATATTATTTTGTTTAATACAAGAATAATATCTACTACGGAAGAGCGCGCTTTCAAAAACTGGATGATTTTTTTTAATGGGGAAACACAAACACAAAGTCAGGTGACACAGCTGGCAACAAATATCTCTATCCGGTTTCGCCGAATAATTTGGAGCAGGATGATGACGATTAAGGTACCTTTCAGAATGCAAGCTGCCTGTGCATTTCTTCTGTACTCGCAAAATATCAATAATAATATATCCAACTTTTCGTCACGAGTATAATAGTTACGTTGCATTTTTCACCACCAAAGATTTCAATTGCTTAATAATTGTGTAATACTTGTAATAATTTGTCCACCACCGCAATAACACAGAAAATATAAAAAACATACATTTGTTTCAAACTACGATCTTCCATAGAAGATACTGTTGTTTCCTTATTGAACAAAAGACCGCCAATTTAAATCTGCACATGTTATACATAATTAGATTCAAAATTTTAAGAATCCAGTTATACCTGGTATATGAAAGCTATTTCCTGTTAAACTAGAAATGCTATCTAACTAACAATTTAATGTTTGTACATTTTAAATCACATAAACTTTCTCCAAGTTTTATGTAAATCGTAGCATAACTGTAAAATATTCTGTATAATATATAAAATATTCAAAAGTAAGTTCCCATTTTGAAATGGTAATAAATTTGTCAAGTTTTTAGATTCCAGAAAAATAAAAACACCAATTTCTTCGTAAAGAAACGGGATTTTATTAAAACACGGAGAAATCAAATATGACCACCACCGTGTTGTTCAATAAGAAACGGTCTTTCTTCTATGCTAATAAACGGCATTAGTAACACATTCCTAGGGATGTTTTCAATGACATCCGATATTGACTGTTTCAGTTCCTCACTGTAGTAGGTCTACTAAGAAATACCTTTTCCTTTAGATAACCCCATAACAAGTAGTCAGCTGGATTTATGTCTGGTGACCTAGAGGGCCAACTGTTCGGAAAACGCCTACTAATTACACTGTCACCAAATGTGTTGCGCAATAATGTTTTTACGTTATTGTGTATGTGAGGGAGCGCCGTCTTGCATGAAAACAGTGTTTTCGATTTCATGATTCTGTAACGCTGGTATTGCAAAGCCGTGCAACATTTGAAAATATCTCTGCCCGGTTACCGTCACTATTTTTGTTTGTCCATTTTCAATTTCTTCATAGAAATACGGTCCTATTAAGAAATGTGACACGAGACAGTAATCTTGATATCATGTAAAGGTAAAACTATTGTCAAAATTATAAAAATTACTCTCCTACAGTATTTCGTCTGTATTTTGAACAACATTATTGTTTATACAAGCGTGACACAGTTACCATAGCAACGAAAGATGCATCGATAACAAAAACCTTCTAAACAGTAATGGTACCTATATGAAACCAAACTGCTGATATGTACAGAAGATACAACTGTTTCAAAATGGAAACTTACTTATCTGGAGTCTGCTACAATCCAGTTATACTTGGCATACAAAAGCTTTCAATATAAAGATGATAGCAGTAGGCCTACTTCAGAGAAACAATAAGAACTGATAAGCACTAATCAAAGTTTCAAGTCTTAATTTTCAGTCCGTTCATCAAGATGATAACGATGTTAATAATGATTATGATGTTGAGAACAAAGAAGCTAATTGAATGTAATTGAGATTAACAGTCACATAATTTTCAATTGAAATATGAAATAAAATTCATTAAAACAAAATGTTGTATAAATAGATTTTAATAATACTTTGGAAAATATGTTGTTTTCTAATGCCAGGCGTTTGACAATAAAGTCCTTTGACCTCTCGCACTCCAATATTTTTCAAAGATATTATCATGGTCAGCCACTGAAGCACAGATTTTGAGGTGTTCCGAATCCATTTCTTGGTTTGAGTTACACAATGGACAGTTAGGGGACTGATATATTCCAATTATATGCAGGTGTTTGGCCAAACAATCATGGACTGTTGCCAATCTAAATGCAGCTACAGACGATTTTCGTGGTTAATCGGGAATTAACTGTGGATTTTGATGCAGAGAGTTCCATTTTTTCCCTTGGGATTGTGTTATCAAATTTTGTTTGTTGAAGTCTAAGTATGTAGATTTAATAAATCTTTTCACAGAGTAATACGTAGATTTAGTAACAGGTCTCTAAGTAGCAGTGCTGCCCTTCTTTGCTAAAGCATCCGCATTCTCGTTTCCCAGGATTCCACAATGGGATGGTATCCATTGGAATACAATTCTTTTATTGAGTGTTATTAGTTGAGAGAGCATTTTAGTTATTTCTGCTGTTTGAGATGAAGGTGTGTGTTTAGAGACTATTGATAGAATAGCTGCTTTGGAGTCTGACAATATAACTGCATTTTTAAATTTATTGATGTGGCATAGAAGATTCCTGAGACTTTCACTTATTGCAATGATTTCTCCATCAAAACTTGTTGTTCCATATCCAAGAGATCTATAAAGTGAGAAGAGACAGCACATAACACCTGCACCGGCACCTTGTTCTCTGGAGATCAAGGATCCGTCGGTGTATAAATGAAGCCAGTTTTGTGGAGGGTACCTAATATTAATTGTCTCTAAAGACAATTGTTTTAGTATTTCAGTGTTTACTTCTGATTTTAGTATTTCTTCTGTTAAATTTAGATTATATTGCATATTTAATAGAGTTAAAGGGTTTGGTTTAATTTGTAGTTTTTCTTTTAAATTCGGGATATTGATTTTCTGTTTTAATTCTTGAACAATGGATATGAAACTTTTTTGAGTTTTCAATCTACAGAGGGGACTATATGAATGCCAATTGTTTCCTGGTAATCTGATAAGTTTTTCATATTGAATCAGTGCTTTTTCTTCTATTGTCATTTTGATGCACTTTGGAAAATATAAAATAATAGATAATCAGTTCCGATCTCATACAGAAGACACCTCTGGATGCCAAACAACTCCTTCAGCTTTAATGGCCCGATGAGCCACAGTGACGCTGATGCCGTAAGTAATAATCCACAAATATAGTGAAGCGTCAGTTCCTCGTATTTCTGAAGCACTAAGTGGGTTATAAACAAAACCAGCATTTGATTCATAATCCAAACCCGCACACCAGCTAATTTTCAAGTTCAAAAGCAACATATTAATCTGTAACAGAAATCCTGTTGTTGGTTTTATGTTTTAGTACATAATTTCAATTCGTCTGAAACGTTCATATTAAATTAGCTTTTTACCACGGCACAAATTATACACCACATTAAAGGTCCATATTTGTTATGAAGGAAGGCTGACGTTTACTAAATACGATTACTGTTAAAGCTTGAAGCAACGGGTTTCTGCCGTGGCGGTTAGGTAATGGCGCATCCCCAAGGTTTTTGGTCTGCGTTTGAAATGCTATCATCACGGCATCGTGCCTGGCGGCTGCTGCAAAGCAAAGTTCTGCCGTAAACACGATCGGCTCATTTTCCTCTCCATTGTCTAGACTGCTTAACAATGTGGACTGATGTAATTCAATTCAGTGCATCGCTAAGTAAGACTACTGACAATAACAGTGGTAACAGTTGACTGCGAAGTGTTTCAACGCAGAAGATTTGCATTGATATCACACTGATTAGTTGCTGCTAGATAAATTAGATTATTATGGAATTAAAGGTGTTGCACACCAATGGTTTCATTCATATCCCATAGATAGGAAACAGAAAGTTGAAATCAATACAACTATGAAATCTGCATCGACATGGGGAACTATTAATAATGGAATTCCTCAAGGATCAATATTAGGTTCCCTACTTTTTCTAGTGTTCATAAATGATCTTGCCCCCCTAATAAAAGATGTAGGTCATCCCATATTATTTGCAGATGACACAAGTATAGTAATTAAAGCCAATAACTCCAACACATTCCAATCTTCAACAGAGGAAATTCTCTTCAAAATATGTGACTGGTTCTCAGTCAATAAATTAGTATTAAATTGTAACAAAACTAACATAATTCAATGTAAATCCTGTCCAAATTCAACGTCGCAAATTTCTAGCGCAATAATTAATAATAGATCCCTGTTAGAAACAACAACAACCAAATTTCTTGGCTTAAAAATCGATGTGTTAAATTGGAAAATTCATATTAAAGAAATTACCCCCAAACTAAATTCAGCTTGTTTTGCTATTAGATCTATGCAAAAGATAGTAAATATCAATACCTTAAAAACAATATACTTTGCATACTTCCACTCGGTAATGAGTTTTGGAATAATATTCTGGGGAAATTCCACAGATAGTAACAGTATATTTCTATTACACAAAAAAGTAATTAGAATAATAGTAGGTGCCAAATCTAGGGAATCGTGTAGGGTTATGTATTTTCAAAAAACTACAAATAATGCCCATGGCTTCTCAGTATATCTTTTCATTAATAATCTTCCTCGTATGTAATCGTGAAAACTTTGTAACTAATTCACCAGTTCATAGCATAAATACACGTCAAAAATGACTTTCATACTCCATCGACAAGTCTATCGTGCTATCAAAAAGGAGTGCGTTATATGGCAGTAAAACTTTTTAATAGCCTCCCTATCGATATAAAAAATGAAACTCAAAACATAAAATTATTTACGGCCAAATTAAAGAAGTACCTAATTTCTCACGCCTTCTATTCTGTAGGTGAATTCATGACATTCAATAACACTTCATGAAATTGATACTAAAACTTTGTGTTGTACTAGTAGACTATATTGTAAATCTCGTCTGTATATATTTCATCTAGACTGTGACTATAAATTAAGATTTTATAATCGTATTAAGTTTTTTGACTTGTTCCATAGTCTAGCTGTAAGCATGTATGAATACCATGGAATGTTAATAAATACAATACAACACAATACAATACAATACAATACAATACCTCTCAGAATGTAATATCCTTTATGCTGCCTTGTCACAATATTATTACTTTGCATACAATGTTGCTGTAAAGAGAATGTTAATTTTTTATGGTTCGTTTCTGTAAGATTGCAGTTACTGGTGTGTGTACAGGTTAATCATTGCAGACAGTATTAATAAATGTTTGTAAATATAATACTTTATGAATTATGGAAAAAAATCCACAAACTATTGCGGAAAACAATGGAATTTTACTTGAAGTAAGTAATAAGATAGTTTTGGAAGTAACGCCAGAAAAACAAATTATACGATTATGTCTCGTGACCAGAACATAGTACGATGAGGAAGTATAAAAATAGGAAATTTATCCTTTTAAAACGTGGAAAATTTTAACAGCAACAAATATAGATGAAACTCGGGAGGAAATAAAACTCAGAATAAATATGGGAAATGTGTGTTATTATTCGGTTGAGAAGCTTTTGTCAACCAGTCCGCTTAAAAAACTGAAGTGTCCTAAAACGTTATATTCCTCTGATTATATTTATAGTTTTATATTACTTTTAAATAATTTTAAATCTTTTAAATTGTACTATATGGACTCCAAATGATTTTAACTTAATGTAACATGTGTATCATAGACCAAATTGGGTTAAGTTAGAGCAATTCACTTTAGCAAGATCCGAAAATCATAATAAGTTCCATACCATCAGGCAAGGTTTTCATCATAAATGTTTATTTAACACTCTACATCTGAAGATGATACAAATGTATCGAAAACGTTAATGTAAATTAGTAACTTTTAAGATAAGCAAAGGTGGCACAGTAAATAAATAATTATAGTCAAATATGAAAGTTAGAATTTATAAAATAGTTATATTACCGGTTGTTCTGTATGGTTGTGAAACTTGGACTCTCGCTTTGAGGGAGGAACAGAGATTAAGGGTGTTCGAGAATGAGGTTCTTAGGGAAATATTTGGGGCTAAGAGGGATGAAGTTTCAGGAGAATGGACAAAGTTACAAAACGCAGAGCTGCACGCATTGTATTCTTCAGCTGACATAATTAGGAACATTAAATCCAAACGTTTGAGATGGGCAGGGTATGTAGCACATAGGTGGAAGTGTAATATTAAAATGGATCTGAGGGAGGTGAGATATGATGGTAGAGACTGGATTGATATTGGATGGCGGGCTTAGGACGTGAGGGCTTCTAAAAGCCATTTGTAAGTAATTAAATCAATTATTGTCATGGTGTACTTTTTATGCATATGCATGTGTTTCACTATGTGACATACTTCATGGTGAAAATATGGTTTATATGTAGCTAGAGATATAATAATAATAATAATAATAATAATAATAATAATAATAATAATAATAATAATAATAATAATAATAATTTATTATACCATGTTGAATATTATAGCTATAATGATGATGACAATAATAATATAAGTAATAATAATATTAATAATAATAGTAATAGTTATAATAATAATAATAATTTATTATACCATGTTGAATCTTTCGTACACTACTTTTAACACTTGAATATAAATAGTTGATTAAATGGCGATCTTACTCCTGTTAATTGTGTAAGCAGCACATGTTTACACAATTAACACGAGTAAGATCGCCATTTAATCAATAATTTAATTTATTATAGCTGGCAGATATAGGGCCGTAATACCTTCTCTTCCCTTCAACCAGCAAAAAGTGTACATACATATGAATATACATACTATACATATTATTATTATTATTATTATTATTATTATTATTATTATTATTATGCTAATAATAGTTAAGATAATGATACTAGTGATAATAATAATAATAATAATAATAATAATAGTTATGATTTTCATATTATCAAATATTGAGTAATTCAATGTTTCAATCACCAATTTATCACCCACCTAACTGTAAGAAGGCTATCTCATGACCTTATTTCTATTTCCGAAATTTTTTTATCCCGAGCAGCAAGTTGCCATAGACATATTCTTCTGTAATTTGGAACGTACTAATGCTTAGTTTCTAACAGCATATTTATCCAAGGAAGACGTATTGTAACGGTGAAAATACTGTTAATCAAATAATGTTTTATTTATTTTTTTCATAAGTATATTATTTTTGGGAGTGTTTTTTGTAAGTAATTTTATGAGGTTGTTATTGATATGCTGATAAATTATTTGTAAGAGTTTGATAATATATTTTTATTATTATTATTATTATTATTATTATTATTATTATTATTATTATTATTATTATTGTTGTTACCCTGTAAAATTTATGTAGACTACTGGACTGTACCCGAGCACGAGCATTATGCTCATTTCGGGTATCTATTCATATGTATTCAATTCAAATGTAATACTCTGTGGAAACATCTATATAGCAATGCTTATGTATTCACACTACAGCGAGATATATGTTGCTACACAGTGAAGCCATCTCTGTATAGATAATTTATACAAGGTCTTTGGGTTTGATATGCACTGATGTTACATAAATTTGAACATCTGACTTTGTATTAATTGCTTAATTTCATTCACGTAATTCAGATTTTATAGGTTACAATTAGGTTAGTTACCTGTGGGCGCGGAACCATGTGTCAACTGTACCTTATTTCGATTGTTACTCCATAGATCGACAAACGCATTCTCGCTGCAGTGTGTAACGGGACTCAAGCTGCATGTACACAGTCCTATTTTCCATGCGCGTATGCATGCAGGCCGGGAAGAATATGAAATGGTCAAGTTTAAAACGTACGTTCAATTAAGATGCATGAAGATTTTGTGTTTACATGGTGCGCCGTTTTGAACGTCGTCTTCACTGCGTAAATATATTAATTAATATTAAATATCAATCTTGCATCCATTGCTTTAATGCGTAAAGTTGAAAGAACGGTTTAATCGTGTAGTTGCATCTTAATGGATCATGCTCATCGCTTTACGGGGAAACAGTTGGCGGCACCGACTAAAAAAAAAGAACGACCATGCGATAAATTGATAGCGATAAATGTACCTGCAAAAATTATCGCGATGTTTGACTGTGATTGGTTGAAATTCAAAACTTCATTACAGTTCATTAGTCGAAAATGGAATGACGTCATATAAACGAAATAGTCACGCTGAAAGCAAGCAGTGATAGAGCGTTCAACTGAAGGTGGAGACGTCGAATCTTGGTGTTCCGTAATAATTCATGTAGGCTGTTTCCTATAATAGGACTTGAAGCAACTGAGTACTTTTGAGTGCGTTTCTTAGCCAAAATATCTCCGGGGTTGAAGGTACGGCAGAACGCCAGTTCTACGTCAATTGTGAACTGCCATGAAGCTGTGAGATAAAATTCTATGAAATATAAATATTTTTGGAAATTAGACATTTCATTTTTTAAGAAAATTTACTTTCCTTGTAGTTAGGCATAGGCATCGTTAGAGCTTAGCAAAGAAGTGTCTGTCCGTTATTTATTTATTTATTTATTTATTTATTTATTTATTTATTTATTTATTTATTTATTTATTTATTTATTTATTTATTTATTTATTTATTTATTTATTTATTTATTTATTCATTCATTTTCATTTATTTATTTACTAGCCGTACCCGTGCGCTCCGCTGCACTTATTAGAAATAAATATTAAGTAATTACATAATTAAAATAGAACATTGGGTCCAGGGAACATTCTTGTTTGATAGAAGAATAAATCGTTTAATATGCTACTTAATTTAAATTATATTTTGTTCCAGAGACCACTCATTTGGTGCAAAGACAATTCGTTTAACATTTTTCTAAATTAGTCTTGAATGCATCCTTTAATAAATCACTCCAAATTAATAGAGTTGATTGTGAATGAAGATCATTTTTATGTTAACCTTACTGTGCATCTTTTTTTTTTAAGTTTATTTTATTCACGCCTTAACATCTGTGGTCATGTCGCGTGTTTAGAATGTGTGGGTATATCAGCAGGCTGTTTTTGAACGACACTAATCTGAAGCAGCGGCGGAAATGTGTTATATTGTTATTTTAAAACACTTCTATATCGTTAAATATCAGTCCTATCAAAATTTTGCTTGGAATAAAACTTATCGAAAATCGTTTTTAAAGAAACGTTTGTTATGTAACATTTTTCACAAAAAGCAATAATAAGAGAGATATTTCGGTTTATTTAATTCAGGCCCCCTTATAACCCCCCTTTTAAATAAAGTATTTTGAATGCCATATAGCCTAAAATCTAAGTTACAACGAACTTAATTTATGTTCCAATTTTCATTGAAATCCGTTCAGCCATTATCGCGTGAAAAAGTAACAAACATCCAGACAGACAGACAGGCATACAAACAAAAATTTAAAAAAAGGGATTTTCGGTTTCAGGATGATTAATTATGCATGTTAACACCAATTATTTTTGGAAAATCGAAAATGATCAGAAAAATTTCGTTTACAGATTTATTATTAGTATAGATTTATTTATTTAACCTGGTAGAGATAAGGCCATCAGAATTCTCTTCCCCTCTACCAGGGGATTACAACTACAATTATAATTACAATTAATATTAAATTTATAGATACAATAAAAATCAAAGTACTAAAAGATTAACTGATTAATAAAAGTTAGACAGTTTATTGTAAAAGTTAAGAAGAGACAAGCATTTCTTTTATTAAGTACAAATTAAACCTACTCTATGCAGTAAGAAAATGCTTAATCAGATTGCTTTTGAAGGCTACTAAATTCCGACATCTCTGATGTCACTGGGTAGGGTATTCCACAAGCGCGAGAGCGAGATTGTGTATGATGATGAATACGATGATGTCTTATGTGTTGGTATGGCTAGTATGCGGCTATTTTGCGTGCGTGTGAAGAGATTATGATATGATGACAGGTAACTGAAACGGGAGGCAAGGTAGGTAGGTGTAGAGGTGTGAAGGACTTGGAAAAGGAGAACAAGAGAATGAAAATTTCTACGTTCGTTAAGCCGTAGCCAGTTTAGAGTTTGGAAGGTTGGGGTAATGTGGTCAGCGCGACGGACATCGCAGACGAAGCGAACACAAGAATTATGAACACGTTGTAATCTTTGCGACTGGTTAACATTGAGGTCAATCAGTAGAAAATCACAATAATTGTTAGTGCATGTTGAGAGATTCGTGAGACTGACAGTTTAAAAATCATTGTTGATATTGACATAGCCGCCATTTTCGCAGTTTTTAAGATTTTCGATTACTCTTTCTTAGCTTGTACGCAAATCCAAACGATGTATCGTTCACTGCTGTAATCGAAGCAGACACTATTTTTTGAACCGCTTTGTTGATCCGTTGAAATTGCGTCCGTCTGAAATCTCGTTGTAAACAATCAAAATGGGCGCAAACAGTTGAAAATCAGTGCTAAAACACTTTTCTCACCAGTGTTAGGCGGGGATCGAACACACGCCCGAGCGTAGCAGCATAGGCGGCGGATCCCGAAACTCACGACAACCAGTAGACCACCGCGGGGACTAGGAACTTTACGTTATTGTGGTAAAGGAATGTTCACATTGTGCCTTCTTTTCGCAGTAAATGTTTATTTGATAATACCTTCCGAAATTGCCTACATCTGTGAAATACTTCAAGTCTGCCATAAACTGTTACAATGTAGAAACTTTTACATCCCCAATGACGTCAGGTGAAATAGCCCTACAACAACACAATGACTTTGCAAAAATCAATCGTTGTAGCTTCTTCACCCGGAGGGTAACAGACTAGAAGGACCCCAGGCCTTCTTATTCTGAAAGGAATTTGCTCACTCTAGATAATCTAGGGCGGGGATCTTAAAGGTGCAATTTCGTGTAGAGCTTATTCCAGCCGAGGTCTTTTACGGGTTAAGGAGAGATTGGAATTCTGTGATGCACGCACAGGGACACGTCCTGAATTAATCTGCACCGTATACAGGGCGATGTAGTATAGCTTCCCTGCTGACACAGGATAATCAAATGTGCATAGATTTCTCTCCTTGTTCCGGATTTACTTGCAAAACCAGATAATCTAGGATTATTCCTCCGAAACATTATAGTTTCTTGGTGACAGAAATATCTATTCATAAACCTAGATCTGAAGCTTATGCACAGAAAATTGCTTGTTAGTGGAGAATCTCCTAGTAGGCAATATTAAAGACATTTATGCGTTCAGTCTTCCAGTGTTAACACTTTTCATTCTAATATCAGTTGGTCCATCGTCGGTGTTCGTGCACAACGTCGCATGTCAAAAAATTGAATTCTTTTTTCTCCTCTAGACATGCATTATTTTGGTGCTCGCATGTAATTGCAAAATATCACAAGTTTCTCACCAATAGGAGCCGAGTAATAATTCAGTTTACAAAACGTCATATATTCTTTGTCTGTTCAGTAGTTCCTGAAAATTGTCTCATGTTAAACTCATCATCTCATCATGTGTTAGCAACGATTGCTCAGGTATTTTGACGAGTAAAATATCTAGATATATAATTTGAACTGGTGATGAAAAGTACGGGAAAACGGCTGAAGCTTTGAACCCAAGGTTTTTCAGAAAAATAGTAGTTTTCAGTCAAATGTCAATTTTCCTACATCATTTTCCTATTTTCCAAAATCCATCTTTCGTCAGTTTTGACAACTAATTAATTTCATTTCAGAATAAAACAAAACACACTACAATAAACAATAGTCTATTACACGAAGGCCATGACCTACAGAATTGCTGACATACTTAGAGTTCAGATGGGTCAGATTCTTTCACATCATAATGTCAATATGTCGATCTTCATTTGTGTAATTTTCTGATAACGTATAAAAATAATTTACATGTCTGATTCTCTGGTCTGTAGTTTTCCTAGTACAGCTGTGTATTCGATATTAAGAACTACAAAACTTAAGAATGTTTGGTGACATTACTATTAAAAATGAAATATTATTATAGTTAATGCAACACATAATGGTATACTGATGATATGAAAGTGAAATCTTTTGGGGCCTTAAGTAAGTAGACGCATAGAAAGAAGATTTTATATTAGATCTTCATTTCTCTGAAAACTATAAAACTTACGTAACAGCGTGGTCGATCGACGGATGTTGCGTCGACATTTGTTGAGAATATAAATTAGGAATGCCTGTAACATCGACATCAACGTGAAGTTTCGATTTTATGCACGAGAACGTATAATATCATAAAATTCTTTCCATCTGACTGTAGATAATTATTTGAAGAGAAGTAATATAATGATAACGAGATATTAAGGTTATTGTTATGAACTTAACACTACTGGTATTAAACTTGTAGGATATGTGGAAATCAAACCACAGTATAGAGAACATATCTCTATACTGTGATCAAACAGTGGTTTTCTTCCTGCTCACTAGGAAGTAATGCCATTGTTTAAAACTTCTGTCGTACGTAATTTTGATGTATAATGGATAAACATTTGATCCTCACTACTTTTCCCGCCAAGAGAGCACCTCCTTCTTCTAGCTATGCCTCCGTCTTTCAGTTGCTGACTATAGTAGTCGTGACAGCAGGTTGCAACTTACACGCTCGGCCAACTTACTATGAGATATAATTATTTGGAAGTGTACGTCAGATTTATGTATCAATAGTATTAATATAAAATTTTCTGTTAGTGCAGTTTATTTATTCCCTTAAGTGTGTTTTATCTAACAAAGTAACACTGGATGAAAACTTACGTGGTGATCGACACTACTCTGCAGATCATAGATGAAAGTTCAGATGATGATGCTGATGATGACGCTGAAGGCAATGTAGAGATTGAATATGAAACTTGTGACAATGACAAGGATCTAAGATACACTAGGAGAGATTGAGAATTACGTAGAAAGCAAGCGAATGGAGAAAGAAGGAAAAAACAAGAAAACAGGAAGAGAAGAGAAGAGAAGAGAAGAGAAGAGAAGAGAAGAGAAGAGAAGAGAAGAGAAGAGAAGAGAAGAGAAGAGAAGAGAAGAGAAGAGAAGAGAAGAGAAGAGAAGAGAAGAGGGCACGAGGGCACGGGGGCACGGGGGCACGGGGGCACGAGGGCACGGGGGCACGAGGGCACGGGGGCACGGGGGCACGGGGGCACGGGGACACGAGGGCACGGGGGCACGAGGGCACGGGGGCACGAGGGCACCAGGGCACGGGGGCACGAGGGCACGGGGGCACGAGAGCACGGGGGCACGAGGACAGAGAGGAGAGGATATTTTCATAACTCTAACCTACAATCCAGAATAACCTGAAACAGCTATTGAGCAATAGCTATTTCAGGTTATTCTGGATTGTAGGTTAGAGTTATGAAAATATCCTCTCCTCTCTGTCCTCGTGAAGCACTCCACATGTAAAACCGACTTATCGTTCTGACATTGTTACTTACGTTTTCGCATTGGAACTCAAGAACTGAAGTTGTATAGGTTAAATAAAAAGTATTTAGCATGACGAAAACCATTCAGAGGTGTAGGCGTATGTTTCATTATTATGGAAGCAAATAACTTCCAAAATGTCTGGTATTCTACACTGGAAATAAATTTGAAAAAATTTAATTTGAACTTCTAATGAACTTACTTAGCAGCATTTGCTGCACAAGCCACTGGTATTTTATTTAATTATAACTGACTGGTAATAAATGGTTATGTGTTATTATTTTACAATAGGTGGGTTCATACGTATAACTTCGTGTATTGCGAATTAATTTCTTCATTAAGTTATGTGCATCTTGCCATTATTTCGTTCCCTATTGCAACCATACGTTAATAAATTGATAATGATAGAGACGAGCTCTTGTTGGAGGCTGAGGCATTGAGGACGTTAAAAAATCTGGTATAGAAGAAACCCAGCTACAACAATACCAGGAAGAATAGTCTAGAGGCTCAGTACCAATATATTTTAAGTTATGAAGAGAGGCCAATAATCCAAAATTTAGAATCAGTTGATTACTAACTACAAAGAATAAAAAATATAACTGAAAAAAAATATCAATATCATGAATGTCTAAGTGATGAGGAGAAAAGTACAGTATTCCAACACTTGCTAGAATCTTCAGATGATTATGAACCGCAAAATGCTGCAAATGATTCTTCAAGCGATGGATCAATAAATAAAAAACATAGAAAAGACAAGAAGGAAAGGAAACCTAACCGTAGAGAGAAACTACATCTGAACCATCTCGTCGTAGTATTTGCACTGAAGATGGAAAAGCATTCTCCGAAACATGTCTAATATTCCTCAACGTATTTATAAGTGTTCATACAACTGTAAGATTTCACCTTCAATGTATTTCATCGAATCAATGAACACTGTATTATCGACCCAAACATGTGTGTTTTATCATTAAATATACCTGGGGATATTAAACATTAAATTATGAAGGTTTTAAAACTATTTTGCTCCTGTCGTTCAAAATTATTGATTACTTACATTAAAGCTATAAAATATACTACCAACCTTAAGGGAAGACTCCACTGAAAATCATGAAAATTTTTCCAAATTTTTTTTAGCTATTTCACTTATTCAGAATTTATATTTTCATACCCCAAATGGATTCAGCTTAATTCTGATTACAAATACTCGTAAGTTTACACTTTTTAAATTAAGGCTGGAAGGGGGCGCGGAATTTAAAGAGCTGTCAAAATTGTTTTTCATCGAAGAATTCTTTTTTAAAATTTCTGATTACAAATCTAGTAACTTTTTGTTGGGTCCCTGAAGTTACTAGATGAATGTAGCGGAGGAGAATATTAATTTACATAAATATTCATTTTATTTTCAAATCTATTTTTCTGTGTTCATTTTTGTTGATTCAATACCAACTTTCTTATGCCATATATTAATCAATCTGGATGGAATTTTTACTGCAAGTGTTTATGAGGTAGCTGCATGTTTCTATGCATTTATTTTGTGAGAAATGCTGCTAGTTTATTTTATTAATATTTTTCTTAATGCTTCTAGTGCACCATTGTTAACTGGTATATGCATATAAGCATATGAGGATATGTCGTAAATATTGTTTTTATTTATCCATTTGTATGTGGGTAAAGCCAAACGTTCTATAGTTACGCATGAGCCTGTTTCGAGAGCACAATTGACTAACACTATTTTGTGGGTCAAACATGATAAGTCCGACTAATTTGATACAGAGTTTAAAACGTATCAAAGGCTGTTTGAAAATGTTTAAAACCGTGATTATAAGCTCTTTAAGAAGCAATATTGAACAAACATTTACAAAATCATTATCGGCCTCATAAATGTATTAAAAAAAGGCAGTTTTGTTTACTGAAAAACTTGAATGTGATGCAGGTTACATAGATATGGTTCCGCTTAACAGCATAATTTTCATCCACATGTGAGCAAGAAACATCAAGATTTCCAGCTTGTGTTCTGAACACCTAATTACTGTATTCTTTAATGTCGGCCTTCCCTCTCTATCCACAGAAGTGACAGAAGCAGAATATTCACCATCCATGGTAAGAAATTAGGACAAACTCTTCTCAATGAAATTCTTGCAAAATAATATTTGTTTCAATTTAATGTTCACACACTGTACTATGAAAAATAAGTAACAATAATAATAATGTCAAAACTTTCAGCAGTCACACTATCAGGGACCCGTTTCACAATGTTAACAATTTACAAATCAGAAGTAAAAAATTACAAATGCTTGTAAATTGTGTTTCATAATGCAATCTTATTAATTTGTAAAGTTTAACGAACTTTACAAAATCAGCTAAAAAAAATATAAAAAAATAAACATTACTGGTTAAGCAATGCCGCCAACGACAGTTTACAAAAATCGTTAAGGACCAGAAATAAAGTCGCTGTATTTTTACAACTATCGATAGACATGTTTATATTTTATCCTAAAAGTTATTATTGTAAGCTTGCTCTGACCCATATTTCACCAACATAAAATACAAAGTATTGGTAAGAAAAATTTAAAAGTATCATGGCAACAATGAAGTTTCTTTGTGATGTGATTGGTCGAGTATATCAATGTGTTCGTTGGTCTACGACTGCAATGACCATAGGGAGCTCAAATTCAGACAAATAAATAACGGATTTAGTTCACATACAGACACGCAAGCGATAGCATGGCTGCCATGTCTATCCACAAAATCAGCTTTATTTTGTGTTGGTCTATGAATATTAATAAGCTATTTTATCCACAACCCAACAAGCATCAAGGAACCCAGCAACAGCATAAAAATTCTGTGCCACAGTAAGTATGCACATTTCGTCGATAAATAACATCACAACTGCTTTAGTTTAATTCATAATGGTATCCAATTATTAAAATATAATTTAAGAAATATTTATTTACTTACTTACTGGCTTTTAAGGAACCCGGAGGTTCATTGCCGCCCTCACATAAGCCTGCCATTGGTCCCTATCCTGAGCAAGATTAATCCAGTCTCTATCATTATATTCCACCTCCCTCAAATCCATTTTAATATTATCTTCCCATCTACGTCTCGGCCTCCCCAAAGGTCTTTTTCCCTCCGGCCTCCCAACTAACACTCTGTATGCATTTCTGGATTCGCCCATACCTGCTATATGCCCTGCCCATCTAAAACGTCTCGATTTAATGTTCCTAATTATGTCAGATGAAGAATAAAATGCGTGCAGTTCTGTGTTGTGTAACTTTCTCCATAATTTAAGGATATATGTACGTGAACGACCACAATAGTATCAGAAAATGCAGGCTCTAAATTTCTAAAATTTTACAAGAAAATGAACTCACGATTTGATAAAAATTACAAGGTACCACAACAAGAATTATTAGAACTTAAATATCTGATAAAAGTATAAAAAGAAGTTAGGGCCTACTAATAATATTTTCCAAACTAGTTTTATCAAAGTACAAAAAAAAAAACAAACAAACAATTCTGCAGTTACATCATTTGGTAACCATAACATTGTTGTGGTTTCTCTGACATCTTTAATATTTTTCCTGCATGTAATAAACACTTATTTCTAAAAAGCAGACTACTCTCAGACATGTAGAGTTGTTTATTTTAATACAATTAATTTTTTATTCGTCCTATATAAAATATATTAAAATTTACATAATGTTTTGTGACCTAATTTTTCTATTTTCAAAGAAATGGGCATTATTGTAGTCTACCTTTTGCATAAATTCATGTTAAATCAGTGTACAAAATTTGAGAATTCAATCTCTAATGGTTGTGGAGTTATGAAATAATATGTGTGAAAATTTTCAAATTTTGGAAAATTTAATTTAAAGTAAAAAGTGAATTCTTAAAAATATGATTAGTAACTTTTATCACATATTTAAGTTCTAATAAGTCTTGTTGTTGTATCTTGTAATTCTTGTCCAATTGTGAGTTCATTTCCTTATAAAATTTTAGAAATTTAGAGCCTGCATTTTCTGATAATAATTGTGGTCGTTCACGTACATATACCCTTAAGAAATATATTTTTAGTTTGTTTGTTCAGAATTTGTTGCAATATCAAACTTCATACATGTAAGAAATATTGTAGGAAATATGTTACCTTTACAAATAAACTAATTTTACACCTTTTTTAAATTACTCCTTGATTGTGAAACAAAACATTAGGCCTACTTGTGAAGTTTTTTTTTTTATTTTATTCGGTTATTTTACGACGCTGTATCAACAACTAGGTTAACTTGTGAAGAGATCAAAATTTTAATTATAAAGGTTTTATTTCCTTTGTAAAGTTCAACATTACAAACAAACATTGTGAAACAAGAATTTAAAATTTACAAAAATTGTAAACATTGTGCAACGGGCCCTGGTACCGAGTTGAAGTTTGTTTGAATATTACACAGCTGCACATTGCCGCAGGTGCATCAAGTCATAGTAAGCAGTATATCGTGGGTTTGATTGTGAGGTGAATACATTAATTTATGAAAGAAAGCGAGTTTTACGAAAGTACTAAACTTTGCCACTCAATCGGAGTGGAAGATAGCGAGTTAAGCAAAAGGTTTTGCATAGGAAAGAGGCGGACTATTTCAAACATGTAACTCATTTTGTCAATTTTTGGAAAAGCGGCCCTGAATGCTGTTGCGCTGTACAAATTCTGAGACAAAAAGTTCCAAACAATAGAAGATAAATGGATGCTTCTACCGAGATGAGATCTGAATCCACGTCTTCATTCGCAGTTGACGTGCAATCAACGCACACAGGTATGGAGTAGCGGCAATTCAATACACTTTTGTAACTGAACTAAAGTACATGTGCTATGGAACTTAACGTTGTACGAGTTTTATGTACTTTATTGGAGACTAATTTGATCTCAGCGCTGCAGCTCTGGAAAACTTCATTTCGATAATAAGAACAAATTATTCCTAGAAGTACTGTAAGTTCGCCTTGCCCGTTTCATGGGTATGCAATTTTATGTTCATGTGCGCAATAAAATTGTCATCACTGTTTCCTAATGTTTCATGCGAAAATAGGACAAGAACTGCAATCGTAACAGTTCCTTTCTGTCAGTTCGATTTTTTACAAATTGTCAGTTAAATGTTTGTGTAACCGTGACTCATAGTATAATCTTAACTTACCCTAAAATAAGATACCTACCATGAAGAATAAACAATCAGCCAGTAAGTTTATTTTCTTCAATTCGAATTGTTGATTACAAATATAAGCTCCTAGTAGAACTGATTTTCTTTCGATGTTATTGATATGTTGCTTTCTCTTCAGTACAAAAGAAATTGCTACGACCTTCCTGACTTATTTGAGTAACGGACGGCACACCATCACAGAATTTTATTCTGAAACAATGCGAACTCTTAGCAAACTATAACAGTCCTCAACTGGAGTAAATATGGCCGCCGCGCGAAAATTAGATAATGTGCGATACTGACTGACTGAACTGGATGGACTGACTGAACTGACTGACTGACTGAACTCGATGGACTGACTGACTGAACTGGATGGACTGACTGAACTGACTGACTGAACTGGATGGACTGACTGAACTGACTGACTGACTGAACTGGATGGACTGACTGAACTGGATGGACTGACTGACTGAACCGACTCACTGACTGAACTGGATGGACTGACTGAACTGACTGAACTGGATGGACTGACTGAACTGACTGAACTGGATGGACTGACTGAACTGGATGGACTGACTGAACTGGATGGACTGACTGACTGAACTGGATGGACTGACTGACTGAACTGGATGGGCTGACTGAACTGACTCACTGACTGAACTGGATGGACTGACTGAACTAACTGACTGACTGAACTGGATGGACTGACTGAACTGACTCACTGACTAAACTGGATGGACTGACTGAACTAACTGACTGACTGAACTGGATGGACTGACTGAACTAACTGACTGACTGAACTGGATGGATGGACTGACTGAACTGGATGGACTGACTGACTGAACTGGATGGACTGACTGACTGAACTGGATGGACTGACTGAACTAACTGAGTGACTGACTGAACTGGATGGACTGACTGAACTAACCGACTGACTGACTAACCCACTTAACTATACTTCGACTTACACGACTCTGTGAGAAGGCCTAATGGCCTTAGCTCTGCCAGATTAAATAAATAAATTATTATTAAAAAAATTATTATTATTATTATTATTATTATTATTATTATTATTATTATATGGGAAAGAAGTGGATGAGGTAAGGCGTTTTCAGGACGTTATCAGATACAAATCAACAAAATTATCAGAATAAGTTAACATTTATTTCGGCATTATTACAGAGGAATTGTAATCCTGATCTGATATTTCCATACAATTTTTAATTTTACTTATTGTATATGGAAAATTACAAAACAAAAACGTACAATACATTTGTCCTCTGCCATGAAGATTTGTATGTATGCATGTATGTATGTATGTATATATGTATTTATTTACACTGCAAGTGGGCAAGCACCCGGTGGCAGTGGTATACACAATATAAACAATACACAATACAATTATATACACAATACAATAAGAATACACAATACAATTTAACACAATAATTACAATTAATTATAAAATATAAAATAACCTAATTTTACAATACAACCTACATATCAGATTTGATACCTTTATATGAAATCTCTTCAGAAATGTAGATATTTTCAGAATTGATGTCTCAGCTTCATAAAATAAATACTTTTCTCAAACATTACGAAAGCTACGTAGCCCAGGTGGTAGAGCAATTGCCTGCTGACTAATGTCCCGGATTCACGCCCCGCTGAGCTTCAAGATGGACTCGGTTAGTTGAGTAGCGGATCTTTCCAAATAGAAATAAAAGTTAGCCGGGGCGTAGTCCTGGGGAAAACGCAAATAAAGCCCATATTATTATAGAATACCTCCATGGTCGACATGCCGTAACAGGGTGACGAAAGCTGTAAACCACTGCTGGCAACTGTCTAAGAGAGAAGACTTGTCTGTGTATTGTCGCTCTTGGCAATTTTGAAATAGCACTAGAGGAGTAGCTTTTATAAATACAGAATGGGACAAAAGTCGCTTTCCCAAAATATTTCCTTGCTTTTAATTACATTAAATTTACATTTTACTACACATTCCTTTACATATTTTCTTCAAAATAGAGGCTGTTTTATCGATACACAATTCACAATGTTTAGACATTGATTTACAGATGGCAGAACATAATTCACGATTTTCATCCATTTTCACGAATTACTGTTCGATCATCTGTTGCAACTGATCCAGATCCTGCGGTTTCTGAGCAAAAACATCATTTTTCAGGATATCCCACAGCGAAAAATCACATGGCGTGAGGTCACATGATCTGGGTAGCCATTTTGTTGTGCCGTGACGGCCAATCCATTCATGGAATTGCTGGTTCAAGAAGTCCCTCACCCCTACACCAAAATGAGGTGATGCTCCATCCTGTTGCCATAGCAACTGCATATCGGCAAAACAGTTCATGCTGTCAACCCATCACTTAATATACCAGCTATTCCTTTGATCAAGTTATGACATCTGTAGCTATAATATATCCTACTAGTATCGAATATTGGGAAAAGCGACTTTTGACCCACCTTGTATATTTGAAGTAATTTAAGTTTCAGAGTGAAAGCAATTCACTTAACTATAATGTCGAATGCACCAACCGAAAGAAAGAAATTAACCAGAGGCAGGAAGAGCAGGCAAACATATCAATTAGAGTGGCTGGCTCGTCATTTCAGAGTAATCGATCTGGTGTTACAGGAGTCCCTTGCTCTTGTGAGATTTCATGGGCTGTTATTATGTAAAATGTTCAATTAAGGATTTAAGACTTGAATGCTTTTGGACAATTTCTTTGGAACCAAGTACTTAGGTATCCTACTTCTCGGTTAACGTAGACACAAATCATTTTTAAACATTTATTTAGACAGCCAGTTATTTTAACACTAGGCAAGAGTATCAGTGATTGGCCATTACAGTTTAATAATAATAATAATAATAATAATAATGGTCTATTTTAACTGGTAGAGTTAAGGCCATTCGGCCTTCTCTTCCACTCAACCAGTATGATAGAAAATTACTACAATGCTATGAATATAACATAATTAATACAATACAATTCAAAGCAACACAATACTACAATACAATATAATACATAATTAATAAATTAAAATGGCAATTATTTTCATCTTCATAACACGAATAAAATAATAATAATAATAATAATAATAATAATAATAATAATAATAATAATAAAATAAAATAATTATGTTTACGATAGCGTACGGAAAATACCCTTCATACTAGAGCGAAAATTTCTTTCAACATTGACATTCAGGTGTTTGCGCCGATTATCAATTGAGCCGTTGAGAGCAGAAGTGGTTTTTTTTATTTTATTGGGTTATTTTACAACGCTGTATCAACATCTAGGTTATTTAGCGTCTGAATGATATGAAGGTGATAATGCCGGTGAAATGAGTCCGGGGTCCAGCACCGAAAGTTACCCAGCATTTGCTTGTATTGGGTTGAGGGAAAACCCCGGAAAAAACCTCAAGCAGGTAACTTGCCCCGACCGGGACAGAAGTGGTGTAAGTCAAAAATGAGTAATGAGGTTTAAAGTAAACATTCTGTAAAATACAGCGCAAAGTAGCAATTAATATTAATTTTATTTAAACTATTAGTAGTCAGTGGATAGCACGAAGGACATATTAATTGCTACTTTGCGCTGTATTTTACAGGATTTTTACTTTAAACCTCATTACCCAATTTTGACTTACACCACTTCTGCTCTGAACGGCTCAATTGGTTCCCACCAGATGTATCACACCGATCAACAAAGCGATTCAAACAGCGGCAGATCTACTTTTGAAATAGCTTTCTGCTTAAACTTACATTAAGCACAGTGCTTCAACAGTTATGTACAAATAATGACGGAGCATCCGGGGACCTCCCGATCTGCAGTCAATGCTCTATCACTGAGCTCTGTCACCGCTACTACAATACAGCATCAAGAAGTAGGGTAAATCTGTCTAGGCCTACACCATCAAGGTCGAATGCTTTCTGGAAATAGTGTACGGCACAAGTTACAAATTATTTTATTTTGCTTTTAGGAATGCTACACTCTCCTAGGGCCTTGTTTCGCAGACATCCCTATCCACAAAATGGAATATAATTACTTTAACATTTGTATTTTATCTAAATTACACATTGGGTTCCATTAGGCCTATACAGTATTTGTTTCAGATTTCAATTATTGCATAAAATGGCTGTAATTTGTAAAACGAGTACCACGATTTCAGTAATAATAACAATAATAATAATAATAATAATAATAATAATAATAATAATAATAATAACAATAATTTATTTATTTAATCTGGCAGAGCTAAGGCCAGTAGGCCTTCTCTTCCGCCCAGCCAGACTCTAATTCTAATAGAATACAATTGCTTACATAGTTATTACATTAATATCTAGACCATAAAACAACATGAAAGTAAATAATGAAAGTTGGAAAAGTAATGTTAGTGTGACAATAATAAACACTGGTAAGAAATACTTATAATAATAATAATAATAATAATAATAATAATAATAATAATAATAATGAGATAATTTAGATATTTATCTGTGATATATATAACCATTGTTGACAATAATTGTTAGAAAAATATTTCGTTAGCCTATTCTTAAATTGGTTTGATGTCTGACAGTCCCTGACATTACTCGGTAGGGAATTCCAAAGCCGAGGAACAGCCACAGTGAAAGAAGATGAATATGAGGATGTTCGGTGGGAGGGAATGGATAATATTGAGGAGTGTTGTGATCGTGTGTCTAGGTTATGATGGGTGGATAAATTTTGAAAACGAGACGCAAGATAGACAGGAGTGGAGAAATGCAATACGTGAAAGAGAAGGGAAAGACTAGATTTTATTTGAGGATGGTAAATACTACAGGTTCAAGTTTTCATTTAAATTAAATTTTTGTGTAGTCAATACTCCATTTACCCCCTCGGCCCTGGTTATGTCATTTCACAACATACTTCTTTCGCGATTCGATTAATAAAAATATAGGCAGCTTTATAATCAGTCGAAACTTTGAGGCTGAAGTAAGACTTTATTACATTAAACTTAGCCTCGATTAAGCAAAAGGGGTACTGAACTACATGCGCCACTCCAGGTCTTTTGAGGTTGCAATGGAGAAAAGCTTTCCTGGTCCACAATAAGATTATGAACATAAAGAGACTCTTAATGACTTTCAGAATCTTGTGTAAGTGTCACAACTTAGGAAATCCAGCAACCTGAATATGTTTACTTCTCAACTACTTCGTACTTAATTTGCTTCTAGAGTGGTAATATACAAGAATGTGGACAGAGTTGTTGGCATAGTACATTGTAAGGTGCAATAGTAAGTTTTAAAAGTCACATTGTCAAATAAGTTACAATAAATACAATACAATACGTAAATCTAGGTTGGAAAATATATTCCAGTTTTCAGTACATCTCATTTCTGCTGCAAAATCCATGTCTCTTCTTTCAACCGTCGACAGCATAATATGTGGACACTACTAATTACTTCTGTAGTGGCAAGGTTCCTCTTGATAATCGGGTCAGCAAGAAAACCAGATACCTGCAAAATATTGTAAGTGTTATTTATGTTTATCAAGTTGGTCTTTGAAACTAAATCTTATTTAAAATGTCTATCTGAAGCAGCACAAGAATTGAGATGGAGTAATTACTATTCAGGGGGTCGATTCAATGTTCTCTATTTACGGAGAAATGTACACAGTTTGATCAGAATTATATTACTTACAGGGAATAATGCTATAGTTCTTCCTGGTAGACATCGGAACTGGCGCCATGTCATAGCACACAATCTCTCATTTGCAGAATTTTGTTTGCCATGTTTGTGGTCATGCTCTCTTTTCCTGTGCATTGTTAGTTTCATAGCAATGTTTATTTTCCTCATGTCCGATTCCAAAGCGATGGGCAATGAATGCAGAAAGTAGCAATCCGACAATATATTACTACCTATGATTACATAGACAAAAGCTTCACGCCTCTACATCAGCGAAAATTCGAGGCGCCAAGGCCACAAAGTGTAACGTAAGTTTCGGTTACAAATATGTTGCAAAATGTAAGCATTTTCTTCCAAATGTTAAGAATGTAGTTGTGGTACACAGTAGAGAAGAACTTTAGGAATGTTTGTGTATTATGTATGAACACATACAGGGACATCATTTTATTTTTACTAACATTTTTAATATTAACCTGGCTATACCTTTAGAGAACCGGAAACACCGTTTGCTACCCCCTTCCACGACTGGAGTTCGATGATACTAGCGTAAAACAAACAAATCACTCTACTAGATATAGGAGGGAAGAAAAGTAGTTCATCCATTTACGTAAACTAGGAAATATCGCGATTTTGAGTTCGATAATTTTCATTAGGTTTTTGTTTAATCTTAATAAAGTACTGTATTAACAATGAGTGTTTTTACTCACGAAGTGAGTTATCCATGCGAACGTATTCATTATGCAGCGTATATTATACTATCTACAGCACATTAGCGTACAATATAGAGAATGAAGTTAAATTGAAAAATAATCATAATATGGATATTTAAACACATTTTTGAAAATGGTGGCCGTTCATTTCGATACAGGCTTCAGTTCTTTTCTGCATATTATCGCACTATAGGCTATTGCATCTAATTCCAACTGCCAGTTTCGTCGTTCGTACTAGTAACTCATGTTGAAATAATTTTGTACCTAGTCTATAAAAGAGTACCTTACGTACTGTAAATTCAATCTTCACTTCTGCCCGACCCGCACAGATAAAATTACTCAGACATGCTATCTACTGTCCGTCCAAGTGGTTATGCCGCAGGATCGTAGAAAGGGAGGAAATCACGTGACAGTTAATTACTTAACGAGGCCCTTTTTTAAGTTATTTTAAACAGTTGTATAATATTACGTAAACGTCCAATTCCTAACAGAAATTAATGTTTTCAGAAAAGAGCTAAGACAGCCCTGCTTTTACAGAGGGGCGAACAGAAGCAGGTGGGGGAAATCTGGATGCGACGTAGGCAAACGGACAGTACCTGTGCGAAAATATGATTCAATATTGAAAGCTCTTTCGTCATTGGAAAACGCGAACATATTTCTGGAACGTACTATACTCATTCAGTGCTGTTTACTATATGCGGTCTTGGATCTGTGTGTAGAGGACAGTTGAAACTTCATTAGTAGAAGGGGTGGGAGTGAAGTACATTCAAAAACTCAGGTACAATAAAAATTGAAGTAAAAATAAAATGATATCCCTGTACAAAGAACATACATACAAAACGACATTAAACACCTACACTGCACAAAAAATCAGCACAACACAAATGCATACAAACTACACTTACAATTAGCACACACTCTACACTACACGTAACTTGAAGAGGTTATAACACACACAAACAAAGTAATAACAGAAATAAGCCAGAAAATAAAAAAAGACACAACAATAAACTAGCTATACTAAAGACACAACAAACAACAACACACAACACGAAACACAAATTCCGCCCAAGCATATTCAACACAACTAACATAACATTCAACCACAATGAAACCAAACTACTAGAAAAAGGATTAAGACAAAACATACACCAAAACAATACAGGTACAAAACAACAAACACAAAACTTCATAAACATAGAAACAGCAATACATAACACACAAAGTCAACATCAATAATACAAAGACAAGACGTAATAAGAAACATAAACAAAATAAACAAACACACAAGAACACAAAACAATAAACACCTTGCGGACGAAACAACAAGAACATAACCTAACTTTCATCAAAGCAGATAAAGGAAATTGCACTGTCATCCTACACAAACAAGACTTATACAACAAAATAGAAACATATTTCAAGGAAAACAACATCAAAGAACTCAAAAACTACCCCACCACACAATACCACAACATAGTAAAAAACACAATAAACAAAAACAAACACATAATTCCAAGCAACATGAAACAACAACTAAAACCAATCAAAACCAGAAGCACCACAACTAAACGCACTACCGAAAATACTTAAAGAAAGCATACCCATCAGACCATTAGTCATCATCGAAATGTACCAACACACAAACTAGCCACATACATGGACAAAACCATAAGGAACAACATAAAATTCGAAAAACAAACAACAATAAAAAACAACCTAGACATAGTAAATAAAATAAAAGACAAACATATCCCACACAGTACAACATTAGCAACTTTCGACATAACTAACCTACACAAAACATACCCATAAAAGATACACTACAGATACTAGAACAAATGCTCAAAAACAACAACACACCACAAGAACAAATCAAAGAAATCATCCACGCCACAGACATCATCACAAAACAAAACTACTTCACATACAATAACAAATATTACACTCAAACCGAAGGCTTACCCATGGGATTACCCATTTCCAGCATACTAGCAGAAATATTCTTACACCACATAGAACAGACATACATACTAAACAAAGACAACAACAAACACGCAGACAACATCATATATTGGCACAGATACGTAGATGACATACTAATACTATACAAAGGAAACAAAAACAGATCCAAAACCTGCATCAACACATGAACAAAATAAACCCAAAGCTACACTACACATTAGAAATTGAAAACAACAAATCCATCAATTTTCTAGACATCACAATAACAAAAGTAGACAACAAACACACATTCAGAGTATACAGAAAACCAACAACACACATACACAACACATCCAACCACCCCACACAACACAAACAAGCTGCATTCCGAACAATGGTACACAGACTACTCAACATACCAATGAACCAACAGGATTACAACGAAGAACTAAACACAATCAAATACATAGCACAAGAAAAAACGGATATAACCCCAACATAATAGACAACATAATACGTAAGACAAAACACAATCACAAAAAACAGAAGAATACAACACAAACACAAGAACACAAAAAATACATCACACTAACATACGAAAACAAAAACACAAATAAAATTGCAACCTCATTCAAGAAATTAAACTACAACATCGCATACAGAACAAATAACACTCTACAAAAACATCTCAACACACAAACAACACAAACAAATAAATACAACCACACAGGCGTATACAAACTCAAATGTAACACCTGCAACAACTTCTACATAGAACAGACAGGCAGATCATTTCAAACACGTTACAAAGAACACATCATATCCATAACAAAATTACAAAACACCTCCACATATGCAGAACACATCACAAATGCTAACCACACCTACAGAGACATCAACACAGACATGGAAATACTGCACATCCAACCAAAAAGCCAGAAACTCAACACACTAGAACAATATGAAATATACAGACACACGAAAACACACCCCAACGAAATTCTCAACACACAACTTAATTTCAAAACACATGCACTCTTTGACTCTACAGCACGAACGCACCCTGACAGGAAACAAGAGGCGCCAAGACCAACAACAACCAATTCTGAAGATGACCGAAAATAGGTCGAAACATGTTAACAAGATACGTTAAAATTTAACACAAGAAAGTTTTTATCATACATATTCCGAAGTTTAATTTAATCTAATATTGCAGCAAAACCGAACACTTATGTATACCGAACACTAAATTTGATCACACAAGTTATAAATATCAAGTACTTGTTTGTTTGCACTAATCCATTCATTCTATGTAACTTATTATAAGTGTCTGTAGAGTGATCGTGTTGTTTACTTGAGAAAATCACAATTTTATCTTCAGCAAATAAATTATTTATGCCGGTGCTATAATAATCTAGACAATACTGAACCTAAAATTGATCCCTGGGGACTCAAGTACTTCAGAGTAACTCAGTAAGTCTACTTATCAGGAACGTTTATTTCCCATTTTCGTTTTCTAGATCTAAACCAACCTATGTTAACTTTAATTCCATAAAACTTCAATAGATTAAATAAATGTATTTTGATCTACACAGTCAAACTCTTTAGCTAATTCGAAGTATCAGTTATACAACATAAAAAAGCAAAAAAACAAAACAAAAAAAAAAACATCAGCGAACACTTCAAAAGAGCTTTGTAATTCTGTACTGCAGGTCGGGTATATTTTTATTTGGCTTCCAAGCAAGCAATTACTGACAATACCGACTAGCATGCTGAAGCAGAATCTCTCATGAATGGCATCATATTTATGTTTGTGCACACGTGTTCGAAAGTTAAATCAGTAGTTAAGCATTCCAGGACTCATGTTAATAATCTTCTTCAATACTTAGTCAGAATAAATTAAATCAGTCATTTCTGAAAGGACTTTATATGTGGTGGCGAACCATAGCAGTAAACAAGATGTAGAAATAAATATATATGAATATGAAAGGACTTTATTCCATTTCTAAGAGCACTATCGTATTTGTCTCACTTGAATACATATTTCTGGCATTATCCCTGCATTTTTTAAGATGTACAGAAGCTTGACAATACTCACAGCTCTTTGAAAAGGTCTCATTCCTGTCATTTTTATGGGGATCTATTTGCTGTTGTAACTCTGTAATAAAGCTCTTTTACAGCCTAAATGATTGATTCAATTTCTGAAATGTATTTTTAAAGAGCTTGCAGTATTGACCCTTTGCAGCATAGCGACTGTTCAGAAGATCCACAGTTTTCGTTCTTTCTCTACAATTATTGCAGCACCATGCAACCACCTCATGAGGTTACACAGACGCGCCATCTATGTTCAACGTGCAAAGTGACGCAGTGCTTGAACGATAAAAAGAACTGTTTTAAATTGTGTACTCAAAAGTAATGTATCTGAACTACAGAAAGGGCAACATTAATGAACTACTTGTAAAACCATTATAAATGTCACCTTATGCTATATTGGTGTATTATATAAAAATCCATGAAGAAAATATGCCGACTTCCGTAATAATTGCATAGGCCTATATATCTGCCAAAACAGTAACAATTAATAATAATCATAAATAAAAAATTATTTTAAATATCTGGTCCTCTCGTACTAAGATATAAAATTTATTATAGATAGAAACCGACCTTATAGTTCGTTCAGTGTATGTTTTGTGATATATTAAATGTGTTAATGTAGTAATAACCCTATATAGTAGGATAAGAATTGAAATGTGTTGTGGCTATGATAAAAGTATTCAAAATTCGTTTATAGCGCCACATTGGCAGTAATAAAAGTGTGCAATATTCGTTCAGTGGCCGGTGGATACTCTATATCAGGGGTCGTCAGCACACAGCATGCTGGGGCTAGCCTCTCTTACCCGCAGAAAACGCAGTGCACTATAGTGCTCTCGTAGCTGCTAGCGGGTATGCTCTCTATCTCTCCCTGTTGCACGACAGTGCACACGGGACGGCACCGCGTACCCATTGCACATTTCAGCGAGTGCTGACAACCACTGCTCTATACTGACCGAAATTCCTAACGGAATATTGGTACAAAGAGAATAGGCAAGCCAAAGAGCTGTACCAGGATAATTGTGAGATCAATATTATAAGGAACTGTCACTATTTAATGAATGGCGAAAAAAGAAGGCGGTGAGTGAGATGTTAAATGAAACGGTTTGTAACCCGTTAAGTGTAAAATAAAAGGTGCTAGCCCGTTAAGTCGTACTTTACATACATTGATTTGAATTTAACGGAGGGGGGCACTATGGCCAGCACTGCGACCTGTTAAGATCTATCACGCTGACCCTCTGGTGACACATTCCCACACCGGCAGACCACGCTAAGGTTCTCTGTGTGCCCAGGTTTGGAGCAGGCAACCCCACTCGTCCCTAGGCCAGCCCCTCCATACGTCACCAGCCGGCGTTCGGGGAATGCTACGGAATGATGACGAAATGCAGAAATGGTGACGCAATGATGTCAATGCCTAATTTGAGGAAAAACGGGAGAACCCCGAGAAAAACCGCAACTGCGACCTTGTCCGCCACAAGGGTCACTATGGATTTTCCAGACCTGACCGGGACTTTACATACATATACGCACCTCTGTTAAAAATCTTAATGATTCAAAATACCACAATAGTAATGTGCGTTACAAGAGCGGTATGTTGACGTTTTCATGGTCGAGGATAAGATTGAAAAAGCGAAACGTAGTTGAGCTTTTTTAATTTCCGAGAACATGAAAACAAACATACCGCTCGTATATCGTACATTATTTTGTGCGAATATCGTTTATTACATACCCGAAATAGGAATTTCTAATTAGTTGCAATGAAATCTCCATCTTGGTTTCTGTTCAATGACGGCAACTTTGGAAAACAAATATATCTATCTTCAACATTGTTGCTATAAAATGTTTTCTGTGTTTACTATACTCCAGCAGGCCGTGATATACGTCTGTCTTCCCCCCCCCCAGTCTATAAATGCGAACTTAAAACAAACGGTAAGGTCATGTAATGATTTATTTTTCATCTTAATATTTTAACAATATTATTTATATAACATATTGCAGTAATAACATCGGCATCTGGAATCTTGTTGATTTTTTCACGGCTTCCTTAATGTTACTTGCATCACTAATCCAGTAACTTTAGTGGAGTTGTAGAGTTTACTTAATTTTTGCGAATATTTAAAAACAATAATTAACATTGCAATTTAGGTCAAATTGCAGTGGTAAGTTTCCAATTTATAATTATTACTATGTTAAACGTCTCTAAAAATAATATGTTAGAAGCCTAAAGCAGTAAAATGAATATGGCGCTTAAGCGGTAAGAAGAGAGAAATTGTTATGTGTGTTACGTTGGGAATACTGAATGTGGTATTTCACACTTACCGCGTATTGGTTTTGTGCGGAAAGCAAGCAAATACTCACGATCTCGCACAAAGTACTTTATACACTTATAGAATGCATCTGTTGCCGAAAGGACTTTATACTGTTTATAGAGGAATGCACAAATTTCCAGAGTCCATGTAACTGTTTCAATGTAATGTTGTTTTGCAATTTTAATCTCACTGGCTCATCTATCAATTTGATTTTATTAAATTGGAGAAATAGACCTACTGCAGAAGCTGACGCGGATTATAATAGTGATGTTGAACTTTCTTATGATGTTATACATCCACACAGTAACACTGAATGCTTTGGAGATAAGTATTGTCTATCTTATTAGCCTATCTATCTGTCTAGCTCCAGGTATCAAATTACAATATAGGCTTCCAGATCCCTTTCTAGTGGAACTTTAGGTGAAACTAGCGTTGAGGCAGTTTCGGTGATTTCGGAAGTGAATTTGTAAGGGATTTTGGACTTTACAAGGTAAAGTATCCACCCACCACTGAACGAATATGGCGCTATAAACCAATTTTCAATACTTTTATCACAGACACAACACATTTCAATTCTTATACATTACTTACAAATGGCCTTTAAGGAACCCGCAGGTTCATTGCCGTCTTCACATAAGCTCGCCATTGGTCCCTATCCTGTGTAAGATTAATCCAGTCTCTACCATCATATCCCACCTCCTTCAAATCCATTTTAATATTATCCTCCCATCTACGTCTTGGCCTCCCCAAAGGTCTTTTTCCCTCCCGACTCCCAACTAACACTCTATATGCATTTCTGGATTCGCCCATACGTGCTACATGCCCTGCCCATCGCAAACGTCTGGATTTAATGTTCCTAATTATGTCAGGTGAAGAATACAATGCGTGCAGTTCTGCGTTGTGTAACTTTCTCCATTCTCCTGTAACTTCAACCCTCTTAGCCCAAATATTTTCCTAAGAACCTTATTCTCAAACATCCTTAACCTCTGTCCCTCTCTCAAAGTGAGAGTCCAAGTTTCACAACCATACAGAACAACCGGCAACACAACTGTTTCATAAATTCTAATTTTCAGATTTTTTGACAGCAGACTAGATGACAAAAGCTTCTCAACCGAATAATAACAGGCATTTCTCATATTTATTCTGCGTTTAATTTCCTCCGGAGTGTCACTTATATTTGTTACTGTTGTTTCAAGATAATTGAATTTTTCACAGTAACATCAAACATTAAAAGGCAGTTTCCTCAAACTGTTTCTGTTTTGAACTAGGCTGTTCAAACTTTAACACTTGCCCTTAATTATGCAGCGAAATCTTTAACACAGGCCTGCCGACATGGCGCTTACGAACCAAAAAGCTCACATCACAGCGCAATACAGCAATCTTAACTTTGTAATTCCGGATTTCTGAAGTGTTCAGCCAGTGACCCTTAATGACATTGAAACAACCAAGATATAAAAGCCAGCACCTACTATTGCTGCGGAAGTCCTCTGCGCCAGCCATTCCCTTCCAGCGACGTGTGGTGGACGAATCTTCGTGGCGTGGAACGATTCCATCGGCAATCTAGAAAAGAAGCGTCCCCATTAAGAGATTCAAATATGATGTTTAAGTTTAACAACGGTTAAGAGGACTTTGATGCCGCATTAAACTCACCATCCGAGTCCGGTGATCGGGCTTTTGGGCAAGTCCTCCATTGCAGCTCCGTCAGTCATGATAGAAGATTCCATTGAGGTCCTGAAGACAAACCATTTCAAGTTAAATTAATGTACTGAATACGTAGCAACACGTGTGGTACAAACTTTAGCATTACGACTATATTAAACTTACTGCTTTGATTTTTCTAATCTTCGATTTTGCAAGTAGTGGATGGAATTCTCTTGGATCCTCACCAATTACGTAACAACGGTGGCTGGGAACTTCGTATCCATGACCTAAGAAAAATACAGTGTTCAATACTTCACTTTCTGAATAGCACTTTACACAGCCTGCGAATAAATGTATCTCACCATTTGATTGAGTTTTTTTTCTAATTCTGTATGTAATCAGTTCATTAGCAGGTCAGGTTAAATTACTTCCTCTGTCCTGGACAACAGATTTGCAAATACTTAATTAAATGTGCTGTCCCAACATATGAAGAATGCAGTAATTTTGATCTTCGTACTTGAGATTTCATTCGCCTAATAAATTAAATATGAAAAGCCTGATATCCCATAAGGGCAACGGCCTCCTACAGCAAGTCTACTACACGAGAGGAGCGAGTCCAAGAGACCTTACGCTATACACTTACAAACTAAACACATAAATTATACAAACTAAACGTACACAAAAAATATACAAACTGAACACATAAATTATACTCTAAACACACACACACACAAACTATCCAAACTAAACACACAACAATTATACAAACTGAACACATAAATTATACAATCTAAACACACACACACACACAAACTATCCAAACTAAACACACAAAAAATTATACAAACTGAACACATAAATTATACAGTCTAAACACACACACAAACAATCTAACCTAAACACACAACAAATTATACAAACTGAACACATAAATTCTACAGTCTAAACACACACACAAACCATCTAACCTAAACACACAACAAATTATACAAACTGAACACATAAATTATACAATCTAAACACACACACAAACAAACTATCCAAACTAAACACACAAAAAATTATACAAACTGAACACATAAATTATACAGTCTAAACACACACACAAACCATCTAAACACACACACAAACCATCTAACCTAAACATACAACAAATTATACAAACTGAACACATAAATTATACAATCTAAACACACACAAACAAACTATTCAAACTAAACACACAAAAATTATACAAACTGAACACATAAATTATACAGTCTAAACACACACACAAACCATCTAACCTAAACACACAACAAATTATACAAACTGAACACATAAATTATACAGTCTAAACACACACACACACACACACACAAACCATCTAAACTAAACACACAAAAAATTATACAAACTGAACAAATAAATTATACTGTCTTAACATAAAAAATTATACAAACTGAACGCACATATCATACAATCTAAAAACACAAACAAAATATCCAAACTAAACACACAAAAAATTATATAAATAAACACATAAATTGTGCCAACTGAACCTCCCAACCTTGACTTTACGGTTCCGGATTTCTGAACGGTTCGGTCAGTGACCCTTAATGACATTGAAACAACCAAGATAAAAAAAAGGACCTACTATTGCTGCGGAAGTCCTCTGCGCCAGCCATTCCCTTCCAACGACATGTGCGTAGACGAATCTCCGTGGCGTGGAACGATTCTATCCGCAGCCTAGAACACAAAAATCCCAATTAATGGCCGTTTTCTGGAACGTCAAATATCTATTCGAGAGCACTATCACTTATATTCCTCGGCCTCATTGTCACTTCGCTATCACCTCAACTAATCCACTCTAACCTTGTCACATTCCTCGGCCTCATGTCACTTAGCTATCACCTCAACTAATCCACTCTAACCTAATCACATCCCTCGGCCTCATGTCACTTAGCTATCCCCTCAACTAATCCACTCTAACCTCATCACATCCCTCGGCCTCATGTCACTTAGCTATCCCCTCAACTAATCCACTCTAACCTAATCACATCCCTCGGCCTCATGTCACTTAGCTGTTCCCTCAACTAATCCACTCTAACCTTATCACATCCCTCGTCCCGATGTCACTTAACTGCCCTCTCACCTAATCTAACCTAACCTAACCTAACTCAATCTTTGACACACGCAATGTTTACGGACATATACGTCAGCGGAGACTAAAACAGAGTACAACACGATCTCCACGATTAGACACTAACACTAACATGTGCCAAATACAATAAATCCACAAACAGACAAACTTCAGTCACCCTCTGCGAACTGTACAGCACACTAAAAATCTACCCAAAATTGTATACTTTAAAGGCGTAAATACTAACTAAATAAATGAAAATATTATTTTACTGTGACTTGCAGTAGTTATTCGCAGTTCTTAAGTCAAGCCAAGCAGTTCGGAATTAATCTAGCCTAGAAAACGCGCCATCAGCTCAGGTAAATGATTATCTCACTGTTTCTTTTTATATCATAGTAAATAGATTCGAATATTTTTGGAATTATTAATACAATTATTTTAAAGTATAGAAATAAGATTATACAATTATAATTATTTTCCTACTTACATTTATCACGAGCAAGACGGTCTCTCCGCTGTCAACACTATATGACGTAGTACGCATAACAGGGGTGCCAGCATATGCAAGCTGAATTCGAAGTTCAGAAAGAGAATGCATTCACTTCATAAATTCAGGCATCCTGTGTTGGTACTTCCATGTAGGCCTACAGTGGCGTTCAAAGATATATGACCTACGATTTTATTCATTCATTCATTATATTCCATAGATCTTACATGAGCAATGAAGCTTTAAGATGTGGAACAAATCGCGTAAGCGAACTTCCTAACCGCGGAATAAGTCAGAACCAAAGGTATAACAAATTGACAAACTTTGAAATAGTTCCGCTAGTTCTCAATAGGTGGAACCATTATTGGGGCGCTTAAAAAAAGTGTCAGGGAAAATGTTTATGTAGATCAGGCATAAATTATTCTCATAATTGACAATATCAATGGTTTGCAGACAAACCCAGTCTTAGTTTACAATCAGTAGAGTGGCATGAAAAATTGAATTCTACGATGCAGGTGTATTTATGCACGAGCGACGCTGATATAACCTCTGCAGTTGCGAGCGTCGTTAAATAAAACATAACATTTAATTTTTTATGCACGACTGGCAACACTGACTATTATCTTCGCAATCTATTCTTAGAAGTAATAACTAAAAAAAAGTCGCACTTACACCAACAAATTATCGATTAGTATGGTCAAGTATCTTTGAACGCCAGTGTATGTATAAACTTGGATGATTAGTATGAAGACGTGGATAAATTAGGGTACGTACAAGTTGGAGCGACGATAAACGATAAAAGAAGCAGCGATGCTATATCAGAGAGAATTGAAGCATGCATTGTCATTGAGGTGTGCATATTGGAGTAACGATAAAAGCGAAGAAAAAGGAAATTTCCATTTTCTTTGCTCTTGTCGTTCATATGATCTCTGATGAAGATAATATTAATCTGTATAATTACCGGTGGTTATCAATATATTCGAATATTAATCGATTTATTATTATTTCGACTCATTAAATTAATTATTGTAGATATTGGCAAATTGATCAGTTGTGTAATTATTCGTCATATGTTGTGTGATCACAAGAACCAATCACAGCACAACGAATTTATACTATCTTTGGGATGAGAAACGGTTTCAATTTTGTACGTATTTAAGTTATATTAACCTTGAACTTAGCAGCTGATATTTCCTATATATCTTCTTTCATTAAGTGGATGCATAGAATATCTTCTACTGATAAATCAAAATGTTCGCTTCCCGCGTCCTCGTTGCTCCGATATGAACACTTGATTCTTTGATAATACCAAAGCGTCGCTAGATCGTTTCTTTTATCGTTTATCGTTGCTCCAACGTGTACGTACCCTTAGTGTGTCCCGGAATCTTACGTTTTAGCGGATTTTATTCCTCGGTAACATTATTGTAACATTTTTATTCAGCAATTCCTGAATTGATTATCTAAGTTTTAGAGATCCTTTTCCATCTTCTTCTTCTACTTCTTCGTCTTCTGCTTAGGTTTTTAAGACTTTTAAAGCTTCTTGCAAGCTCCAAATAATTCATTGATTTATCTCAGATTTCTTAATATACCAATGTTTCACTCTCCATTCGGTGTATGATACATAATTTGGTTTCAGTAAATTATTCTTCATCATCATTATCACCAACGTCAAGGATTGGTTCCTCCTGCATCCGTCCGACTGCAAACTTGTACACTGATGTTCAAAGATATCTGACCTACGACTTTATGATTATGAAGCGAACTTTCTAACTACGGGATATGTCAGAACCAAATATATTAAAAATTGACAAACTTTGAAATAGTTCCGTTAGTTCTCAATAGGTGGCACCATTATTGGGATGGTTAAAAAATGTCGAGGAGAATAATGATATAGATTAAGCATATATTATTCTCATAATTGATAATATCAATGGTTTCCAGCTAGAACCATGTTGTTTTACAATCAGCAGAGGGGAATGAAATGTTGAATTGTATAAAGCGCGTATATTTATGTACTATTGGCAACACTGACTAATATCTTCGCCATCTATTCGTAGAAGCCTAGATCACATATATAACAAATTGCTCGCCCTTACCGTCAAGTATCTTGGACTTTTTCTTCATAAGAGACTTACTTTTAAACATCACGTCTCACATATTCGTGAGAAGGCCTTCCAACGATATATGCTTCTTTACTCATTTTTCAAGAGCTGTACATCTTCAAATGTCAAAACCATGTTGTACAAAGTTTTAATTCGATCCTACATGACATTCTGTTGTGAAATATGGGCTCAAGCAAATGTACGACATCTTCAACGACTAGACGGTCTTCAACGAGCCATCTGTCGAACCATCACTGGAGCGGACTACCTCATCCGAAATAGCCAACTGTACGACGATCTTGGCATACTGTACTTCACAGCTTACATCAAAACTCTTCGTACAAAATGTCTAGCATCCCTCCACAACCATCCAAATCCACTAATAAGTAGAAATATACCGGTTCCTCTTGCATGACATTATCAATTTGCCACTCTACTATTGGTAGAGTTACGTTGCCTTGGAATATTTAAGCTGAAACATGCCATATGATTTCCTACACTTCTTTTAAAAGGAAAGGGTCAAATCCGACCTGGTACTTAAGAAGAAACAATCTGTTAAAAAAAAAAAACTCGTCCTTATAGGCTTTCACGGCAACAAATTTTATCGATTTCACTATGCTGCCATCTAGCGACTGCATAAGAAGTCACGTTATAACTCTCATTTTAATTGAATGGCGCAACTGTACTTCCATCTAGCGGTCGTTCTCAATCGACAGTAGCGATCCTGGTAGTTGTTTTTTTCACATGTTACCCATTTTAAAATTGGGATGGCCAAGCTGTTATATAATTATTAGGAGTTATAACTCAAGAAGCCACACTTACAGCAACAAATTATCGATCACTGTCGATTAGTAGGATTCAACATCTTTGAAGATAATGAAATTCTGATAGCCTACAGTACAACTAAGTAATCCTATTAGGCGGAGGAGATGGTACTTAACTGACAACAATACAGGGTGTTTAAAAAGTGATGGTTAAAAATTTAGGGATGAGAAATAAAAACGAAGATAAGCAAAAGCGTTCCAGTAAACGTCGGTCAGCAAATTAATTGTTTATGAGATAATTTCATTTTGTACTGTTTGTGAATACTAAGTAGGCTACTACTGCCAATAAAGCAGTGACAATTCAATTTAATTTATCAGTAACATTCATAATTTTGGCTTAAACACCAAAGAAATGTGATACACAAAGGAAACTTTTCTCTTCGAACACGGTACCTTATGAACATGTTAAGTGAAGAACTTTACAGCAGGTGTTTAGAATGCTGACCCTGCACTTGAATGCGTCTGTCTGGTCTTCCCGCAAAGACCCAACAATGCACAGAGCAATCCTGGGTCATTCTTCATTTGCTGGAAGCCGTCTGTACCTACCAATCCACCGTTCACCACAGCGTGTGTTTAGATATCAGAAGGAAATGGGATGAGGAGAATGCGGCCTACGTATCGAGTATGAATGTTGTCACTTAAAGGCTCATTCACAATGAAAATTAAACATAACGTAAGCGTTAACTTAACGTTACAGTAAAATCAAGAAGTCATACCATCATTCACGATGGGAACATAAACATAACAGCAAACATACTTGGTAACCATGGAAACATAACAACGACGCCATTTCCTCATATTCTGTCGTATACTTCAGCGCTCCACGATTGTGTTCTGTTTGCAAATCACTTAAGGATAAGCATGAAAGTTTGGATAATTTCGAGGGAAAAATTGTTCCGGAGCCGGGTATCGAACCCGGGACCTTTGGTTAAACGTACCAACGCTCTCCCACTGAGCTACCCGGGAACTCTACCCGACACCGATCCAATTTTTCCCTCTATATCCACAGACCTCAAAGTGGTCTGACAACCGTCAAGCAACCAACATTGAGTGCACACTAACTCTGTGTGACTTAAATTGTGGTTTTCTGTTAACGAACAGTGACGTATATTATGCGTATATAACTTTACAGGCAGTTATACCTGAAAGCTTGATTTGCATAATATACGTCACTGTTCGTTAACAGAAAACCACAATTTAAGTCACACAGAGTTAGTGTGCACTCAAATGTTGGTTGCTTGACGGTTGTCAGCCCGCTTTGAGGTCTGTGGATATAGAGGGAAAAATTGGAACGGTGTCGGGTAGAGTTCCTGGGTAGCTCAGTGGGAGAGCGTTGGTACGTTTAACCAAAGGTCCCGGGTTCGATACCCGGCCCCGGAACAATTTTTCCCTCGAAATTATTCAAATTAACTTTACAGGGAGTTATTCCTGAAAGTTTAATTTGCATGAAAGTTTGGAGTTTGCAAACTTTCATGTTAACGTCTTACGGTAATGTTTATGTCAATGCTTATGTGAATCATTGTGAATGATCCCATTTGGTAGCCTGGGCGCAAACTTCTGTGTTTATGTTACGGTTATGTTTAATTTTCATTGTGAATGATCCCATTTGGTAGCCTGGGCGCAAACTTCTGTGTTTATGTTACGGTTATGTTTAATTTTCATTGTGAATGATCCCATTTTGGTAGCCTGGGCGCAAACTTCTGTTTACGTTACGGTTATGTTTAATTTTCATTGTGAATGATCCCATTTGGTAGCCTTGGCGCAAACTTCTGTGTTTATGTTACGGTTATGTTTAATTTTCATTGTGAATGATCCCATTTGGTAGCCTGGGCGCAAACTTCTGTGTTTATGTTACGGTTATGTTTAATTTTCATTGTGAATGAGCCTTAACCGTATGCAGACGCTCGGCCCCAAACAGTAAATAAGTGACATTATCTCGTAAACGGTTAATTTGTGGTCCCATGTTTACTAGAACATTTTTTCTTCCCTTCGTTTTTACTTCTGAGCCCTAAATGTTTACTACCCCTTTCGAAACACCCTGTATAAAGTGCGTGGAGGCTCCTCGTCCATCCAGGGCATTAAGCGAACTAGGAGCCATAGTTGTGGAAATCTTTTTCGAAGTTACTTACGATCAGACAGTTGCTGAAACTCAGTGGCGCTTCAATAAAATATAATGGTTTTATTCCATAAGATCTATCTTTGTATTTCGTCTTTATACTTACATAACAAAATTTGAGATATATTCCTATTAGGCGTATGTATCAATTGAAGAGTCCACTGCAAGAATGACGGATGTCATTTGGAATACTTTTGCAGGAGAAGCAATTGAAAGTTTGAAATGCTTAGCGCTCAAAGCTTAACTGTGATTTTCCGATCATTACTGGACAATGACTATCAGCGTTAATGCCATATAACTCTCTATGTACATTCTATATGTCTTAAGCTATGCATTGACAGTCTTGGTTCATTTTCGACAAGAAAGTGACATCCATCATTCTTGCAGTGGACTCTTCAATTATATCAAAACGTATTAGACATCTTTTATTACAACTATTGTCACTGGACTCATTTGAGTGGACCTTCTAATAATAATAATAATAATAATAATAATAATAATAATAATAATAATAATAATAATAATAATAATAATAATAATGGCTTTATTTAACCTGGCAAATTTAAGGCCGTAAGGCCTTCTCTTACACTCAACCAGGATTAAAACTTGCTTACACAGTTGAACATAAAACTGGATCGGAATTAAGTAATTACATACTGATACAATTTAGGTACATAATGAGATCAAAAGAGGTAGTTACACAAAATTTACCTCATAAAATAAAAATAAACTTAGTGAAATACATATTAATGTTGTTAGAATCAAATACGAATCACATAAAAACAGAAGCCGATAATTCAATAAAAATGTACACAGTAAAAATAAAAATAAATACATTAGTATACATATTAGTATTAGATTACAATTAAGTAGGATTCACATAATTAAACCAGAAACCGACGACTGAATAAAATGTACACAAAAAATAGAATAATAAAAAACAACAACACAGTGGGATACATATTGGCGTCATTAGACATAATTTCTTTAGACCTAATGACTGTGGATCTCTTCGAGGACTATGTTATTTCTAAAGGTTTCTGGACTCTAAGATCACCAGACTTGACGTCAGCGAATTATTTTCTGTGGAACTATCTCAATGAATGAATCTACACAAATAGATCTGGAACCATTCAGGATCTCCGCACAAACATCACAACCGCAATGAACAACATCGACGTTGAGGCAAGAACGTGCGTCCAGGAAGGCGGTGACACTTCTTGTAACTCTGAGTTATTGTCCCAGTGATAACCTCCCATTTACCGTTGGTTACGGTAATGTTTTGTTATCAGTCAAACAGTAGATTATCTACAAAGAGGGACATTTAATTCAGACACTCTGTATAATCCAATTATCCTGTTCCATTGCAGTATTCCTCACTCCCTGTCTTGTACCCTGCCTAGACTAAGTTATAATTCAAAGCCGTCGGTAGTAATCGTCGTCTATCTGCGCTAAATATGCCACATCGGATCAGATTAGATAAGATATTTAAAACTCCCCGCTCTGCTGTAATTTCATTGCAGCGATCAGAGCTGCGCCGTCAGATCTCGGGGTCTAGCTCACGCAGGATTGAAAATCACAAACTTGACAATTTTATCCCGCCGCGCCCCATAAAACTCGCCCCGCGTCTTGGGCGCGCTCGGATTGCTAAGTGCGCCGGATCAATTCGTTACGTTGTGCCTGGCGTAGCTTTAAGTAGGGCGATATTTCGCCGGTAGTGATGGATAGGCCCGCGCGCTGCTCCCATTCTGGTTAAACAGGTGCAGCGACCTCCGCAAACAAGTTCAAGCCGTGTGGGTGCAGTACGCAGGCCTACGAGGTGATGTTTTTCTCCCCTTGATATTTTAGGTGGCTTACCATTTATAAATTCCCGACCGCGCTATACCCAAGAATGAAAAGAAAATGCGAAGCCAGAAAGAAAGAAGGGATTGCAGATAGCAACAACTACTACACAGATAATGAAAAATAACGAAGGCGGATAAACAGAAGCTGTAAGAAAATCGTAATGGAAGATAGCAAGAATAAAAAGGCATACACGAAAAAGAAGTAAATATCCATATTCTTTATTTGCCTGAAGGTACAAGAATACAAGAGGCCTCGTCAATGTGATAATATAAAAAATGTGTCAATATTTAAAATATGAAAAGAGTAAAAAATAATAAAATTTAACTAAAATACTACATCATTTTCAAAAAATTCATTCATATTATAAAAGGGATTATTTTGTAGCCATCTCTTAATCTGAAATTTATATTGTGTTTCATTAAGTGCCTTTATATTTGTTGGTATCTTATTATATACTTTTATTGCAGTAATTACATAGCTTGATTGTGTTTTTTGCAACCTGACATGTGGTACATTTAATTTATCATTATTTCTTGTTTCATAGCGATGCAGATCTACTATACTTGTATAATTAGTAATATTCTTGTTTACATACATTAAAAATTCAAAAATATATAGATTGTAGACTGTCATAATCTAAAGCTCTCAACTGGGTGGATTTATCAAAATAGATTGAATGAAGTGAACAAAAAAGAAACAGGATGAATGGATAGGCAGGCAGGTAGTTAGGTGTGGATAAACAGGCGGATAGCCCGGCAGAGAAATAGACAAACGATCGGGAGGACGGATTAGATAAGATTAGGCTAGATAGGTTACATGGACAAATCTATCTATCTATCTATCTATCTATCTATCTATCTATCTATCTATCTATCTATCTATCTATCTATCTATCTATCTATCTATCTATCTATCTATCTATCTATCTATCTATCTATCTATCTATCTATCTATCTATCTATCTATCTATCTATCTATCTATCTATCTATCTATCTATCTATCTATCTATCTATCTATCTATCTATCTATCTATCTATCTATCTATCTATCTATCTATCTATCTATCTATCTATCTATCTATCTATCTATCTATCTATCTATCTATCTATCTATCTATCTATCTATCTATCCATCCATCCATCCATCCATCCATCCATCAATCCATCCATCCATCCATCCATCCATCCATCTATTTATTTATTTATTTTTTTATTTATTTATTTATGCCTATAACAGGGCAAAGCCCCAATAGACAGTACAGATATTCGTTAAAAAATAATAAGATTAGATAGCAACGATTAGACTAGACAAGACAAAAGTAGATGAGATTATAGTCTATTAGATACACTGACCGGCAAAAAAAGTGGATCACTTTGTAAAAGGAGAATCATGGTCAATAAACCACCAATTTATATATATTATTAAATGTAGCAGGTTTATGACTAGGGAAAGATGTATTCAACATATGATGTTAAGAGGTCATGATATCCCACCTCATTAGACACTTTCCGCCCCTAAGCGCCAGCTTGTTTGCTTTATGCTTTTACAACACCGACCAGCAATAAAACATTTTAAGTTTTACAATTGTGTCCTATTGATGCACGTTTTCTGTCAGAAGTCAACATTTCGTTCTGAAAAGGAATTTTTAAATATCACATCTCTTCCGATCAAATTTCTGCTCATTTAAAGGACAAACTAAAATTCTTTCAATAATTTATTATCATAATACACTGCTCTCTTAAATTGACTGAGCATATTGGGAATTAAATCACTGGCTTTCCCAAAACACGCTATGAAATGTTTAATGTAAAACAATTTCTATCTGGAAAAGAAAGCACACACGAGCAAAATTGTATTAAACCTTTTTGTCTGCACATCTGAAAGAATAACCTCCTGAAAGTAATGACATTACTTACGGTTGGCTCTGTACAGTTGGTAATATGCACCTCTGGCACTGTTAATAGCCTATATCTGCTGAATTATATTTCCTCGTATGATATTCACATGAGTGAAACTGAGTTATTTTTGTACAGTAATTACGATTATTAGGTAGCACGTGGGAATTGTATATCACTGCAAATTGAGTATTAACATCCCATAGGCCTATTAGTTTCACAGCTAATAAAATAGGTTGAGATGACGGATCCGTGCCGATAGCTCTTCGTGTAAGGTTTGCAATGCTGTAGAATCTTGTCGTTCGTACCAAGAAATGTTGCCACACCGAAGATGTCCGTCGCCACCTGTGTGGAAATAGGAATTTGCACCGAAGAAAATGACCAAGATCCAGACTCCCGAGCAAGAGGAGGACCTGGGCCGTAAGAATAAAGTTGAGCATATCCTTTTACTCTACTATTTTGAAGCATGTGCTTCAGATTTTAATAATAAAATGCAGAGCAAAACCTTCTCCTCCTGATGACGCAATAGGAAAAGAGCACTTGCTTCACAGGAAGAAGCATTTGCTAGGAGCGCAACGTCTTGCTTCAAAATTAGAAAAAATGTATGAATAAAGTGAAGCATATCCTTCGATTCAGAAGCATATCCTTCTAAAAAGTGAAGTCTGGTCAGGAGCAGACTCATCTCTGTGATGGTTGAATTACCAGTCGCAATACGACGTGAAAAGTACTAAAAATTATGGTGGTGTGCTGTTAGGGAGCAGCATAAGAGTTTATATACACTTCATGAAGAAAATGTCCAATGGATTAACCCCATTTTCTGGAAGAAACACAGGGGAGAAGAGGAGGGGCATTCTCGGAAATAGCCGCCTCTTTAGCCCAAGCGCTAGCTGCTGTTTTCAATCCAGGAGATCCGGATTCGATCCCCGTCCAGATCATGATGGAAAATGTGGTGAAAAAATCAGACGTTGCAACGGATTTTCTCGGGATACTCCCGTTTCCCTCTATCATTTCATTTCATCTATTACCTGCAATAGTAAAAATAGGTTAGTGTAAAGTCTTGGGAGTTTCCGATGCTGATATAGGAAGGGCTTGGGGCTGGAGCCCCTGGGGTTTATCAGGCTACTCGTCGTGAAACGAGATCTGGCTGCATCTGGAGCTGAGGCAGGTTGGCCAACTTATCAGCGTCGGATTCACGAATGCCACTGAAGCTGCCGTCGGACTTGGACAATTATCGGATATAGGCCTATAGAGCTCACAGTGGACCAAACCGTGCCCAAGTGTGCGGACTCGTATCGGATCCAGCCCTCTTAAAGCCAGCCAGACTTCCTCGGAAATGAAGATGATGATTTTATTTTATTTATTATTTATTTATTTTTTGCAGTTTATGATCGATCCGAGATTCTAATCAGGTGTTGCAGAAGAGATGGATATACATCCCACCACTATGAGTAAAACAGTTATTAGTGTAAAAGTAAAAGTAAAAAGTAAATCTATGGCGCTACAGCCCATGAAGGGCCAAGACCGACCAGCTGGCTGCTGGGCTCACGTCCCAAAGCCGAAGCAGAGGTGGACGATCATCCAACCAGAATGGAGATATCGTGTGGTTAGCACGATGATCCCTCCAGCCGTTACAGCTGGTTCGCGAAACCGGATTTTCGCTACCTGTCGTAGCTCCCCAAGTGTATCACGATGCTGGGTGGGCACCAGTCCCATAGACTGGCCGAAATTTCATGAGAAAATGTCTTCCCCATGAGGACTCGAACCAGTGCGCATTCCGTAACGCGAGTCCTAGGCAGGATTCCTGAGATCACGACGCCACGGCGCGGGACCTGTTATTAGTGTATCTAAAAAAAATAAGCGAACATATGGCTGAAGTTGTCAACATCATTAGAAGATACGTACAACTGTTGTAATAACTGAGTAGTTAAAGAAATTTAATTTTCCGAATGCTGTTAGTGTATTAGACTGGACTCGTGTGTATTCTTAAACCTACACAGCATGCTGGTATGATCATGAAATGATTAGCATGTTGCAGGCTACATGCAATGCAAAAGAACGCTTTACGAGTGTTACAGCTAGGTGGTCAGGATCCGTTCATGACTGTAGAATAAGGAAAAATTCATCAGTTCGTGATGTGTTAAGTGGATTTAAAAATACTGTCCTACTGGGTGACGGCTTGGCACCACGGCTCATGGTATCATATCGAAATCGGATTTTAAAATAAGGAGACAGTTATTTTATAATAGAACCTTCATTTGGCCAACAAGAAGTAGGTTTTCTATTCTACAATACGCCTGTACAATTGCTGCCTCAAACGTCCCAACAATCAATGTTTGTATCTTTGTGTTGCACAATGTAGGCTAGCGAAGTATCTACATGATGATGATTATGACTTTACAGAAAATAAACAGAATTTAAATGAAGTTTAAAATACTTTAGAAGAGCCAGAGGAACCTGCCACTGGAATGACTTCAAATGTATTCACGTCACTGCATTGACATAATTTTTCTAATCGTATTTTATTGATGCACACAGATTAACGCAGAAACTTTAATTAACTATCATTATTTCTCACACTCATAGTAGGCGCAATTATATTTAATAATACTATTATGACCACTCCAAAGACGCATTTAGGAGGAAGTTATTAGTATGCCGAATTTTCTTCGAAATATTTTATCATTTTCTGAAATGCTGTCTCTTTTTCTTTTCCTTTGCACTTCTGGAACTTGTGGCTTTGTTCTAATATTCCGGGATGTGTAGCTTACAAATATCATTGTACTTTCAAGGGGCTCACAGCTACCTCCGTCTGAATCAGAAGATCCAGTTTCAATCACGCGGAATCTTTACCTAGTTGTGATTGAAGTAAGTGTGGTTTATTAGCATCAGAAGGAAAGTTGCTGTGTCATTGGGAGGCCCGCCGTTGCTGCTTATCGCATTCCTTTATGAAACCGAACACCCGCACTCAGTTAACAAAGAACGCCGACAAATACACAGTATTGCAACATGAAACGTCACAACAACTTTCATGAGCACATGCTCCTGTCGTCGAAGCAGAAGGTTGAAGGATAAGGTAGAGGTTATTCTTACAATTCGAAGCATAACCTTATACTTCAACCTCCTGCTTCGAAGGAAATCCTTCAGTTTTATTCATATGGCCCAGTGTCTGCAGAGTATTGCGTAGTGACGGGTCCAACCGGCTCTTAGGCACGAGCTAGCTCGTCAGCTCGCGATCCCAAGAGAGAGTCGTTCAAAAGAGTCAGGTCGTTCACAAGCTGGTTGCCAGCTCGTTCGTTTACGACAGGCTAGACAGCTCGCAAACGACGTCGTTCAAAGAGCTGGCTGCGTAACATATCGAAACTGTCAATAATAGTCTAATCTATGACATTAGGAATCAGAAGGATAACAGGGACAATCGTATTATGTTAAACAAAATAGATGAAAAAAACAAAGCCTGCAACATAAACGTTATACAGTGTTATACGTATATTTTTCTACACACACATCAGCTGACAGCTGATAGAAAGCCGCGTAATATTAGTTCCACATCCGTCCGCTACCGGCGTATGGCGCGGTCTCATCTTCTCTGTCTTTCTCAACGAGTTAGAAAGAGAAAGATATAGAGTGGTCATTGCGCCGCCATGTTTGAAGAAAATTGAACGACTGTCGGTAATGAACTTATGCGCCCAAAACAAAGTGGGCGTGGTGATAACTGACATTAGAATCGTCAGCTGTCTTAATTTCGTTTGCATAAATCAGTTAAACTGAAGTGGAAAAAACCTAGTATTTCGTCAAATACGTGCTAGGAACTTAATCTAAACTTATGTACGCTAAATTTAAAACACTTGAGCTATTCCTAGAAGGAATGCTTAAAAGAATAACCTAAGCAAAATTGTCATGTAGTATGACAAGAAGTCCTAGCAAATATACTGAAGAAAATGTTAATATTCCTAGGTTCTTTTAAATGCGACCTGCAAGATTGCCTATAAAATGAACGAGTATGATTCGGATGATTTTATTAAATTGTTTTCCCAGTCTCTACACGTTACAAAACTATTTACTATACCATAAGATACAGAATGAAAGTAGGCCCTATCTGCAGTAAACAACCTTTACCTCCAAGCTTGTAACGTGGGTGAAACATGACAAAACTCGCTTTCAGTTTTTTTGTTACAGTAAAGTATAATTATTATCGAAATGTGAACGTGAGGCCAACAGCCGGCTGGTCTGTCTGAGCCTTTCAAGGGGTGTGGCACCACAGATAATTATTAGTGTATAATTGAGCACCCACGTACTATAATGGGGTAAGTAGTTACGAAAATATATATTCATACTTACCCCATTATTGCACGTGGGTGCCCAATTATGTTCTTTCATGTCCTTCCAGTCAAAATACTAACAACAATACGACCTACCCCAGAGTTTTGCGTTATTTTGGAAGCGAGTGTCGAAATACAATTTTAATATTTGATTGCTATTACTAGGTTTGAAACGGAATTGTAGCGGTTTTATCCGTATTTAGTTTAACTTTATTACTAGTGAACCATTTATTTGATTAATCGTTTGTCTTCGAAATAGGCCTACTTCTTATAAGCTACAGCTCATCGTCTTCTTGTATAAGCAGTGAGGACAGAAGGAGCAGAAATAAAGGATGCCGGTGTCGAAATACAGTTTTAATATTGTATTGCTATTTGTTTTTCACTGGGTCTGAAACGGAATTGTATTGATTTTATCCGTATCTAGTTTAAGTACATTACCAGTGAACCATTTATTTTGTTTATGCCGGGCGTTGTTACACATTTATGCATGAAAAAAAATGCTGCTAATTAACAAAGCTATGGACTTAACTTCATAAAATTTACATGAAATATGATATATCAGTTGTCTTTTTCCTTTCGACATTGCAGTTATATGCAGCACACACAACAGGCATGTTTTTTCTTCGTTTGTTTGTGCTTCTTGCCTCCGTTATACAACATTGTAAGCAGACGAATTTTTACAAAGGTGGGCGCTTAGCTCAGATCTGCCGTGTTTCGCGGTGGCACCGCAAAGAGCGCTGTACAGGACAACATGACCACTCTATAGTCTTCTCTTTCTAACTCGTTGGTCTTTCTCAAAGTAACTGCAGATGTCACGTGATCATGCATTGAATGCCATTGGCTATTCGAGAGCGGGAGTCGTGAGACGAGCCGTGGGCTGGTTGAGAGTCGCGAGCTGAAGGAGCTGGAAGTGCCTGGCGAACGACCAGCTAGCTCGAAGGAGGGAGTCGTTCAAAAGAGTCAGTTCGTTCGCGAACGACCCATCACTAGTATTGCGGAAAGACCAGTTTATCCTCACCGTCTTCAATGTGTACAGTCATCGTCATCAGCGCCAGTAGTGTTCTGTCAGCAATGCTACAACTCCTGCCTTCACATGAAGCCCAGTTCACATGCGGAGGAATCACAAGCACTACCCAGACAACTACCAGATTGTGATAAACAGTATCTTGTGTTGCAGTAAGCCACCAACTGCACGTCTTCTGAAAGCCTGTAACTCTAAAACCAAGCATTTCCTGACCTGTGTATATAAAAACTATTTTTATTGTTTACATATGAGCAAGACATTCTTGAAGTTATTCCTTTATTTTTCGGAGGCACTGTACAAATAACTGTGGAGTCCATTGCGCGCCCCACCAAACGTCTCCCTAGGACTCCCAGTCAGTCCGGACTCATAATTAAGTAGGCCTAATGTTTGCATAGTTCGACAGTCTTCCAGCATTTTTATGAAAGGGTTTGTGATTATTATTTATTCTCCTATAGATTTTGAATTTCATTTTATACTAACGACATTTCTCGTAATTAAGACAATCTACATTTATCACTTGTGGAATTTTATATAGCAAGTATAAAATATTAAAAATGAAAACCTGAAACTATAAAAATAAAAAAGGATAAAACAGATCATAACTGTATGAAAATATGGATAGCGCTTCAGTGCTTCATAACATGCAGAGAGCCGTTGTAAAGTAGTGCCGGTGCTTTAAAACATGAGAATGTGTGGAGCTGCACAGACGACTCAAATTTCATGAGTGGCAAAAGCTACAATGAGGGCCGACGCGTATTATCATGAAACTGAATAGTGCTGCAGCAATGAGATGTATCGGGTTCAATGCAACGCGATATCGCTTTCGTTCGTTGACCTATAAATGTCATAGTGCCGATTAGCTTAATTGTCCAATCCGAGCTTACACTCACTGTCCAGCACATTTTCACTCGATTTCCTACCCTTAGCTATGAAGATTATTTTATATTGTATTATTATTATTATTATTATTATTATTATTATAACTTTAATATTATCAATGCCATCATTAGTTCAATCGTGGTGCACCAAAGGGTTAAACGCGCGGCTTTAAAATGAGATAACGGGAACATATGAAAGGATAAAAAGTTAATAACCGTATAAAATAAACTATAGTGTTCTTTCCCTAAATTACGTCTCAATGCTTGAAAAATAGGAAAATGCGTCAGATTTCATAAGAACAGACTGACGCCAGACTTACAGACAATTGCATAGTTTGACTGCTTACAACGCCGTATTTACACCTGGTGGCAAGACTTGGAACTAATTTTTGGCATAATTCGGGAGCACGTTGTTTAATTAGCATCCTATCTACGAGGTTTCACACTCCTACGATCATTACAGTCCGTGCTGCGCCACGCTAAACACCGTCAGTTTAATTATAAACACTATGTGTATATCTATCAAAATATTGTTGTTAATGTTCCAAAATGTGTCATTGCGAAATTCTGTGTGTATAATCATGTTGTCAATGTAGTATGTTAAGCATTGTGGAAAGAACAATCCCTTAATTTCTGAAATCTATACTAATAACTAGACTTCGTTGAATTGCCACATGCAGCATACTATCAGGTTGCCGATGTACGGTAGTATAGAGGAGGTGAGCGATCGCCCGGTCTCGTAGTATAAGCAGTTCATGTTAAGAGTTGTGACCGGTCCAAATAGATAGAGCAGCTACAGCTAATGTATATCTATGTAAGCACTTATTTTTGCATTATTGTGGTTGAAATAGTCAAAGCTTAACATTTGTTCCGTGCAGACAAGAATTAAATCAAGCATACTACAATGAGAGTGAGTGTTGCTGTTCCAAATAATTGCCCCTGGAATACCCTTACCCCCGCAGCCAGTCTTGACCCGTTGAGGAACGTGGTTGGACGCTGTTAATTGTTATGCAGAACATTACGGCAAAAATAATGGAGGTAATTGATGCATTGGATAGCACAGACAGTTCCGCTTTGCAGCTGTAAAATCATTGCCTTCTGAACAGCTATTGAAAGATATGCTGTTCATTTATTCTAATTTTAAAATCGTGTCCAAAAAAATCATCCTGTTAGAACCGTCTAAACTACAACTCTCAGAAGCCCTTAATATAGTGGATAAAGTATCACAAACCGTTATTCAAAATAACAATTCATTAATTTCAGAAAAAGTGAAATGTAAGTTGAGAAACATTATTGCTAAAAATTCTGCCTATTCACAACTTCGTATTATAAATGATGTACCATCAGGTCACGACAAGACATCTGAAGTTGGTGTACTAGAAAATAGTGACTTTCCGTTCTTCAAATATGTACGTATTACATCGTGTGATGTTGAACGTACATTTCCCAATATAAAACTGTTTAAGTGACCATAGGAGGAGGTTACTTTACAGTCGCTCAAAATGTACAAAACTGTTCACTGCAATGCACATGCGTGGTACAGTCATTAAATTCTGACACTGACGCCTGAAGGGTAGGCACCCACAAGAATCTGGATGTCTCAGAAGATGCCGCGTGATACGGCGTACACTTAAACAGATCGACATCCTCCCTCAATATAGTCGCCGTTGGCCGCTATGCACGTCTGCCAACGTTGGTGTAGCTGCTGGAAGCACCGCTGAAAGATGTTGGCAGGAAGATGCCATACGGCTTCTCTTGTGGCAGTCATGACCTTTTCGGCCGCATAAAAATTACGCCCTCGTAGGATTGATTTCATGAGGGGAAAGAGAAAAAAAATCGCATGGTGCGAGATCAGGTGAGTACGGAGGGTGTGGCAAAGCAGCGACCTGTTGTCTTGCAAGTTCCTCTTGGACAAGGATGGAGCGATGTGCAGGAGCGTTGTCGTGTAGCAACAGCCAATTCTTCCTATGCCAAAGCTCAGGACGCTTACGACGAATTGAATTACTTAAACGGCCAAGAATCTCTTTGTAGAGGATCTTGTCTACAGTTGCACCTTGTGGGATGAATTCTATGTGAACAATTCCATTTGAATAAAAAAAACTGTTAAAGCATCATCTTGCCTTTTGACCTGTCTTGTTGCGGATTTTTCTGTCGTGGAAATAATGGCGTTTTCCAGTGGCGGATTGTCGCTTCAGTTGCGGATCGTAAAGGAAACACCATGGTTCGTCTCCAGTTATGATCGGTTATAGCAGTTTCGCCTAATTTCTGACAGAACGTGACGTTTGCCCGTTGCTCAAACTGCAACATACTCGAGTTCCGACGCGCGCATTCAAATCACCGTCACAACAAAGACCGTAGTTCTGCTTACAGTGCATGCACTCAACTGTCTCTTGTTGGGTCGAAAGACTAACTGACAAGGTATCATACCATGACGCCACCTATGCGCTATAGTGCACCACAACGCCACTATGCGCTCAGTATTAGAACTTAATGACTGTACCACGTATTCAAGTATGTTGTGAGTATCTTATATTAAATTTTAAGAGTTAATATATCTCACTATAAAATAATTATGTATTTATATGTTTAGACATTTCCTACTTCAATGATCATTCATTATATTTCTTGAATGCAGGATAAAGGTTCAATTGTAACAGCAGTATACTGCTCAGTGTTTACATCAGAGGCATACTCCATCCATTGCACGTCCCCTTTTCATACAGTCTATACTGCGTGCGCAGTAAACCTTACGATTCTCGTGGCAATTCCACGAAGTCTACTAATAACAAATATGTAGCCGAAATTTTTCTGGTAATTTTCGATTTTCCAAAAATAATTGGTCCTAACATATATAATTAACCACCCTGAAACCGAAAATCGCTTTTTTTTTATTTTTGTTTGTATGTCTGTCTGTATGTTTGTTACCTTTTCACGCGATAATGGCTGAACGGATTTCGATGAAAATTGGAATATAAATTAAGTTCGTTGTAATTAGATTTTAGGTTATATGGCATTCAAAATACATTATTTAAAGGGGGGGTTATAAGGGGGCCTGAATTAAATAAATCGAAACATCTCGCTTATTATTGATTTTTGTGAAAAATGTTACATAACAAAAGTTTCTTTAAAAATATTTCCGATAGGTTTTATTCCTTGAAAAATGTTGTTAGGACTGATATTTAATGAGATAAATGAGTTTTAAAATTAAAATAACTGTCATCTAAGGCCGTGTAATGAATTAAAAAACAAATGACTTCGTCTATAAGGGGCCTTGGACAGCAACAATCGAAAGCTATGAAAGATAGCGTACAGAGAATGTTTCTGTGTTTGTATGAAGTAATATCGGAAGCTAAATTAACCGATTTGTATAATTAATTATTATTTCACCATTGAAAAGTGTAGTTTCTCTAGATGGACATAATGCTATAATGTTATTACAGTAACTTCTGATATAATATTATATAATATATAATATAATATAATATATGTAATATTATATAATATAATTTAAGTTATTTGAAGGGTTCAGAACCATAGTGGGCCAAGCGCCATTTACTGAATACGTAGAAAACAAGGGTTAAAATTAAGTTATTACCATAATTCAATGGAAACCTATAACAAGTAAAATAAAATATACACATTAAATCTAAATGATGTCAATCTTCATTAAAGTATGGTTGCATGTAATAAAAATTAAGAAACATGTTAAAGGAATTGTCATTGCACCAAATGAGAGTCTCTGGACCAAAATGATCGCATTTTAATCATTTGGATGCAATTTAAATTAAGTAACATATTAAACGATTTATCCTTCTATCAAACACGAATGTTCCCTGGATCAAATGTCCTATTTTTATTATGTAATTACTTTATATTTATTTCTAACGGGTGCAGCGGAGCGCACGGGTACGGCTAGTATATAATATATGTCTCTGAGAATATTTTTCTTTATGTTAAACAACGATTTTTTGCGAAATTATGCTGTACCTGTCTTCTGTATATAAAATAAGAAATAACACACTAATTAACATGTTCTAAATTTATGAGATATATGCATCTAAAGTCTGACTGGTGTAATATGTAGCTAGTCGGGATGTATGCAATGGAGGGGGAAAGCAACTGGCCACCCTCCCCATTATCTCTTGGCCTAGTTGCCTCATAAGTGGTGTCTTCTTGGTATCACTTGTGAGGTTCAGACCTGTCTTCGGACAGTTGACTAAACAACAACAATTTCTCTACTCAAATTTAAAAAAAAAACTTGGGTATTATATAAGCTGATGTACAGCAGACAAGGGGTAAAAAGTCTTCAAACATAAATTATATCATAAACGTATATATTGATTCCTTGGAACGACCGATAGAAAAATAAATTTCGGCTCACGATAACACCCCAACGGGTTCAGACTGGGGACAAGGGAATTGCCTATTTATCGTCAGCTGTCTTTGAAGTTCAAGTGAAAGCACGCATAGACACGAAATTACGTGAATTGTAGGTCAGCACAGCTTCAGATCAATAAACAGATCTTATAATTATTTTATATCTGCCTCTGTCCAACGTCACATTTGTGGTGGGAAGGAAAGGAGATGACAGAAAAGTTGTAATGTTTTTTAATATGCTGACACCCACGACTAAGATAAGCCACTTGAAATTTGACGGTAACTGACAGGCAGAAATAAAATGTAAGATCTGTAGAACATTGAGTCAACGCTAAGTGGGCGTATAGGGACCGAGGGATGCGTTTTTGCTTTACTGAACTTCAAGACAACGCTAACTCATTTAAAGTTTGTGTGACTGTAGCCTGCATATATTTGGTTTTACATTGTTTATATTTCTATGTTTTCTATTATTATATTTGTATTTTTGGTGGTATGGAAGAGACGGTCTGATAGCCTTAACTACACCAGAATAAATAAGCAAAAAATATATATATTAAATAAACAGTTGAACGTAAGGTACATGGTGAAATGTTTTCTTTTCGGAGCCTGATCTACAGCTATTTTAAATTGAGTTAACTCTGGCAAGAATTTGGCTAAGAAGTTCATAAATTCATATAGCTTAAGTGACGTTATTTAAAGTTTCATCTTTGTGGACGAAGAAAGCTTGGTATAGACAATTCGTTTTTGTTGTCTATAGTTGAGCTTCCGAGATTTCCGAAAAGTCTAACAACCAGTTTAATTAAAAATAGAAGTAAAAAGGAAAACCCGGGCAACGCCGGGTGCTTTAAGCTAGTTTATACATAAAAATCACACAAATATCAGATCATACACTCACAAATACAAAACCAAAGACATGGGTGCAATACGTTTGTTTGAACAAAAGCACTGCCTTGAACCACAGCAGTAATAGTGACCCTAGAATTTATAACAAATTAAGAAACATCTTCATGTAGTTATCTCAAACAGTTATAAATTTAAAATTGTATGTACGTATTTTGTTATTAGTGAATATTAATTATAAGTTGTTAATTATTGTAAGTTATCTTTGTAATTTTATTATGTATTGAATTCTCCCCTGAACACGAGACCACGAGACCATTTTCTTTCATGTTTGTATATTTTACAATTTTCCTGGTATATTTTTCTAGCAGTAAACTGATTTATTAACTTATTCACTTTTGTTATTGGGACCCTCTATATAGCTTTTCTCCATACTGAACGGAGCAACATATCTGACTTCTAAATAAACATTTTACTTTGAGTGACAATATTTAATATATATCTTATACGGAGGAAATGGAAGGAATATAAACTGACGTAACAGTCGTTTCAAACGTTGTTACTCGTATAATATATATTTTCTGAGAAGATTTCAAAGCAGCTTTCATAAATCTGTTGCTACTTATTATATCGCTAGATTTCACTCACAAAAGAATTTAATTTTGAGATCCGTTCCACTTTGTACATTATGAGAAACATCTTAATAAAGTAAAACGGCAGAATATTGCCAGCAACTTAACAACATATTATACTTGGCAACAAACATCACAATATATGAGAGAGCATCACAAGAAAAGTAAACTGAATCCAACTATGCATCGCATTCGATTACGATTACGTGAATGAGCACACGGTGAATTCATCTAATCATCGATCATGAGTGAGACCTTACGTAAGATGATTCGGCACGAAAGATCGACGTTTCGACAGAAATGTTAAAAATGTTATGTTTTATTTAACGACGCTCGCAACTGCAGCGTCGCCGGATGTGCCGGAATTTTGTCCCACAGGACTTCTTTTACATGCCAGTAAATCTACTGACATGAGCTTGTCGCATTTAAGCACACTTAAATGCCATCGACCTGGCCCGGGATCGAACCCGCAACTTTGGGCATAAAAGGCCAGCGCTATACCAACTCGCCAACCAGGTCGACGTTTCGACAGATAACAAAGTCAAATTGTGTTAAGATTTCCGTATTAACTAATAGCCTATGTCAACAGATACAAACACAACTGTGAACATCCGCTTCACAATTTTCACTTCTTGGTGTAGGTAAATGCCCGTTACGTCTTCTAATCCATCTCTTCATTGGTTGTCATTCCTGTTGGTAGCCCATTGCTTTTCCTGGAAATCTAAAGGCATTCCCTCTGTTCACATGCTGTCTCCACTTCGGGTGTAATATTATATTTTACTCTGCAATGAGTATATTTCTAGTTTGTTCTAATGTTTTCGTTTCGAATCCTAACCCGTCTTATGCACCCTTTCACTTACGTAAAAGTCTCATCACAATAGCACAGTCTAGTATATACAGTCGCGAAGCTCAATACGTAGTAAATATGCAAACATTAGATAGTTGCTCATCACTAGGATCGCTAATATCGCCTCATTACAGGCAATGCAAAATAGTACCGGCACAGTCTATTGTTTCTAGCACCCTCAAAACTCAAGCTTCGTGATTGTATATAGTAGACTGTGACAATAGCTTGCATTTTACTAATCCCCTTCTACTTTACAACTCAACTTTCACAGCTACCGTATATCAAAAGACTGAGGCGGCCATGACTTCGTGAAGTACAAATGTTCAAGATTTATTATGCCTACATATATCATTTGCAAACTTCCTTTAATCCATATGTACAGTACAACTTCGACAATTCAAACTGACTGGGCCAAGACTGTTCGGATGCTTCATATGAACTCCAATCAGACATCACCAGACGTTCACATGACGTCTTACATCCGTGAGCAAATGTATTTATTCATTTACATCAAAGTCCGACACGTTTGGTCATGTTCAATAAATACGCATTCATATTGCTTACAAATGACGGAATGTTAACACAACTATTGTCCTGTGCGGAGTTCCATTGTATTCACTTATAATAATAATAATAATAATAATAATAATAATAATAATAATAATTATTATTATTATTATTATTATTATTATTATTATTATTATTATTATTATTTATTTATTTATTTAATCTGGCACAGCTAAGGCCAGTAGGCCTTCTCTTCCGCCCAGCCAGACTCTAATTCTAATTGAATACAATTGCTTACATAGTTATTACATTAATATCTAGACCATAAAACAACATGAAAGCAAATAATGAAAGTTGGATAAGTAATGTTAGTGTGACAATAATAAACATTGGTAAGAAATAGTGATAATAATAATAAATATAATAATAATAATAATAATAATAATAATAATAATAATAATAATAATAATAATAATAATGAGATAATTTAAATATTTATCTGTGATATATATAGCTATTAAACATTGAGAAACCTGAAACAGCTATTATTGTTAACAAGAATTGTTAGAAAAATATCTCGTTAGTCTATTCTTAAATTGGTTTGCTGTCTGACAGTCCCTGACATTACTCGATAGGGAATTCCAAAGTCGAGGAACAGCCACAGTGAAAGAAGATGAATATGAGGATGTTCGGTGGGAGGGTATGGATAATATTGAGGAGTGTTGTGATCGTGTGTCTAGGTTATGATGGGTGGATAAATTTTGAAAACGAGACGCAAGATAGACAGGAGTGGAGAAATGCAATATGTGTATAACGTTGTTGTTTAGTCAACTGTCCGAAGAAAGGTCTGAACCTCACAAGTGATATCAAGAAGGCACCACTTATGAGGAAACTAGGCCAGGAGGTAATGGGTAGGGTGGCCAGTTCCTCCCCCCACTGCATACATCGCTGACTAGATAGCTACAAATTATACTAGTCAGACTCCAGATGCATACAATCCGTGGCGCTACAGCCCGTGAAGGGCCTAGACCGACCAGCCGCTGCTGAGGGCTGCGCAGTATAGGGTCAACATTCTTCAAGCCATAGTAGCACTTCGGAGAAGGATTCGTGTTTATGGACGCTAGCTCCAGACTCCATCGTGCGGCTGTCATCAATGACTTCCAAGCTTGAATGGCCCGCAAGTTCTCCAGATACGAATGCAATTGAGCATGTCTGGGATCAACTAAAGAGAGCCATTCGTGCGCGCCCTGACCCCTCACGCAATGTCGAAGACCTATGCAGAGTTGCTGTTGAAGAATGGATCAACAGTTGATGAATGTGCTGGCAGACAGTATGCCACGAAGAGTCCAAGTATTAATCAATGCAAGAGGAAGCACTGCACTCCATTGAAGTTGCTAGGATAGAGATTTAGGTCCACACCTGTGGAGTAACGGTCAGTGCGTCTGGCAGGTGGCCCGGGTTCGAATCCCGGTCGGGGCAAGTTACCTGGTTGAGGTTTCCTCCGGAGTTTTCCTTCAACCCAATATGAGCAAATGCTGGGTAACTATCGGTGCTGGACCCCAGACTCATTTCACCGGCATTATCACCTTCATATCATTCAGACGCTAACTAACCTGAGATGTTGATAGAGCATCGTAAAATAACCCAATAAAATGAAAATAGAAATAGAGATTTGGTACTCCACCCAATACTCAATTTTCATTTGGCCGTCTACACCATTGATATAATTTTGTCAACAACTGTTAAAAATGGATACATTTTCATTCCTTACCTTTCCTTGGTCTTGCCTTTTATTGAAGGTCTGGTTTACAAGTTGTGCAAAACTTTTTTGTGCGAGATCGTACGTATATGCTTGGTTTCCGCACAAAACCAATCCGCGGAAAGTCTAAACTTCCACATTCAGTATTCCCAACCTAACACACATAACAATTTCCCTCTTCTTACCGCTTAAGTGACATATTGATTTTACTGCTTTAGGCTTCTAACATATTATTTTTAGAGACGTTCAATATAGTAATAATTATAAATTGGAAACTTACCATTGCAATTTCACCTAAATTGCACTGTTAATTATTGTTTTTAAATATTTGCAAAAATTAAGTAAACTCTACAACTCCACTAAAGTTACTGGATTCGTGATGCAAGTAACATTAAGGAAGCCGTGAAAAAATCAACAAGATTCCAGATGCCGATGTTATTGCTGCAATATGTTATATAAATAATATTGTTAAAATATTAAAATGAAAAATAAATCATTACATAACCTTACCGTTTGTTTTAAGTTCGCATTTATGGACTGGGGGAAAAAAAAGACAGACGTATATCACGGCCTGCTGGAGTATAGTAAACACAGAAAACATTTTAAAGCAACAATGTTGAAGATGGATATTTTTGTTTTGCAAATTTGCCGTCATTGAACAGAAATCAAGATGGAGATTTCATTGCAACTAATTAGAAATTCCTCTTTCAGGTATGTAATAAACGATCTTCGCACAAAATACTGTACGATACACGAGCGGTATGTTTTCTTTCAATTCTCGGAAATTAAAAAAGCTCAACTACGTTTCGCTTTTTCAAACTTTTCCTCGAACATGAAAACTTCAACATACCGCTCTTGTAACGCATATTACTATTTTATGTGTATATATATTATGACGTTGTCGGAAATTGTGGTGAGTTTGAGTACGGTCATTGCTGGGAGACATCCGACGTAAGTTATAGTACAATGTAATAATATTAATATGATAAGTAAAACTTATAATTAGTGTGCGGACCAGGGTTCAAATCCTGGTTGGGACAAGTTGCGTTGTTGGGTAATTCCTTTCGGCCCCGGATCTTGGATTAATTTCGCTGGCATTATCACCTTCATCTCATTCAGAGCTAAATAACCTTAGCACATGATAAAGCGTCGTAAAAAAACTAAAAAAAAAAGTGTGCGGTAAGAAAAGAGCACAACAATAATAATGAAAATAATAATCGAACATCCCGTATCAATTTAACATGATGCTGTTACTTGTGCTTTCCAGCAGTCAATTTTTTGACTCGTAGCGGCGGGCCGGGCCGCACGTCACGCCTCTCCCATGTCCCCCGAAGGCCGCTGCTCCGTCTCCGTCGCTCCGGTGATTGATCACCGCCATTGACTGACAGACCGCCATCCCAAGGCGACCTCGCGCTCGACCTCCCATTATAAGCTCAATAATAACAGCCTATGTCGGCGATCATGTCCCTAAGTCCATCCGAACCTTATCAGTGTTGGCTTGCTTCCTTAGTCCCGACTGTTTTCGTCCCCCCTACCAGCAGAATGACTGATGTCTAGCGAGCACCCATCCGTTGCTATTACATCGCGCCACACGACGCCAGATAAAAAGCTGAAGGAGGGGAAGTACATGTGGCAACGTCTTCACTATCGGACTAGAAATCAAGTCAGCTTCGACTTCTCCGAGTGTTTTTTCTCTTTTCCCTTAACACAGTACAACACGCCTGCCGACTGAGGAAGAAGAAATAGTGCAACTCAAATGCAAATTGCAATATAATTTATCTTCTTCCGCATCAAACGTCACACGATTCCAACATACGTTCAATACGTCTTAACTATCGACGCGACGTTTTCTTTAGCACCAAGTTCGTACATTAGTCAAAACACTGTATTATCAGCCTCTGTTTTTATTATAATTTATCATGTTTATTTCTTGAAAGTCATACACAATTCAAATCATTTAATGTAAGTATACACAAAAAAGGTTGCATTGCATTGCATTTATTGCCACATACTTACTTACTTACTTACTGGCTTCTAAGGAACCCGGAGGTTCATTGCCGCCCTCACATAAGCCCGCACATTGGTCCCTATCCTGAGCAAGATGAATCCAGTCCCTATCATCACATCCCACCTCCCTCAAATCCATTTTAATATTATCCTCCCATCTACGTCTCGGCCTCCCCAAAGGTCTTTTCCTCTCTGGCCTCCCAACTAACACTCTATATGCATTTCTGGATTCGCCCATACGTGCTACATGCCCTGTCCATCTCAAACGTCTGGATTTAATGTTCCTAATTATGTCAGGTGAACGATGCAATGCGTGCAGTTCTGTGTTGTGCAACTTTCTCCATTCTCCTGTAACTTCATCCCTCTTAGCCCCAAATATTTTCCTAAGAACCTTATTCTCAAAAACCCTCAATCTCTGTTCCTCTCTCAAAGTGAGAGTCCAAGTTTCACAGCCATACAGAACAACCGGTAATAGAGGCTTAACTGTTTTATAAATTCTAACTTTCAGATTTTTTGACAGCAGACTAGATGACAAAAGCTTCTCAACCGAATAATAACAGGCATTTCCCATATTTATTCTGCGTTTAACTTCCTCCCGAGTGTCATTTATATTTGTTACTGTTGCTCCAAGATATCTGAATTTTTCTACCTCTTCGAAGGATAAATCTCCAACTTTTATAGTTCCATTTCGTACAATATTCTAATCACGCGACATAATCATATATTTAGTCTTTTCGGGATTTACTTCCAACCCTATCGCTTTACTTGCTTCACAAGTACCAAATCTTATAACCTTATTCCTTTGCTGTGGTCGTGCCGGAGAATCTGTCCCATTCCGAGGCTTATTTGAAGGATTCGTAACAAGCTGTTTTTTACGGTGATGGGTTGTAACCCCTTCGCTCAACCCCTAAGCTGGAGGACCACCCCTCATGGGCTGTCCACGACTGCTTATTCAATATATTCGCAGCTACCCTCCATATCTGGAGGCCGTCTCCTCTATCCGCAACCTGAGGACGCGCCATGCCGTGGTGATAGTAATGTCACATACTTCAATAAAAATACTACACAGAATAAACAGAGCGCACATCCGTCTGCAAAAACAGGAATTACTAAGATAAAATTCGTCCACCGTTGTGGAGTAACGGTTAGCACTCCTGACCGTGGAATGAGACAGCCCGGGTTCGAATCCTGGTTGGAACAAGTTACCTGGTTGAGGTTTTTCCGGGGTTTTCCCCTCAACCCATTACAAGCAAATGCTGGGTAAGTTTCGACACTGGACCCTGGATTCATTTTCCTGGCATAATCACCTTCATCTCTTTCAGACGCTAGACAACCATAGCCGTTGATAATATTGTAGTATTTGATAAGCTACAATGAAAATCTTTCGAAATCTTGTCAAATCTTTAGTAATGTGAAACAGTCTTTGACAAATCTTTTTCAATACCGTATTTAACAATCTTAACCGAACGCGTTAAGCACGGAACTCGCATCAGCGAGGTCCGCGGTTCAAATTCCCGGACTGACAAACCTGATTGTGGTTTTTCCGTGCTTTTCCACAATTACTTAGGCAAATGGAGGGTTGAAATTTTTATTGCCACGGTTCATTTCCCTTCCCTCTTCCCTGTAGAATAAGAATTTACACTTCGTATTATTCATCTCATTCCATAAGCATATTTAGGTCGTGACCAGGCTTCGGCCTAGGCACACAGAGTAACCAGTATGAGGATTAGAGTACACGGAGTATAAGTGACGTCATGACCCGTGTGCAGTCACCCGACTGCCACAAGCTGCTTGGCTGCGGTACGTGTAACAGACTTCGGCGTAGAGACACGTTAATACTTTAATGGTAGACGTTTATTGTCTACACTAGGATTTTAATGTATATACTGCATCTGTACAGGATGAAATATATTTTGTGCCGTACTGTGACGGACTGTTTACATGTTGAGACACGAAGTAACTGCACTCTTCATCTCCCACTCCACTCGACCAACACAACACTATCGTCCGTGCGTTCTGAACTTCATGCGTTTCTGTGCCCAGGACCGAAGCCTGGTCATGAGGGCGCTTCGACACCTTAGAAGGGCTGTCGCAATGGATCTTGGTCACCTTGACGGTATGACCTAAAGGCGAGGAGGTAGGGGGCCATTAGGTAAGTGGGTGAGGGGTCTCATGCGGCCGGTGGGCTGGTACACCCCATTCTCATTCATCGCATAATTCGGGGTGCACAATAGGCCACTGCTGAAGGGTGGGCTCTAACCCGCCCCTAGCCACTTACTACTACTGCTGCTACTACTACTACTTACAGTACAATCTTAAACAATTTTCGACACGTTTTCTTGTAATACTGAATTGGAAGAAAAACCTTTTTGTGTACAAGCAGCTTTGGAAGTTGAACACAAGGAACTGTAAAATCATCATCATCATCAACATCATCATCATCATCATCATGTCAAGAATATAGGCGTAGTGGGCAGTTCCGTCCATCCAGTATTCTTCTAATAGGTCGTTTTCCTGTTGGATGGTATTTCAGAATTAAGTTGTATAAGCTCTCTTTAGACATTCTTTCGATATAAGTAGTCTACAGAAGAGATAGAAATGTTAACAAAATGCATGTGGAGCATTCATAATTTTGAACTGATAAAAGAAGTCCTTCTACACTAGAGACTCTCTTTTCATTGCTCTAAACATTAAGGAACTGACACATATTCTAGATATTATAACAAGTTAGTCTCATTGAACTGTCAGGAACTTTCGTAAAAAAACGAAAAATTTTACAGAATTGGCATATCCAATTGTTAAATACATGAGCCTGGCAGTTACATTTCTTTATTATTATTATTATTATTATTATTATTATTATTATTATTATTATTATTATTATTATTTGCGGCTAAGGGGGATGAAGTTACAGTAGAATGGAGAAAGTTACACAACACAAAACTGTACGTATATTTGTTACACCTGACATAATTTTATTTTATTTGATTATTTTACGAAACTGTATCAACATCTAGGTTATTTAGCGTCTGAATGATATGAAGGTGAAATGAGTCCGGGGTCCAACACCGAAAGTTACCAAGCATTTGCTGGTATTGGTTTGAGGGAAAACCCCGGAAAAAACCTCAACCAGGTAACTTGCCCTGACCGGGATTCGAACCCGGGCCACCTGGTTTCGCGGCCAGACACGCTGACCGTTACTCCACAGGTGTGGACTTCACCTGACATAATTAGGACTATTAAATCCAGACGTTTGAAATGGGCAGAGTATGTAGCACGTATGTGCGAATCCAGAAATGCATCATAGAATGTTAGTTAGGAGGCTAGAGGGAAAAATACCTTTGGGGAGGCCGAGGCGTAGATGGAAGGATAATGTGCAAATAGATTTCAGGGAGGTTGGGATATAATGATAGGGACTGGATTGATATTGCACGGGATATGGACCGATGACGGACTTATGTGAGGGCGGCAATGAACTCCGGGATCTCTAAAAGTTATTTCTAAGTATTATTATTATTATTATTATTATTATTATTATTATTATTATTATTATTATTATTATGCTAACCTAACAGTTAAAGTCCTCTTATTCATGTTTTAGTCACTTTGCGATCAATATAGCATTATTAGGGTGTTTTCAGTTCATTCACTTATTTAATAAAATAGATTACATTTCATTATTCTTTTCTATCATAAGTTAACTGCATATTGTCGTTTTACTTGAAAATGCTTACTGGCAATACCCACAATTCACCGTTGTCAGCTCCTGCATGCCACTTAATGGACATGGACCGGCCATTAGTCTTCAGGGGTGTCAGCCAGTATCGCTACATCGTGGGGATGATGAATGTAAGTCTGCTAGCCTGAAGCTCTATTTCCTTGTAATTTGTTCATCATCTTGATAAATTATATTCCAGCCACAAATATAATACAAATAACAGACTATGCTCTGCGAAACACATTTGGTCACAGAGGAACAGGATTTGATTCCAAGCATGAACACGAATAGGCTACTTATCTTCTTTCTTCGACAAGCGTCTTTATTTGTTGTGAACTGTCACTTTATGTTCAGGATACAGGTTGTTCTTCCATAATAAGATGTCAGAGCTTATCCAATTATCTCGGACTTAACAATATGTAATAGTAATATGCGTTACAAGAGCGGTATGTTGAAGTTTTCATGTTCCAGGAAAAGTTTGAAAAAGCGAAACGTAGTTCAGCTTTTTTAATTTCCGAGAATTGAAAGAAAACATACCGCTCGTGTATCGTACATTATTTTGTGCGAAGATCGTTTATTACATACTGAAAGAGGATGAAATCTCCATCTTGGTTTCTGTTCAATGACGGAAAATTTGCAAAATAAAAATATCTATCTTCAACATTGTTGCTTTAAAATGTTTTCTGTGTTTACTTATACTCCAGCAGGCCATGATATACGTCTGTCTTTTTTTCCCCCAGTCTATGGTGAGTCTGGAATCTTGTTTATTTTTTTCACGGCTTCCTTAATGTTACTTGCATCATGAATGCAGTAACTTTAGTGGAGTTGTAAAGTTCACTTAATTTTTGCAAATATTTAAAAACAATAATTAACAGTGCAATTTAGGTGAAATTGCAGTGGTAAGTTTCCAATTTATAATTATTACTATATTGAACGTCTCTAAAAATAATATGTTAAAAGCCTAAAGCAGTAAAATCAATATGTCACTTAAGCGGTAAGAAGAGGGAAATTGTTATGTGTGTTAGGTTGGGAATACTGAATGTGGAATTTTAGACTTTCCGCGGATTGGTTTCGTGCGAAAACCAAGCAAATACGCACGATCTCGCACAAACTTACATAAATTGACGTAAATGACTCCCTGCTAGTTACATTAGAAGACCTCCAAGTCCAACTCAATGTGTATCTATAAAAACTACTGAAATTTATAAGCAAATGTCAAGGCCACTTGTGGCAAAAATTGGAACTACATCTCATGTTACACAGCCCAATCGGTATTACAGATATCAGTTATACCAACAATATATATTTTTTTCATAGCACGTAATTATTATTTATATTTTAAGCATAATATCCACACCACATATGATTTTTGGTTCCACATATACTTGTAAATACAATGGTTGAACATTAAACTGAAAACCACTGACAACACATGCCATCCGATCTGTCCACAACAGCGGCTTGTGTATTTACTAGATTGAAACGTAACAGGATCGCCAACATCGAACGATCAACTGAACAAAAGTGACTAATATGGCTACCTTGTATCCCGCTGATATTTTAAATCGGTTATACTAAAAAAACGATTTTGTAGTTAATTAAACTAATAATATAAAACTTGTACAGTACATAATGTGTATTCGAATATCTGTTTAAAGTTTTCAGATTGGCAACACTTACTATCAAGCAAAATATAAATAAATTAATTAATATAATAATCATATTATTATTATTTCAGATTGGCAACACTTACTATCAAGCAAAATATAAATAAATTAATTAATATAATAATCATATTATTATTATTATTATTATTATTATTATTATTATTATTATTGTTATAACTTTAAGTATCTCATGAATAAAAAGGATAAATGTTCATCTCCCCTCTTGCTTAAAAAAGTCCCTTGTGCAGACACTTGCATTTCCCTATTTCGACTATGCGGACATTTTACTGACTGATCTCTCCAGCGACAACAAAATGAAACTTCAACGTGCTCATAATTTGTGTGTACGTTTTGTAAGCAATGTTCGTAAATATGATCACATTACCCCATCCCTGGAAGCAATAGGTTGGCTTAAACTAGATAAGAAAAGAAATTTACATTCACTTCTCCTTCTCTTCGAAATCTTGAACTCTTCTATTCCTTCGTACCTGTCGTCTCGCTTCACTTACCTTTCTTCCCACCATAATCTGAACACACGCTCTCGTCATGAAACAATACTAACAATACCTTCCCATCGCACCTCCTCATACTCATCTTCTTTCACAATAGCCCTGCCAAGACTCTGGAATTCGCTACCTGCTAGCATAAGGGACTGTCGAAATAAAATTGAATTCAAACGAAAACTTACTAGGCACTTGGTCAGTAATTGATTACTTGTAAATAGTTTCTTTAATCTATCACAAAATATTTCAATATTCAGTAATTTCATCACTATACAATTTTGTTATTCTAGATTTAATTTGTAATTCAGTAAATATAAAATATTCTTTGTTTCTCTATGATAAATTATCTAGCTTTAATTATTCAGGTAATCTTTTCGTACTTCGATTTTATTGTAATTGTAAATTTAATACTAACTGTAATATTATTTGTAATTGTAATTGTAAATTTAATACTAATTGTAATTTTATTGTTGATATTGTAGTTGGAATCTCCTGGTAGAGGGGCAGAGAAGGCCTGACGGCCTTATCTCTACCAGGTTAAATAAATAAATACTACTAAAATACTACTACTAAAGTCATACGTTTCCCGGGTAATAATAATAGAGGTATGAAACAAAATTGTGCAACATTGTAAATATATGTACTATTGTTGGATGTTTATCAATTCTGGTCCAAAAGAAACAAAACATTAAATAAATCGGAAGATGATGTAGGAAGATTGAATAGCCTGTCGATTATATTATTGAACTAATAATAATTAATCGAAATATGTTGGAAAAAGGAATTTTGGTAGACAAAGAAGGAAATCCATTTTTAGAGCAGTTGCCCCTTACACTTCAGCTTCGATGCCGCCACAGTCCGTGTTCCTGACTTGCACTTCATTCCAGGTGTTCCATCTTCTCTTTTTGTGCCGTGCTCTATACATTACTACAGCAGGCAATGCTCGTCTGACATTTTTCCCACACGTCCAACCATATCAATTATCTTTTTACAAGACGTCCCAACACTGTCTCGGTTAACATCCACCGATATGTGCTCATTTCTAACCTTATCTAACATGTATTGAGACCATTCTCTAGATGTTACCACTTGTTCTAGCCTAACTCTCCACTTCTAAATACTGCACTATATTGGAAATTTACTTCAGACTACCATCATTATCATCGTCATCATCATCATCATCAAATTTCACAGGACTTTTTCATACACAACATCCTCAGTACCTTAAGAGTGACTTGACACACTAGAAAAAAAAAAAGCGAATGTATAACTTCAAACTTTCTTACTTCTACACAATTTGCTTCAGTAATTCTAAATATGAACATTTTAAGATATCAGTACAGGCCAGAAAACATAAAGCTCTGTGGCTGAATAAAATGAAGGTGGGGTAATTTAGTTACTTCAAACTGTTTAAAAAAAATTGGGTCCATTGGACAATTGAACATGTATACTTTCTCCTACAGACGTGCAAATACGTGTCTTAATGAGAGAAACACAATAAACTCGTTTTGGCTAAAAATGGACTTGTGTGTTCTCTGAAATAACCAATTCTATTCCGTGTAATTCCTGTGAGGAAAATGAATTGGTCCTAGACATCCATATTGGTTAAATATTGTTGAAGAGAAAGGATAAACTGAAGGTACTCCTTACAGGTTCATTAGCAACTGGGGTAAGCTGTATTTTACTTTTTTATCATCTCTAATTAAGTGGCTTCCTCTTTATACTTTAGCTAGTATTGATGATATGTTTTCAGGTTTTATCAATTTGATTATTAATGCACTAGATAATTCTCTACCTTTCAAATTTTGTACTAACAAAGTTGTTGTAAGTAAACCCTGGTATAATGATAATTTACGTATGATGAAATATCAATGTTTAAAATTACATGACATTTATAAAATGAGTAAAAGCATTATTGCAAAGAATGCTTATTTGGATTATAAACGTAAATACATTTCTGAAATCAAATTGGCTAAGAGAAAATTTAATTCTGAATTCATTTAAGATTTAAGATGGAATAAACATGTAACATATTTATGTAATAGGTTACGGAAAACAATTCACAACTTTGTAACCATTCGTGCATACATGCCTATCTATGTTCTCCGTGTTGTTTATCTAGCCTTGTTTCAATCAGTCATTCAATACGGAATAATAGGATGGGGTGGAATGACAAAGACTATCCTAACTCCATTAATATTACTACAAAAACGTATCATCAAAATTTGTCTGCATAAACCACTTGATTATCCGACACAATTTATTTATTCTGAATTCCAAGTACTAAAAATTGAGCAAATATATAAACATACAGTACTAATTTATTTTCACAAAAATCGAATGAATTTTATAACTGAGAAACATAGACATAACACCAGAAGAAATGTCCCAACTCTTTTGGCAGAACCTAAATGTCACACTACAGCTGGATTAAGACACAGTAGGAATTATGGACCAAGACTTTACAATTCAGTATTGAAAAATAATCCAGACCTAAGCAATTTTCACATTCTTAAGTTTAAAAATAAAGTGAAAATGTTTGTATGATATTTGATAAATTTTATTATTTTTTTAAGTGTTACTAGCATTATATGGTACTAATATTTATTGTATTTATCTGATACATGTAACCTATAAGATAAAACATTGTAATAAATATAAATAGATCATTTTTAATTAATAACAGTGCATATCTCCAATAAATGATTTCTTAGCATCGCCACAGATACACTTGATTATACTTGTCACTATATCTTGTCACTAGAGAGTTCTTGAAATTTATATTTTCCCCGCCATTCATAAAATATTTTAATATGATACCTCTTGATTAATATATTTCAGTATTATTTGTATTTATCCTGGTAATAATGAACAGTTTGACTCGTAGACATTTTGTTTTTGCAGCATTAACTTCCCATGATTGTACGAGAAGATTCGAAGAGAACGGCAGTTACGTAGACTTTCGGCTCCCCCCTACTACTATTAATGCACAACACAATGTCAATACGGCGGTTGCTGTCGTCTGCGATGCAACGAACTTTTCTGTTGATTTTCGAGTTCGTCATTTTTTCCGGTTATTATATGCTTATTTAACTCTCGCTAGTGGTTTTATATTTTATTTTATCCGTCTTAGTATTTATTTTATTATTGTAAACATTTTTGTTTTATCACTGTTATTATTATAATTATTATTATTAATAAATTATTTTGTATTACAATCTTTGTATCATTTCTGTCACGATCATTCTATTATTATTATTATTATTATTATTATTATTATTATTATTATTAATGAATTATTTTGTATTACAATCTTTGTATCATTTGTGACGATCATTCTATTATTATTATTATTATTATTATTATTATTATTATTAATAAATTATTTTGTATTACAATCTTTGTATCATTTCTGTCACGATCATTCTATTATTATTATTATTATTATTATTATTATTATTATTATTATTATTATTATTATTATTATTATTAATGAATTATTTTGTATTACAATCTTTGTATCATTTGTGACGATCATTCTATTATTATTATTATTATTATTATTATTATTATTATTATTATTAATAAATTATTTTGTATTACAATCTTTGTATCATTTCTGTCACGATCATTCTATTATTATTATTATTATTATTATTATTATTATTATTATTATTATTAATAAATTATTTTGTATTACAATCTTTGTATCATTTCTGTCACGATCATTCTATTATTATTATTATTATTATTATTATTATTATTATTATTATTATTATTATTATTATTATTATTATTAATGAATTATTTTGTATTACAATCTTTGTATCATTTGTGACGATCATTCTATTATTATTATTATTATTATTATTATTATTATTAATAAATTATTTTGTATTACAATCTTTGTATCATTTCTGTCACGATCATTCTATTATTATTATTATTATTATTATTATTATTATTATTATTAATAAATTATTTTGTATTACAATCTTTGTATCATTTCTGTTACGATCATTCTATTATTATTATTATTATTATTATTATTATTATTATTATTATTATTATTATCATTATTATTATTATTATTATCATTATTATTATTTCTATCATCAGCATTATTATTTGAACCCTGTAAAATTTATGTAGACTACTGGACTGTACCCGAGCACGAGCATATGCTCATTTCAGGTATCTATTCATATGTATTCAATTCAAATGCAAATTGTAAATAAATTTGAATTTTAATTTTACAAGCAACTAATAAATCTAAGGCAATATGGTCTGTAATAAAAAATCTAACGAGTTCAAATGACAAATCTTCTGCATGTATTAAGAATTTATCTGCGGAGTCTTTTAATGACTTTTTTATCAATAAGGTTAGTGACATTATTAATGGTATTGAACCCAGCGTCAATAATTTTAGTACTTTCTTAGATTTAAGTAATACTGTATAAATGGTTCTCTTAATTCGTTTAATTTTAGAGAATTTTCAGTTGAGGTGGGCTGCAATATCAGCAAACTTCGGAGTAGAAAAGGAACCTTCATGATGGGACATATTGTCCAGCATTAGCTCCAGCCACGGCCACCTTGTCTGCATTCTCGTAACTATCAGCCATCACGCTATTGTGACGATCTCGAATCCTAAATTCAGATTAAACATTGTAAACACGTATGCATTCAATAAGGAAACAAAAATGATTACTGATGCAACGCAAACAACATTAAATTTATTTCACTCAGTCATATTCACAATTCTTATAAATATGAACCAATTCCTTAAAAATCTGTAATTTAAATTTCTCACAAGAGAGAACACAAAGGTTTCAAGCAATTGCTGCAATCCCTATCTCTTTTTATGAACTTCTTTCACATGACTTGTTTTCGCTGTACTGTTGGCTGCTTGTGAAGAAAGTAAGATATTCGCTGATATCATCAATATTTATATTACTTCGACAGATCCACCTTTAAAATATAATAACTAATGCTTGTGCAGCAAATGCTGCTAAGTTCATTAGAAGTTCAAATTAAATTTTTTCAAATTTATTTCCAATCAAGAATACCAGTCATTTTGGGAGTTATTTGCTTCCATAATAATGAAACATAGGTACACCTCTCTTAATGGTTTCCTTCATGCTAAATACTTTTTATTTAACCTATACATCTTCAGTTCTTGAGTTCCAATACGAAAACGCAAGTAACAATGTCAGAACGATCAGTCGGTTTTACATGTGGGAGTGAAGCAATAGCTATTTCAGGTTATTGTGGATTGTAAGCTAGAGTTATGAAAATATCCTCTCCTCTCTGCCCTCGTTCCCTCGTGCCCCCGTGCCCTCATGCCCTTGTGCCCCCATGCCCCCATGCCCTCGTGCCCTCGTGCCCCCGTGCCTCCATCACCCGTGCCCTCGTGCCCTTGTGCCCCCGTGCCGTCGTGCCCCGTGCCCTCGTTCCCTTGTGCCGTCGTGCTCCCGTGCCTCCATGCCCCGTGCCCTCATGCCCTTGTGCCCTCGTGCCCCCGTGCCTCCATGCCCCGTGCCCCCGTGCCCTTGTGCCCCCGTGCCGTCGTGCCCCCGTGCCTCCATGCCCCGTACCCTTGTGCCCTTGTGCCCTGTGCCCCCGTGCCCTTGTGCCCTGTGCCCCCGTGCCCTCGTGCCCTTGTGCCCCCGTGCCCTCGTGCCCCGTGCCCCCGTGCCCTCGTGCCCCGTGCCCCCGTGCCCTCGTGGCCCCGTGACCTCGTGCCCCGTGCCCTCGTGCCCCGAGCCCTCGTGCCCCCGTACCCTCGTGCCCTCTTGCCCTATTCTCTCTTCTCTTCTCCTTTTCCTTTTCTTTTCTTCCTGTTTTCTTGTTTTTTGTCTTCTTTCTCCATTCGCTTCCTTTCTACGTGATTCTCAATCTCTCCTGTATCTTAGATCCTTGTCATTGTCACAAGTTTCATATTCAATCTCTACATTGCCTTCAGCGTCATCATCAGCATCATCATCTGAACTTTCATCTATGATCTGAAGAGTACTGTCGATCACCACGTAAGTTTTCATCCAGTGTTACTTTGTTAGATAAAACACACTTAAGGGAATAAATAAACTGCACTAACAGAACATTTTCTATTAATACTATTGATACGCAAATCTGACGTACACTTCCAAATAATTATATCTCATAATAAGTTGGCCAAGCGTGTAAGTTGCAACCTGCTGTCACGACTACTATAGTCAGCAACTGAAAGACGGAGGCATAGCTAGAAGGAGGTGCTCTCTTGGCGGGAAAAGTAGTGAGGATCAATTGCTTATCCGTTATACGTCAAAATTACGTACGACAGAAGTTTTAAACAATGGCATTACTTCCTAGTGAGGAGGAAGAAAACCACTGTTTGATCACAGTATAGAGATATGTTCTCTATACTGTGGTTTGATTTCCACATATCCTACAAGTTTAATACAAGTAGTGTTAAGTTCATAACAATAACCTTAGTATCTCGTTATCATTATATTACTTCTCTTAAAATAATTATCTACAGTCAGAAGGAAAGAAGTTTATGAGCTTATATGTTCTCGTGCATAAAATCGAAACTTCACGTTGATGTCGATGTTATAGGCATTCCTAATTTATAGTCTCAACAAATGTTGACGCAACATCCGTCGATCGACCACGCTGTTACGTAAGTTTTATAGTTTTCAGTACATTATAGAAATGAAGATCTAATATAAAATCTTTCTAAGCGTCTACTTACTTAAGGCCCCAAAAGATTTCACTTTCATATCATCAGGATACCATTATGTGTTGCTTAACTATAATAATATTTCATTTTTAATAGTAATAATGTCACCAAACATCCTTAAGTTTTGTAGTTCTTAATATCGAATACAGAGCTGTACTCGGAAAACTACAGACCAGAGAATCAGACTTGTAAATTATTTTTATACGTTATCAAAAAATTACAGAAATGAAGATCGACATATTGGCATTATGATGTGAAAGAATCTGACCCATCTGAACTCTAAGTATGTCAGCAATCCTGTAGGTCATGGCCTTCGTGTAATAGTCTATTGTTTATTGTAGTGTGTGTTTTGTTTTATTCTGAAATGCAATTAATTAGTTCTCAAAACTGACGAAAGATGGATTTTGGAAAATAGGAAAATGATGTAGGAAAATTGACATTTCACTGAAAGCTACTATTTTTCTGAAAAACTTTGGGTTCCAAGCTTCAAAATGAGGGGTCATTTATTAAAATCCGTTCAGCCGTTTTCCCGTAAGTTTCATTACCAGTTCAAATTATATATATATATATATATATATATATATATATATATATATATATATATACATATATATATTATTAGAAGACAATATAGTATAGAAACAACTGTTTTATGGGAATTTGTGAACAATATACAATGAAGTAATTTATATATAATTCTTTTGCAAATATTACTTGTAACTTGAAAAAAAAAAGAAAAAAAGAAGAATTCTTACGAACCACGTAAAAGTATATAGGTATATTGAGAAAGTTTGTGCTACTGATATGACACCTATGTATAAATAAACAGAAGGTCTACTTTCAGGTTTTTGATATACTCTAATAGACTACGTCACTATGAAAGCAAATTTAATTCAATGAACAATTTGATACGTTTAGGACTACTATAAAAATTATATCAAGATTGATACAATAGCTATATAAGTTTCAATTTGATGTAATAAGACAGAAATTGTGTATTATTTTTACAAACAAAAGAAATCAGAGCATCACTTAGCAACGACTGAGTAAACAAAGTGCAAGGCAACGAGCGAAATGCGTGTCTGTAACAGAAGTTGGAAGTGTAACATCAGTTCAACGTCGTTTTCGCCGGAGAACTTTTAATTACAGGTCTTACTCGACTGTCTGCCGTACCAACTTATTTATCTACGTTATCAAAAACTTTGCCCTGCAGCGTGAAACGTGTTTACTACGCGATCTGCAGGTATGGCTCACTTGCCGTGTGGACGCAGGAAGGCGTACAACCTCAACGAGGAAAAGAAGAAGTTGGTGATTTTCTGAATAACATTTGACATCAACTGGTGCGGCAGTGGTGCCAATTACGTGTTTATAAAGCAACCAAATGCCTGCAAACCCAATCTCTATCTTCCTTCCAAACTGTGGATTGCATAACAATTTTTCTGTTATGAAAACTTACTGAAGACATGCCTTAAAAAATTAATTATTCCAGAATGGATATATTTAGATTAATTAATTTTGAGATAAAGCTAGATATTACCTCTAGTCATTCTTGTACGTCCCAATAATCTGCCACTTCACGCTCACACTCCTGAATTTCGACCCAGTTTCGTTTTTTTCCAAGAAAGAAATGTAACTTAATATTTCCACACTTACAGCAAACTCCACAACTGTTTACTAAAATGGAGGGAATAAGCTGATTGACCTGTACTAACAACCTCCAGTGTTATGATGTAGGGTAGAGTCGGGTAGTATCGAACATCGGGTAATATCGGACAGTGAGTTTATTTCATCTACCACACGATGATAGTACCTGATTGACATGGTTACGTTTCTGTGATGTCGCATAGAGAAACGTAACCATGTCATTCAGGTCCTACCATATGGTGGTAGATGAAAGAAACGCACTGTCCGATACTACTCGATGTCCGATACTACCCGACTCTCCCCTAAGTTAAGTGGCACTGGCGGTCCCCGGTAAATTTGCTGCGAATTTCAAACTCAAGAGAACTAAAAAAAATGGCAATTTTTTCTAAAGAAACTAAAGAAAAAATCTGGATTCTAATGTGTGAATGACGTGTCACAATTTGTTTAAACAAAAAGCAATATTTGCACAAGAAGCCTTTCATATATTTCTAACTCTATCCCAATATTAATTGAACTAAGTACATTCATTCTGGAGCAATTAATTTTTCTCCTACAAAAATGTAATTTTTTCAATAATTCTTCAAAGCAGAAAAATTGTTATATAATCCACAGTTTGGGTTTGCAGTAAAAAAACTTTACCTTTCCAGTCATTTGGTTCCTGTATAAACATCAGGGGGTTTCATGTAAGTATGACAGGAGCGAAACATCACTTTTGAAGGGGTGTCCTTAAACATTCTGTATGCACAGCAATCCGCGGATATTGATGATGCAAAAAGTTACCTCACATCGGGAATTGGCCACACAATGTGAATTGTGCTGTGTACACAAAGGTGGAGCGTTGAGGTGTAATGTACATGGGTTGGATAAAAAGTAATGGCAACAGTTCGATATTTCTGACATGGCTTTATTCACAGGGGTGCAACATTTACGTACCTTCTATATAGTCGCCCCCCTTATTTATTACCTTTTGCCAAATGTTTGGAAGGCGTCGTACACCATCAGCGCATCCATCTTTGTTGATGTTCCGTATTGACCGCCCTACAGCACGGATAAGTTCATCTCTGGTATTGTACCGGGTCCCTCGCAGTGGTTCTTTCACTTTGGTGAAAAGATCGTAATCGCAAGGATCATATCGGGTGAGTACGGTGGATGTTCCAGTAGTCCGCGTTTTCCGTCTGCCTTGGAGGTACAGCGTGGTGCAGTATTACCCCATCAATGTCATACGCCACAATGAACATCTCCTTCACAGCACTTTCTTTGGACGAGGAGAACCTGGATGCTTCCATTCATTTGATTGACGTTTCAAGTTTGGTTCATACGACCGAGTCCAGGTTTCGTCCATAGCGACGATTCGTCCAAGAAAGTCGTCACCTTCCCTTTGGTACCGGTGCAAAAAGGCCTTCCCGGAACGCTTTAACCCATCGTGCAACTGTGCGATATGGCAACGCTGCATCGCCACATGCTTCACGCAGTCCCTGAAAACATTCTTGTGCACTACGACCTCGTGCCACTTCAATTTTGATCCAGGAACGTTGCTCTAGTTTTGTAAGAATGGTCTTAGGGCGCTCGCACTATCCCTATGAAAGTGAACGTCCTATACACTGCAGTAGATTGACAGAGTACTGTCGCCGCTGGCTGCACTATCTCATCTAACAGTCCTTGTTCATGTCCACACAGCTGGTAACTGTCGAACGCACCATCGTCACGTGACAGCAGTGTTGCCATTACTTTTTATCCAACCTATATTTGTATTTCTTTCCGTAATTTTATTGTTGATAATTATCTGATAGATAAACAAAAAATCTTAAAACGGTGTAATTGGTTTCACTTCAGATTAAGCATTTTACTGTGGTATTATTTTCGCGCTCTACTGGTCACGGCGTTAACGAGGGACGTCAACAACATAACAATGCTGTGTGAGGTTATGGAGTTTAATAGAATTAAAAACAGTTTGTAACCATACCGCTTTGATCTTTAATTACGAGGTGTAAAAATAGGTAAGAGCATTAGTAACCTAAATATCGAGATAAGCTGCGGAGTAAATTAATTGGGAGTAGCACTGGCCACGGCACATCGCGTGCTGTCCGCGCCCACGCCATTAGGCAGCCCGCCACACGGCTCCTCTGTATCTGCTTGTTTTCCTATCTCGAAATGGCTCTTTTCAAAGGAGCCCTTTGACGTCTTGTAAAAAGAGAAAACATCTCTCCCCGTCTCAAAACTTTTCGTAAAAATAGAAGGCAGATAAATTAATGCTTTTAGAAAGGGGGGTATTATACCATGAAAGTACCCGGCACTGCAGCACATCCTTCAGAAATGTCTGCAGGTAGGCCTACTACACGTTGGAGTCATGGGTGTTCCTTGATCTTCCTTTATGCAGCTTCCCCGAGTATCGTGATACGTGGATGAAGTAGGGCTGCCTTGCAGAGATCAGACAGAGCCTGGCACACTGTTTCGTCTCTTCTTCCTCATCTATTTTAAGTTTCATTTCCACACTTCCATCTCATCTTCATGATTTATTTAATAGCTAGGCCTATTAAATTATAATCAAAGCATATCCTGTCATCGTATCACATCAGAAGAGAGTTCGTGTGAAATAATAATTAGTCCAAGACTCAACTCCTACATATTTTATCTCTGGTGCGTGATGTCGTAGTAGCCAATAATTTGTTTTGGAAACATTGACGCATTGTAAATATGTATGTATTTATTGACACTGCAATGGGTATATACCCGGTGGCAGTGGTAACTAATTACACTCAATAATGACAATAATAAACTTATTAATTAAAAATACAATTAATAATAATTTATACTAATAATAATAGTAATAATAATAATAATAATAATAATAATAATAATAAAAACAGGGAATATCCTAAATTAAATGAAACGATCACTTAAAATAACATTTAAAATAAATCTAATTTGTATCTTAAGCCTAAGATCGAACTAAAACCCACGAGTATGATATGTTCATATCTGCACAAGTACCTTTCAACACGACACTCATTTCGCTGTCAACTCACTCACTGCACTGGAACTACGACACATTTCACTGATTCTATCCTGATTTCACTAACACTTCAAAAACATTTCACTGTTCAAATACTTTGCACTGCAACTATAAACTATAAAGCTTCACTGACAGGAAGACGTTTCACTTACACTACACACTTCACTGACACAACACACTTCAGTGACACAACATAATTCTTCACTGATACAACACTTCAATAACAACATATCATTTACACCCTTTACATACTGTGTATAATTACCGTCTATTAGTAAAGTCCTTAAGCCTATTTTAAATACATTGACTTGTTTTTCATCACTGTCTGTAGTACTTATTCACGGCTACCTGCCAACTCCTAATTGTGCTGCCATGCTCTCTGCTATCCGAGTGTTACGGTAGCCACTCTCCTCTGTCATCTGATGTAATGGATTTTGTTTCATAAATGGAATTCATCCATTTCTTTTTCCAGATATTCACATTTCACCAAAAGACATTAGTAATTACTCAACCAATACTTGCGTAATTAATAAGTTTAACGTGGTCTGTATCAAAGCACGAAAGAATTGTATGCTCTAAAAGTAAATAAAATAGGTTATTAATGATATTTAATTTCCTTGGAAACATGTCACAATTTCCTAAAGTAAATTTTACTGAAGCAACTAGTAGTTCAACAGTTTGAAGGCAGATGGCAGAAGCACACGAATATTAAAATCTTTTAAGTTTGTTCAGCTGTTCGAGAAAACAAAGATTGAAAGATTTATTTGTATGTCATTGCGATTTGGATGCACTTTTATCTAGATAACAATTTTCGTACTGTTACAATAATATTTGTCTACAAGTTTTTGTTAAATAATACATTCCGACTTTAATAGTGTTAATAAAACAATATATTTTATTGAAGCATTTATAGGCCCTTTTTCCAGAGAACAAGTTTATTATATGAAAATACTTTCAAAATGATTATATTTTAGCAGAAATGTAATTTCAGCAGTGAACGGTTCACATTACAGAGGTTTACAATTTCATATTCATTTTAGTAAAATTATATTTCTTACATATATCTCATAGTTACGTCAAAAATTGTACCGAATACGTAAGAATCAAGAATATCTATTGGATACAGAATACAGATTACTTACTTACTTACAAATGGCTTTTAAGGAACCCGAAGGTTCATTGCCGCCCTCACATAAACCCGCCAGCGGTCCCTATCCTGTGCAAGATTAATCCAGTCTCTATCATCATATCCCACCTCCCTCAAATCCATTTTAATATTATCTTCCCATCTACGTCTCGGCCTCCCTAAAGGTCTTTTTCCCTCCGGTCTCCCAACTAACACTCTATATGCATTTCTGGATTCGCCCATACGTGCTACATGCCCTGCCCATCTCAAACGTCTGGATTTAATGTTCCTAATTATGTCAGGTGAAGAATACAATGCGTGCAGTTCTGTGTTGTGTAACTTTCTCCATTCTCCTGTAACTTCATCCCTCTTAGCCCCAAATATTTTCCTAAGCACCTTATTCTCAAACACCCTTAACCTATGTTCCTCTCTCAGAGTGAGAGTCCAAGTTTCACAGCCATACAGAAGAACCGGTAATATAACTGTTTTATAAATTCTAACTTTCAGATTTTTGGACAGCAGACTGGATGATAAAAGCTTCTCAACCGAATAATAACAGGCATTTCCCATATTTATTCTGCGTTTAATTTCCTCCCGAGAGTCATTTATATTTGTTACTGTTGCTCCAAGATAGAATACAGATTACAGGTTATTTAATATCAATCTAGAATGGATTCACACTCAGTGCAGTTTACTCTTTAGCGCACATCCTGGATGGACTCACACTCACTTTGGGAATCACCTTCATTGATGTTTTCTCCCAATCCAACTTTGCTCTCTTCAGTAATGTTGTCAATCCAACTGTTTGAAATATTTGAAATAAGTTTTGAACTTCACATTCATATTTTCACCAGTCTTTTCTTTGTAATAAGCACAGAATAACCCAAAGAGAATCTTGATATTTAGGTTTGGCTTAGTGGACAATAGTAGATCTTGCTATTGTAGGTGTGACTGCAGTAAATCTCATTATATTGTTGTTCATTTTATATGGTCTGCCTTAATGAAAACCCCTTTTTTCCTCAAATGTTTCACTTTTTAATATTTTCCCTCGTATTATCTCAGTCTTTTGGCAGAAATTTTGAATATTCCCAAAATCATTTGACAACACACCTCTTGCTGAACACCACTTCGACGCAGAGAATATGTCCATGCATTTCCACGACTTACTTTTGGATTTTAAGTTACATTTACGACTATTGGATTTTTTGATAACCAGCCTGCCACTGTAGCATCCTGCAGTAACTTTGGTTGCCCCCTGTAATAGTAATATGCGTTACAAGAGCGGTATGTTGACGTTTTCATGGTCGAGGAAAAGATTGAAAAAGCGAAACGTAGTTGAGCTTTTTTAATTTCCGAGAACATGAAAACAAACATACCGCTCGTGTATCGTACATTATTTTGTGCGAAGATCGTTTATTACATACCTGAAAGACGAATTTCTATTTAGTTGCAATGAAATCTCCATGTTGGTTTCTGTTTAATGACGCCAACTTCGGAACACCAAAATATCTTTCTTCAACAATGTTGCTGTAAAATGTTTTCTGTGTTTACTATACTCCAGCAGGCCGTGATATACGTCTGTCTTCCCCCCCCCCCAGTCTATAAATGCGAACTTAAAACAAACGGTAAGGTTATGTAAAGATTTATTTTTCATTTTTATATTTTAAAAATATTATTTATATAACATATTGCAGTAATAACATCGGCATCTGGAATCTTGTTGATTTTTTTCACGGCTTCCTTAATGTTACTTGTATCAGGAATGCAATAAGTTTCGTGGAGTAGTAGACTTTACTTAATTTTTGCAAATATTTAAAAACAATAATTAACATTGCAATTTAGGTGAAATTGCAGTGGTAAGTTTCCAATTTATAATTATTACTATGTTAAACGTCTCTACAAATAATATGTTAAAAGCCTAAAGCAGTAAAATGAATGTCGCACTTAAGCGGTAAGAAGAGGGAAATTGTTATGTGTATTACGTTGGGAATACTGAATGTGGTATTTCACACTTACCGCGTATTGGTTCTGTGCGGAAAACAAGCAAATACGCACGATCTCGCACAAAATATTTTAAAGAGATCTTCCTGTTCATCAGCAATGAACTTGGAGAAACATTCCTTCTGGCAGCAGAGGTAATGGGTGTAAGAATTTACCTTCAACAATAGCACCTTTCTAAGTTACATACATAATATCATGTTGTTTATTCATTTTTCTGTCTTCTCGTTTTAAGTTCATTTTCATGTCCTCTTGTTTCGTTTATGTTCATTTCTTTCCGTTTTGAAACATTCAGATCGCACACAGATCACAACACAATTATACTGCTTGCAGTGCCTGTCTCAAGCTGGCTGTGTTGATGTTTGCTGCATTCCACGACTACGCAAGAGTGCATGGGTTCATTAAATTAGCTGCCCTCAGTTTACAAGATATTGAAACGAAATTACGTAAGCAAGTAGATTTTAACACGGAGAATCGAATTAAACATTCTCCCGAAAAAGGACCTATAGACCCATGGGCCCTTTTTCCGGCTACCGCCTCAATTACTCACCTCATTCTAGACATGCTTTTACTCGTACTATATTACAGCCGAAATGAACTTGCGAGGCCCATTTTCTCTGAATACTCTGATTACACAGTCATCGTGCATGCAAAGGTTAAGATGCAAACTCTGTGCTAGCGTGATATACTGTTAATGTCACAGGCTAATGTATGTTGTTTGTTTGGAGTTTGATCAAAGTAGACTGAAATTTGAAAATAAGTGTAAGGTGCATGGGAAGCGACCACGCAAGAAGGAAAGAACACGAAGCAGAAAAAAAAAGAAAATAAAATAAGTAAAAAGGGAAATGATAGATTAGAAGCATTTTAAGGAAAACTGTAGTAAATTAGAAAACAATCATTAAGGCTGAAGGGAGGAGAGACTAAAAGCTTAAGGTCGTTAATACGTAAGTGTCAGATGTGAGTGACTGCAGATATATGTCTGTATGTATATGGTCTGCCCCATAAACTTCGGGACACACCCATGACGAGCATATATTATTGCATCTAAAAATAGTTTAGTATTGACATCACAGGGTAGACTAAAGCTTACCGTTTGGTCTACATGGCAACTAAACAGGTTGCTACAGATATCCGAAATGCCAGTAATACGAAGTTATGGTTTTTTTAATGCAACATCTCGAATGTTATTCCATAAATTTGTTTCACTCTTACTCCTGATTCAAGTGATGTAAGCATGAAGTATCATTGGGGATTTAAGCTGAATAAATTTGTATTGAAAGTTAGTGTAAAAACAGACCCTTCCCTTTTAGTGAACGAAATATGCTGGTCCGCACAGGTTCACTATAACCGGAGTTGACTGTATTAAGAAATTATAACCAACGAATGCATTGCGGGTTGCATTGCCGCAACTCCCATAGGGGCAGTGATGTAATGTTTATTATAATGCTTCTGGAGTGATGCGCAGAAGATATTTGACAGTTGGAATGAAAGGAAAGGAAAGGAGGAACGGCATAATGAGGGAAGTAAACGAGGAATAATAAAGAAGAGAAAAGGGGAAAGAAATAAATTAAGATCGGAAGAGAAAATGTAGAAGGAATTAAAATGGAGTAGAGAAGAAGTAGAAAGGAAGAGGTAAGGAAACGAAATAACAAAGGAAGGGTGACAGAAAGAATATAAGAAACAAAGCGAAAAAAACGGAAATAATGCAAATGGAAAAGGAGGGATTCTAAGGTAAGAATATGAAAAAAAAAAATGTTGAAAAGGATTATTACGCGTATGAAACATGGATTGGAATAAAGAAAAAAATTACAAATAAAGAAATGATGGAAGATAAGAATTAAGGAAGGAATGGGTATGATGTGAAAGTAATTTTGTGCGAGATCGTGCGTATTTGCTTGGTTTCCGCACAAAACCAATCCGCGGAAAGTCTAAAATTCCACATTCAGTATTCCCAACCTAACACACATAACAATTTCCCTCTTCTTACTGCTTAAGTGACATATTGATTTTACTGCTTTAGACTTTTAACATATTATTTTTAGAGACGTTCAATATAGTAATAATTATAAACTTACCACTGCAATTTCACCTAAATTGCACTGTTAATTATTGTTTTTAAATATTTGCAAAAATTAAGTAAACTCTACAACTCCACTAAAGTTACTGCATTCGTGATGCAAGTAACATTAAGGAAGCCGTGAAAAAATCAACAAGATTCCAGACTCATCATAGACTAGGAGAAAAAAAAAGACAGAGTATATCACGGCCTGCTGGAGTATAGTAAACACAGGAAAACATTTTAAAGCAACAATGTTGAAGATAGATATTTTTGTTTTGCAAATTTGCCGTCATTGAACAGAAACCAAAATGGAGATTTCATTGCAACTAATTAGAAATTCCTCTTTCAGGTATGTAATAAACGATCTTCGCACAAAATAATGTACGATACACGAGCGGTATGTTTTCTTTCAATTGTAGGAAATTAAAAAAGCTCAACTACGTTTCGCTTTTTCAATCTTTTCCTCGAACATGAAAACTTCAACATACCGCTCTTGTAACGCATATTACTATAGGAAGCAACAAGGGAGAAATTAAGAAAGGAAAAAGAAACTGTTGATCATGCTTTTACCTGCATTGATACTTTATGGCCGCATACTCTCATCTTCACTAAATACGTTAAGAGCCTGTACATAAATAATTACATTTCACGAGGGTGGAAACAATAGAATTGGTAGCAAGTACGTTCGTGTATTGAATGGCTGCACCTTGAGTAAAGTTCTATCTCGGCAAGCATCTCTTTAAGTGGCACAGTAGAGCGGGCTGTGGGTTATGAATTGCGAGAACTATGTAGAAGATATTTGATAAATGCGTCCCTGAGGCCCAACTCATAACGAAGGTCGTAAAATGTAACTAAGAGAAGCGCCGCGGTACGGTACGTGAGGAAACTAGCGACGCCGCTACGACAATAGACTGTTTAATTCTAATGACTCCGCTTGCCTGCAGTCAGAATTGTCACTTAGCAACCCTTCTTTCAGGTTCAAGTATCACTATTGTTAGAGTAACAGTATGTCTACAAAATAAAATAATAATGAAACATGTACAATTATGTCAACATCAACAGCGATTAGGCTCAGTCTCATCTCCATTCACACTGAAATACAGAGATAACGACGTTTCGGAGATTGTGTCTGCCTTCGTCCTCAGGTGAAGAGAAGATTAAAGATTTGTTCTACCCATTTGGACAGTAAAATGTTATTTTTCTCTTTCCTTTTTCACCTGAAGGCAAAGGTCGTTCTAGAAACTTCGGAACATCTCAACTGCTTCATTTCACTACCAATGCAAACAAGTCCAATCCAAACTTTCCTTGGGTAATTCATTGGCTCTTTCCTTTCTCATTAGAACTGTCTTCCGGCTTACACTAGGTCTCAGTGGCTAGGAGATCAGGTTAGGAACTCTTCCATTCTCATCGCACCATTTTGTTTTTCTTCATCTTCTCCTGCTTATGTCGGCCAAGTTTATCAATCGCTCCAATCCTATCGGGGCTTCTCCTAGTATCGCTCCCAGTTCTCACACTTGTACTCTTCTCCATTTTTATGCATGTCCGTTCCACTCGTTCCTTCTTTTTATAACAGCCTATTTATTCTAAAGCTCACTGTTCTCATGTTCTAAGGTAGGTGTCCCTGATATGGCCATGCTAAGGTTTGAGAATTTTTCTAGCCGCCATTTTGAAAAAAAAATGTAAATCACTTTTTTCTTACTCATTCTCAGTTTAATGGACTTCCTTAAAACAATTTCCTTTCCCCATTAAAATAGCTTTAATTGTCCAAAAAGTCCCAAATTCCAAAAGTCTACTAGTGGCCATATCAGGAACATGTGCACCATGGGGCTTTGCCCTGTTATGGACATAAATAGATAAATAAATAAATGAATAAATAAATAAATAAATAAAATAAATAAATAATTAAATAAATAAATAAATAGATAAATAAATAATTAAATAAATAAATAATTAAATAAATAAATAATTAATTAAGTAAGTAATTAAATAAATAAATAATTAAATAAATAAATAATTAAATAAATAAATAATTAAATAAATAATTAAATAAATAAATAAATAATTAAATAAATAAATAAATAGATAATTAAATAAATAAATAAATAGATAATTAAACAAATAAATAAATAATTAAATAAATAATTAAATAAATAAATAAATAATTAAATAAATAATTAAATAAATAAATAAATAAATAATTAAATAATTAAATAAATAAATAATTAAATGATATGGCCACCCTTGTTCCATGTTCTACAAATCGTTATTGTTTTCAGTTTGATAGCGCAGTTGTGTTAAAATTAAATAACTTTGAAGTAAAATGAACAAAAATGACACTTAATAATCTTTTTTATAATTCAAAAATGTAGTCAAAACAGGTTTTTCCTTTAAAAAAATAAGTTGTTTTTCTTAAAAAACAAAATTTTTGCGTAATCCCAGCTATAAGGCATGTAAATTTGTCAGGTGAAAAAATAAAAGTGAAATGAACTTGATATGGCCATATCAGGATCAGGTAAGCTTTCACGAAAATCGTTTGATTATGAACAACTCGTACAAGACACGCCATCAACTACAACACCAATCAACAGAACATTAAAAGCTGAATGGAGTACGATGGTTTTCATGAAACAGGTCTTTGAAAAACATGCATAAACAAAGGAGACTTACCAGACAAAAATAAGAAGAGGTCACATGAAAACCGCAAAACAGGCAACTGACGCCATATTGCTCAACCTGACTGGATGGAAAACGGTCAAGTGACATACCAGGATGCCCTTTCACTGGATGCTGCTGCAATTTAGCGGATTTTTTGGTTAACTAACTCACAATAGGGGGGAGGCCATATCAGGAACATGGCCGTAACAGGAGCACCCACCTTATTTACTTTCTCCTGTATTTACAAATTTTATTTTTCATTTTTATGTATAACATAGATCTGTTACAAATGTCTTCATCAAGGAGCCCAGGGAGTGAAGCCACACATTGTAAAATATAATCCTGACGTTCTCAGAAACGACTAGTTAGATGTCTTCCAAAAGTTCACCAGATAATGTACACGCCCGATATATTTTTTGTACCTCTTATCTGTACATTTTCATAAGTATAACTGCTATGGTTTTTTTTTTGTAATCAAAACATTAAAATATGTAAAGAATAGTGTAAAATAATAAAGGTAGAGCAAGTTTAGGTACAATTTCTATATAAAAGAGGGACAGTGGAACGTACATTAAAATTGTATACTCATTCTTCACACTGGTATGAGATCAGTGTAGGCTTCGTATTTTAGGCTCTAAAAATTAGATTTTAGGTGCATAAAATACGCTCAATTAAACTTTAAAAGAGGCTCTAAAAGGCATATCTAAAATGACCTTTCATTACATTTTACTAAAAAATTAATAAATATCTCTTCTACCTACTATTATTACTATTACATACAAATGGCGTTTAGAGAACCCGCAGGTTCATTGCCGCCCTCACATAAGCCCGCCATTGGTCCCTATCCTGAGCAAGATTAATTCAGTCCCTACCATCATATCCCACCTCCCTCAAATCCATTTTAATATTATCTTCCCATCTACGTCTCGGCCTCCCTAAAGGTCTTTTTCTCTCCGGCCTCCCAACTAACACTCTATATGCATTTCTGGATTCGCCCATGCGTGCTACATGCCCTGCCCATCTCAAACGTCTGGATTTAATGTTCCTAATTATGTCAGGTGAAAAATACAATGCGTGCAGTTCTGCGTTGTGTAACTTTCTCCATTCTCTTGTAACTTCATCCCTCTTAGCCCCAAATATTTTCCTAAGCACCTTATTCTCAAACACCTTAACTTCTGTTCTTTTCTCAAATTTAGATCCAAGTTTCCCAACCATAAAGAACAATCGGTAATATAACTGTTTTATAAATTCTAACTTTCAGCTCTCTGAGAGCAGACTGGATGACAAAAGCTTCTCAATCGAATAATAACAGGCATTTTCAATATTTATTCTGCGTTTCATTTTTTTGCCGAGTGTCACTTAGGTCTATATTTGTTACTGTTGCGCCAAGATATCTGAATTTTTCCACATTTTCAAATGATAAATTTCCAATGTCTTATTAGTAGAACCTAAATGTCTCACATCTGCTGGTCTAAAGCATAGCATACATTTTGGCCCTCGGTTGTACAATGCTTTAACTAAATTACACCCAGAACTTCTAACATGTAACCCACCATATAACAAGAAAATTAGAAACGTGTTAATATCTTCAATTTGATTAAATAAATTTATAGCCTATGTGTATGAATTAATCAACCTATTATATTTGTATTCTATAATTTTGAAATAGGCCTATATAGATATATATTCCTACTTTTCACGTGCGATATTATTCTTCTCTAGTGTTAATATTATATTATATAATTCCATTGCCGCTGTAATTTAAATTTTAGTTTCTATTTTATTTTACTTATTTAGTTTTATTATTATTATTATTATTATTATTATTATTATTATTATTATTATTATTATTATTATTATTTTATTTTCTATATTCCTCTTATATTAATATTGTATTATATAATTTCTGTAACTGTAATTTTAATTTTATTTCCTATTTTATTTTATTTTATATTCTCTTATAGGCCTATTAATATTATATCTGAACTGCGACAGAACACGAGCGCTGCTCATTCGGTCTCAAATTTTGTTAATATTACTGTATCTCCTGTTTTATATTGTTTGTATTATTTTATTTCTATTTCTCTTGTTTGTTTGTAATTATATTCTTTATTCTGTATATTTAAATAAATAAATAAAATTGTTATATTTCAATTTCGTACTATGTGTCTGCAACATAAATTGTCAATTTTGGTAACCAACCAAATTTGAAAGGGCATGCCATTGCCATTCTTGTCAACTTGGTTCATGGTCTTCTAATATCTAGACGTCTGTTAATTGTACTCTTTTGATGGTAGGGTAAAGTTGCCTAATTCCGTGATACGTTTTTTTCACTGAATGTCACGGGATTGGGTATCCTGGTATGAAGTTCACCGATGTCTCAAAAGTAGGCAAATATGCTCTATTTCGAGAAAGATGTCTGCCGCTATGGTCGAACGGCAAAGCTTTGACTGACATTCAATTCTTGAAAAGTATCACGGGATTAAGAGTATCACGGAAATAGGCAACTTTACCCTATATTAATTTTCCTGTCGTAGACTGCAGGCGTGGTCCGGGGCTAGTGAAGCTGCCCATGAGCACCTGTTCTGCTTCGAATGAAGCCTGAAGGCTAATAACGTGCTTATCGACAGAATTAGCGACGTACTTTTGGCGAGATTAGACCGAAGAATCGTCATGAGGTTACCTTACATTCGCTTCGCAGTTGGGGAAATCCGTCGAAGCATACTGGAGCCACTCCTCAACGCGAGCCCGCCTGAGCTACCTCGAGTCATGCTTGTGCAGTATTCTATGGGTAAGGCGAATGTTAGGCAAACTTGTGACAAATCCTCGAACTCGTCTACTTACGTCGAAGCTATTCAAACGCATAATTGATACAGCGTCGTTAAGCAAATCACTAGATATGTCTATTTTGCGGCTACATATTTTAAGCTAAAGACATATCTTTTTCAGATCCAAATTTGCGCTTAAGGACTGCAAATAAATTCATCTACACTCCAAATCCGCAAAAGTATCTCTAATGATCGAACTGAGCGTGTTTGTAGAAATAATGTGATCCTGTCTCATACTGAAACTTTTGTACGTGCATATAGGCCTACATTTAAAACATTACACATAAAAGTTACAGATGTTTATAAATTAAAAAGTCACCGAATGTATTATTACACGTTATGATTACAGGAATAAACAAAGTCCGAAATTTATATTATTATCCAAATTTGTAATTTATTGACGCATTCAGAAACTTTATTTTTCTACCCTAAAATTGTATAAATTATACGTTTCTTTTTTCTAATACTGAAAATAGCAGTAAAAATCGTTACAGATATAAAAATGTTAGGATGAATTGAGGGGTTTGCCGGAAGAAGGGCGTATACGTCAATATGGCAAATTGAGATACATGCAATCTAAGATTTTAAAACGCACCTGAATAAAATGTTATACACGCACGCAGCCCTGTCCTGCAGGTATGTACAGTACAATCAAAACAAAATTTCGCTACTATAATTATTCACTACATTTTAAACCGTTTTCCCGAAGAAGGACGTATAGGTCTATCCGCCTTTCTTCCGGCAAAGCCCTCGATTATTCCAGCGATTTATTAAACGAAATGTATAAGCAATTTTGTTTAAATTTATGGTAGAAAATGTGAATTGTGGCAAGGATTTTCACTTCTGATATCTGTGCACTGTATTGAATTTGGATGGAATAAACGTTTCCTATTTTCATACTTTTAGAGGTTAACAATAATAGGCCTAATAATAATTCTTTATTTATACTGGCAGAGTTAAGGCCATAGGGCCTTCTCTTACACTCTACCAGGTCACAAAGTATACAAGCAGTTAAAATTTAACAAAAAGTTAAAGAACAGAATACTAACATATTACAAAGAGAAATAATAATAGCATAATAAATCGACACTAAACAACATGAAATAAATAATAATAAAAAAAGAAAGTAAAATACATTGGAATATAGTGAAAGCAACTCATTTAGTACAAATGGTTAATATGGAAAACGTAAGGAAGAATATATCAAAATGGAATGTAATAAAATAATAAAAAAAGAAAAGAAATACGAAAATTAAATAAAATTTACGATAAAAAGGCTATGATAATAAATTCATCGGCTGATAAAGAGAACAAAAAGGGGAAAGGAAGGAAAAAGAAATATATAGCCTATATTTTTACAAAATTATCGCAGAGAAAAGGGCTTATAACTGAAAGGAATCTAATTCAAAAACTGCAATTTTAATTTATTTTTGAAACTAGACAATGTCCGACAGTCTCTGACATGTTGTGGTAGAGAGTTCCAGAGATGAGCTGCAGAGACGGTGAAAGATGAAGAGTAGAAGGATGTTCTGTGTTTAGGAATGGAGAGTGTGATATGGTGTTGTGAGCGAGTACCTGTTTCGTGATATGAGGACAAATGTTGAAAACGAGAAGCTAAGTAGCTAGGGTTAGAGGTTTGAAGAATATTGAAGAGTAAAGTGAGAGAGTTAATAGTTCTTCGCTTCTTGAGACGGGCCCAGGACAGCATATTTAGTGAAGGTGTGATACGGTCAGATCTACGGACGTTGCAAATAAATCGAACGCATGCATTATGAACACGCTGTAGTCTGTCAGTCAGTCTCATGTTAAGGTCAGTGTAGAGAGTGTCACAGTAATCAAAATGAGGCATCAGAGCAATTTCTGAAAGAAACCAACCAGCCATTTCGGATGTCGTGTCTTTATAGGCAATTCCAAAAGTAACCATGAAGTATTATTTGAGTGATATATTTTTATGATTCTTTATTTCAGTGATTTATATCTTTATACAAGAGAGGTCGTGTTAAAAACAGCTGCTATAGACTGTGATTTCAGTATCATATGGATTTAAAAAGGATTCACGTGACGCACTTTTTAATGTCAGAAACCTTAAAAAATAAAAATTTCGTTACCTGTTCCTTTGTAAAGCAATAAATACATTTATGTTTTATTTAACGACGCTCGCAACTGCAGAGGTTACATCAGCGTCGCCGATGTGCCGGAATTTTGTCCCGCAGGAGTTCTTTTACATGCCAGTAAATCTACTGACATGAGCCTGTCACATTTAAACACACTTAAATGCCATCGACATGGGCCGGGATCGAACCCGCAACCTCGAGCATAGAAGGCCAGCGCTGTACCGACTACGCTACCTAGCAGTGTCGGCTCGTGATCAAATATTATGTGTTCACAATTTTGTGTTCCAAAATCGAAGAGAATTTGAAATCATACGTTTAGCCTAGTATGAAACATCATAATTCCATTGTTTCACTATCGAAAAAAACCGTATATAAATTCAAAAAACATATAATAATATGTAATAATAATAATAATAATAATAATAATAATAATAATAATAATAATAATAATAATAATAATAATAATAATAATAATAATGAAACCCAGTCTCTTTATTTCCAATTTTTCCTGGTAAGCCAGTTTACCTAGTTTTTTACTGTTCAAAATTACTTGAACAGAGTTCATTGTTTACGTTTGTTAAAAATTAATACATACCACAATGCAGTTATTTACAAAAGCGTGTGTTCAGTAATATATTTTGATTCACAACACACTGATAAACTATAGCCTATAGCAGTACTGTAATCCCATTCGCATAGATTAATTACTATAAATACATGCCAGTAAATATCATTCTTAAATAATATACACCACCATACAGATATTTAAATTCATACCACTATCACATTCAGCCAGCACGTGTTTGAAAGCCAAACTATGCTATTATGCTAACACTGATGTATAGCATGGTGGAAGAAGTATTCTTCCACCATGGATGTATAGTAATTCACAAACTACACTCTCGTAGTAGCACTGTACACACATCCACATAAAGTAAATGTTCCGACAGTGAGACGCTGACACCTGCAGACTAAAATACAGACTTAAATTTCCTCCTCGAGATATAGTACATGAACGATAGGCATCGATGCACCTGACGTCTGTAGGATAGATTCACTGTTCACTTAATGCTTTGTGTTCTTGACGAGTCATAAGCGGCCAGCAAAAGACAATTTCCTCCCGCGCATGCTTGAAATTCCTGTAACCTTCTTGAAAAGAGCACGGCTTGCACATGAACGGATGTCGCCAAGTTTACATAAAAAGTTTATGCAAAATGCGGGAAGTTTAAAATACTCGATTCTGATATTATACATCCCCACTACGTCAATACGGTATTAAATAATAAAACTAGTCGTGCATTAATGGAAACAAGGTGTTCACGTGCTCTTGTGCTCTTATTGACGCACCGCCACTGCTACCTAGGGCGACCCTTTGTAAAGAATGTTGCTACATTCTTATTTAGAAGAATCAGTTCATGCAAACCATCAACTTCAAGAACAATCTAGTTTTAATTAAGTTGTCTCTGTTATTTACTTGTAGTCTTAGAAACAGCACAAAACATTCGACGATCGGTAGTTATAGTAACAGAACAGAAGCAATTCAGCTGTCAGATGCTAGACTCAGTATTTTAATTATTACTTTTAATACATTTATTTAGACCTCATATGGAAATGTGAAAAATCATGCCCACAACTGGAGGCTAAGTAACTTTGTATCACTCGGCTTCGTGATGTAACGTTTCACATTAACCACTAGTTGTACAAGCACTCCTGATATTTTGTCTATCTATTTACTTCCGTTTATAAAAGACAGCTACGAAACTACTATGAGAAAGTAGCGTGCATTTTAACTTCAGTTACATTGTTATGAAAGAGCAGTGGTTCAGCGGTCTTCGTTACCGACAGAAGAATGGACTTCCCAGACAATAGAATGCCATGTGGTTATAATAGCCCGAGTGCACGAAAATTAGCCAGATTTCAATTGTTGTCTGCTTACAGAACACAATGGAGTATCTGCGCTAATAGTTGGGCACAGAGGACTTTACTTTTGTCAGGGAGTTCATTGTAGAGTTAATCATCTTTCCCTCTATTATCACCATTATTTCACATGTAATATTCATCCGGATTCAAACCTCGTAGACTCCATCTCGCATTTTCCACTATAAAGAGAGAGGGAGGGTGAAATAGTCTGCTTGGGCACTTTACGAAACACTTCAGCAAAAAGATCGCATAAAATGTGGAATAATGAGATATATCAATAGAATCTCTTATCTCAAATGCCTTATCGGGCGCACCTTTATTATTATAATAGAATCTCATAATTAGAAATAAACTAAAGATAACCGGATCCCTTAAAAGAAATGGCAGGGAGAGGGAAACAGAGGTACTGTATTTATATTGAGTACATGGCACCACAATTCAAAGTCAAGCTTTCCAAACCCCTAAACAAAAAAGAGCCTCTAACAGAACCGAAACAAACATGACATGACATATCAGCGGGCGATGACTAATCATGAAGAGAAGGAGGAAAGAAACTGAGATAATAGATTCCTGTTATTTAAGGAAAACAGAGATCAGGAAAACTTTCATTATTTAATTTAAGGTGAAAGAATGGGTGAAAAAGGAACGAAGAAGTAGGCTAATTCATTCAAAAAGTTAGTAAAGAAAAGTGGCAACAGATACAAAAAGGGCAATAGGAACCGAGATGAAGAAGAACGGAGGCAGTCAAAAAGATAAAATAAATTTAAGTATATTTTGTGCTGCATATTTTTTTCAAAGAACTGTAACAACAATCTGGCTTGTTTAAATCAAATATCTAATTTTACTGCTATTATTATTATTATTATTATTATTATTATTATATAGATCGCTCTGTATGTAACTATATATGGTACATAATGTTCGTTCTCAAATCCGCGGACCTAAGTACTTAGATTTTCTTATAATCCTCACTTCTATTATGATCCAAAGGACGACCAACAGCAGTAACTTTAATTAGTTTATGCTCGACCATGCCGAAATGTAGTAATTATACACCTGGTAACAGTCCTTTAATGCATGTCATTAAAGTACATCTATTCATTGAAGTTCAGGTTTTCGATTATTCTCGGATATGCAATCGAAAGACGAGGGAAACGTCACGGAGGCTGAAAATCCAATACTGTCGCAGAAGGTTATGTTCTGTTACTATAATAATTAGCGTTAATTGTAAATAATATTCAAATAAATTCAATTTGTCATCTCGTTTTTCAATTCTAAATCAATTTCCAGATTATACATTCTCTGCATTACATCAAGGTCAATGACATTATTGTTCCTCTGAAAAAATCAATACTTTCGCGTCTGCGCACATCTCACAATTCACGAGCTATTAACAATGTCACTTCCGATCTTCTGTCAGATACAAATAAAATGAATGCTTCTGAATAATTTCAAGTTAGAAATATGGTCGAGCATAAAAAGTCGTATGAAACTTGCCTATAATGGTAATTAAGACGCTCGCTTGCGCTCGTTTCATAAACAAACATACTTGCGTCTTAATTACTGTCATTATAGGCTCGTTCCATAATGTACTATTATTTTACAACGTTTTATCAACTGCGGTGGTTATCTAGCGTTTGAGTGACAATGCCGTGAAATGAGTCCAGAGTTCAGCGCCGAAAGTTATCCAACGTGTGATCTTAACGGGGTGAAAAAAAAGGGAAAAGTTCTTAACCTGATAACTTGTCACTGCCAGGATTTGAACCCGGGTGCGCTCGCTCCACGGTCAGACATGCTAACCGTTAATCCATAGCGATGGACTTTCCAGAAATTGGGCTACTTATTCTACGTGTTGGTGTAGCGTAGAATTTTTTTGTTCCTAATTTCTTCCAAGAAATATCACTTTTATTATTGTTATTGGCTATTAATATTACCATTATGATTTTCATTCCTCGTCTTAAGTTCGTAATCCAGAAGTTTACTGTAATTGGTTGGTTCCTCCGGACATGTAGTTTCGCTTTGAAATGTGCCAGTAATCAGCCAAAAACAACAATAAAAATAATAATATAAAAGTTTGTATGTAAACCACTAAATTAGTTGCTTATGTTCTCCTATATTTAAGTACAATATTCAGTCTATCCAGCTTCGCTAGGGATTTGCATAATGAGATAGGGTTCATAATATTAATTTCATAATCGCCCGAACGACTCACAAAGCCAGGCTCGTGTAATGCAGGCAACATATTGTTGTCTTATATATTGTTCGTGATAACCTAACGCGTATTCAGCAACTGGCTGGAACAAATTGCCTTATCTGCAGAGCGGAGAGACCCACTCACATACATACATACACACAAAAGACAAAAATTAATGTTTTCCTAAATATGCTTTAGCAAAAAGAGACAAATAATTTGAAAACAACCATCAGTTTTAACCGTAAGTAATTAACCAGTCTTTGTTCATGATAACGCACGTCCTCTGGATCCGCAAACATCCCCATGGCGACGAGGAGCAGTGGCGTGTCCGCACCCAAGACCTCGTGCGCGTCCCAGGTACACAATCATTCTCTCAAGAAGATATAAATATAGTTTACTCTAATGAACAGAATCTCTTTCCAGACAGATTGTGTGATTCTGAAATAATGAAGCTATGATGTTCATTCATTCACTCATTCATTCATTCACTCATTCATTCATTCATTCATTCATTCATTCACTCATTCATTCATTCACTCATTCATTCATTTTATTCCATAGATCTTACATGAGCAATGAAGCTTTAAGATGTGGAAGAAGTCAAAATTTTACAATATTACAATTACAATTTTTACAAATTTTTATAGTTTTACAATTTAGTAATTTTCTACAATTTTTACAATTTTGTGCAATTTTTTACAATATTTTGGCGAGATGTAGTGAGATGAGGTGAGGTCCGAGGATTCGCCAAAATATTACCCGGCATTTGCCTTTTAGTTTGGGGAAAACCTCGGAAAAACCCAACCAAGTAATCAAATCAAAGGGGTTGATGCCGAGGACTCGCCATAGACCATCCGGCTTCAGTCCCACGGCTGTGGAAAACCTCGGAAGAAACCAAAGACCAAAGAGGGATCCAACCCAAGCCCGAACGCAGCTCCGGATCAGCAGCCCAGCGAGTCTGCCGACTGAGCTACATCGATGGCTCTACTAAAAGTATACAATACATAGCCAATGTGATGACTGATGAGAAGCGACAAGCTTAGGAACAGACCGCCTTGCAACAAAGTTTAAACAATGAAATCGACGTGAATGAAGACTTCTTATTTTTTAATTAAGTAAACTTTGTTGTACATAAATAAGTACATTATAGTTGTGACTAATAGAAAACAAAACAAGAAAATAACTTGACATTTGTTGCCGTTTAACATTCTTTGTCTTTGGCAACCTCACCAAGTTGAGGAAGATTGAATTATAATATAATAAATGGTTCGGACAGATGATGCGGGATTGGCTAGCGGTGGGACCAAGCCGGGCCGAGAATTCTGTTTGAATATACAGGGACATCATTTTATTTTTACTTCAATTTTTATTGTACCTGAGTTTTTTAATGTACTTCACTCCCACCCCTCTACTAATGAAGTTCAATCGTCCTCCACACAGATCCAAGACCGCCTTAGTAGCCTTACTGTCATAGTAAACAGTACGTTCCAAAAATATGTTCACGTTTCCAGTGACGAAAAAGCTTTCAATATTGAATCATTTTCGCACAGGTACTGTCGTCCATTTGCCTACGTCGTATCCCGGTTTCCCCCACCAGGTTTTATTCACCAGCTAGTGGTGGGCTGTCTTAGCTCTTTTCTGAGAGCATTAATTTCTGTTAGGAATTGGACGTCTACGTAATATTATACAACTGTTTAAAATAACTGAAATAAGAGGCCTCGTTAAGTAATTAAATGTCACGTGATTTTCTCCCTTTCTACGACCCTACGACATAACCACTTGGACGGACAGCAGATAGTATGTCTGAGTAATTTTATGTTTTCGGATCGGGCAGAAGTGAAGATTGAATTTACAGTACGTAAGGTACTCTTTTACACAGTAGGTACAGAATTATTTCAACATGAGTTACTGATACGAAGTACGAACCTGGTAATTGGAATTACGTACAATAGTCTATAGTGCGATAATATGCACATTAGAACTGAAGCCTGTATCGAAATGAACGGCCAACATTTTCAAAAATATGTTTAAATATCCATATTATCATTATTTTTCAATTTAACTTCATTCTCTATATTGTACGCTAATGTGCTGTAGACAGTATAATATACACTGCATAATGAATGCGTCTGAATGGATAGCTAAGTTCGTGAGTAAAAACACTTATTGTTAATACTGTACTGTATTTTGATTAAACAAAAACCTAATGAAAATTATTAAAAACTCAAAAGCGCGATATTTCCTAGTTTACGTAAATGGACGAAATACTTTTCTTCCCTCCTATACCTAGTAAAGTGATTTGTTTGTATATTACGCCAGTATCATCGAACTCCAGTCGTGGAAGGAGGTAGCAAACGGCGTCATTCCAGAGGTATAGGCAAGTTAATATTAAAAATGTTACTAAAAATAAAATGATGTCCCTGTATAAGTTCCGCCCCTACCGGGGTTCCCCTCGTGATGTCGGCGGACGGCAAGCTTGGATCGGCCGGCAGAGCTAGTGCTGGTCCTCGGTACTCTGAGGGCTTCAGTTTGTTCAAGGCCTTGCTGGGTTGCAGGCCACCATCCCTATCGAAGTTGTTCGTTTCTAATTTAATTTCAATGGCCTCCAGGATTACTCGTTCCCAATAGTGATTGGATTTCTTGACGATCAGCCGAAAGCTTGGAGTATTCCACAACTTTGACTAGACTGATAGCCCATCACTACAATTTTGTTGGTTACATCCTTATTCCGGGACTCTTCAATAATTATCAGGGGCGGCTCGTCCATAAGAGCTGCGGAGCTGCAGCACTCCCTGATTTGACAGGAAAATAAAAATAATATTTATTTTACTTTGTAGAAGAATTGTTACAGCTTTTATTGGTAAATTGCTTTATATTTCATCTGGCCGGGAATATGTAGCATTATCTTATGCATAATCTTTTTGCGCGTCGACTGTACTGGAATTGACACTGCATTCAAAGTCGTCCTGGGATCTGCAGGGTGGACAGCTCATAGAGAGTGTGTCTTGCTTGGTCAGGGGGTAGAGAGGTGAAGGGAAGCAGAGGGAAACTGCCGCTGTTTAAAACCCATATTTCGCTGCAGTGGCTTGCAGAGCCAGGCTACAAGGGAAGATCTTTCCTCCCCTCCCACACCGCTATTGTAATGCTACTTCAAATGGATTCTGTATTCTCTTGAAACTTAATGACAAAATTTTTCTTTTCTTTTCACATACTTATTGCTGTAGAATCTTATCAAGTTAATATAACGAAATTAATATTCTCTTTTGCCTTATTATTACGTATATATCCAGCCTCCAGCAGAACCTAATATTTGTCTTAACTCAAAATGATTGCATGAGTAGAATTATAGCACGTAAAATACGAAATAAACTTCTTTTCCAGTTTTAGAAAATAGTTGACCATCAGTATATCTGAGTGTTGCTTTGGTGCGACGTCTTAATACCGTAACTTAACCAGTGCAAATGTACAAGCATGAGTGTGTGTGAATTACAGAATATTAATTTTATTTTTCTCAACTTTCTCTTGCGGAGAATATTGATGTAATGAAGTGAAATTAAAGGGTCGTCCGTTACCCGACTTAAATCTTACTTAAGCTTCATCCAGCCGAAATAGTGCATATATGTAAGGAAGGATAACAATGAAATTTACGTTAAGCATTTGTGGTTACGTGGATGTGAACAAAAAAATCTGTATTTTGTTTTCCTTGCCTCCTCTTCGGTGGTGATGCTGCATGGACTAGGAGTGGTGTGACACATTTAGGACATTTGCCCCTAAAAAACAAAATGCACGAATCTTCGCAATCTCAACTGAAAAATGTTGTTTCATTGGCTATGTTAAGCAAAACTAATACTGCTGTACAATTAAGTGAAACGAACAGAACAAACATTCTCAAACATAATCAAGAAGTGAGAAAAAATCGTGAAATTATTTAAAAAAAATTGATTCTATCAAATTATGTGGCCAATATGAACTTCCCCTTAGGGGACATGATGAAAAAACGATTCGAAGAACCCTGATGTGTTTCGTAGGTTGCTACAATTCGCGAGTAATCTAAACGAGCCTCTCAAAAATCATTTGGAACATGCCACTGTTTAAGGTTATTCTAAGACATCAGAATGAACTGGTAGATTGTAAGTTGAGTGTCTGCCGATCTGAAATTCAGACTGAAATCGATGGTATTAGTTTTTCTTAGGGATTAGCAAATGGTCCCACAGACATCTCCCAACTAAGTCAGGAAGTTTTGGTTTTTCGATATGTAGTGCATTTATTTTTGTCCTATACTTATTAGTAATGGTATCAAGAAGTGAAATTTGTATCTACCGAAATCTACTGCAGCTCTCCCAATCCACAAGTTTACGAGCCGCCACTGATAATCATTATGCTTGAAGAGATTGTTGTCCTTTATTGTATATTAAGAGTCAAGTATAATTTTACTTAAAACTGGTTGCCAGCTTGTGTGCATTGAGAATAAACATGTCGGTTAAACAATAAACAATAAAGGATGATAATCTCCCATGAATTGCTTAATTTGTATTCACTAGATTAATACTCATTTCAAGTATCATATTAGACACAGCACCGTATTTTTAATAACCCCTTGCTGTACGTAGAAGTGAAAGATTGTGTCGAAGTAGAGAAATATCCATTAAATAGGTACCAGTATTTGTTTCATTATAGCTCTACATAAGAAGACAAACAGAAATTGGAACATTAATAATATGTAATCAATATGTTCAATGAATGTTACAAATTTTAGAGTAAAATTTTGGATTCAAAATTCAAACAGAAATGGAATATTTTGTATTGAATTTTCATAATATGATTAGAAATTATTTTACATAGGAGTATTATTCACTATATAACTACTTACAGAGGAAGAAAATTTTGAGACATTCACTGAGACGAATGTCATTTGGCAAATACAGAAATAAATGTAACCTCATTACCAGCATATTCAGTATTAATTTATTTCAAAAGAGAGCAAGCCAGGCATCATTTGAACAAAGCCAGGATGTAAACACTCTTATTGCAAATAATATTAATTGTAATGGCCGGTTCTGAGGACTGCTTTATAAAAACTATTCATGTTACCAACTTTGATGCAGAAAGTAACAAGCATTGGAAGCAAGTATGATTTCTAATTACTTTGTCCGTGATGTACCAACGAAAAACAAAGTTATTATATGAATCTTGAAAGTACTCAAAAAAAAAACTCTGCGATATAATTGAATTAAAATCCTTTCTATAACAAAATATGCGACAAAGGAGTTTCTCTTTCTCTGAGAAATTGAAACACTGAAAGATGTCTAAATAAACATTCTTAGGTGGGAGTGAAATACACACTTCTGAATCAAGAAAAGAATAGAAAGAACGAGTTATTAACAGAATTAATTAAGAAACAGGAAAGTAATTACAGTTGGCAAGGCTTAAGAATAAAAAAAAAACAGAATCCGAGATAGGCTGTGACGGAGACACACCCGCAAGCTTCGTGTGGACGAAGAGATACTTGTTTATATTTTACGACCTTCTTACTATGTAGGGAATAAATTATTCAGAATTTATTTTTCGAATGGTCGGTCATTATTCATGACCTACAAGGTAGCGAACTTCATCCGTTTTTAATGCGTTCTCCTCAAGTAACCTTTTGTCGTGTGCCGATCTCAGAACGAGGTTATAAAAAAGGCAAGTGGGTTTAGCTTTCGAATCCCATGATATTCGCAGATCTTGGAAACGAAATAAACCTCGTTCCTCAGTGGACTGATGCCTGTCGGGATATCCTCCACGACCGGAAGCACGTCGTACGCCAGTTTGAGCTCCATCTATCTGCTAGAAAATTATATCCCCTTTAAACGTATTCTTGGAAAAGCCCATCGTGTTTTTGCGACGGTAAGAAGACGTCCTGAACAAAATATGTATCTTCCTTAAACAAGAATGTTCCAGCCAAGATCGTTTGGAAAAAATTCCGTCTTATAATGGAGAAATGTAGTACTGCCATTCTATACAAACTATCAACACGGGAATCTTGCCAGAACGAGTAACTGAAGTGAATTACGACCCGGATTATGTTAAGAGTTAAGGAGGCTACGAACGAATAAGCGATATTTATAACACACCGTAGGGTAAACGCGGGTGAATCGGATTGGAGGACGAATCGGATCAATTAATATAAATTGCTGGTCTTAGAGTGCGCTAGTGAGTTCTTGCTGATACCATCCTCTGAAGTCAAAGAATGCTGGTATTTGAGTTCGATGACCATAAGAAGTTGGCGTGTGTACGACCTGCTGGTGATAAACAGACTACTTTTTATAAGTTTGAGGTACCTAGAGGCTCTGAATTTGCCATTTTGTAATTTTTTAGCTCTGGATTAAACAATTTTTTGAACACACATTATTAAAACTTACGCAACAAGTTATGTAGTAGGAAAGAACAGTCTGTCTTGATTCTATAACCTCACCTGATGTTCTCATTTATTTGCTGCCAGTGCTGCCAATTTGCAAATATATATTTCTGTGCATGTGCGGGCGAAACGGATCAGTGAATGGCGGGTAGTTTGAACTGCTTATTTTATATAGAAATGGCAATATTGTTTTTTTTTTTTAATTCCGGATGGGTAGACTTCAGCACGAGGAAGACCCAGACAAATTGTTTGTCTTCTCACTTCACCAGATAACATAGCACAAATGAAGAAAAAGCAAGAATTAAAAAACGAGAAGATAAATAGTAAGAAAGGATGCAGAATGAACAGAAAAAATGTGCAAAGAGAAAGTGAGGACATGATTGAGATTAACGATAGTGATGATGACGATGATGATGATGATGGTGAGGAGGAGGAGGAGGAGGAGGAGGAGGAGGAGGAGGATGTGGTTGTAGAAATAGACAGTGAAGGGAGTGATGACATTTGCCAATTTTGTATGTTGAAATATTCTGATCCCTAGTCTGTGAAGAAAGGAGAATGGATCCAGTGCAACGTAAGGGTGAATGGTGCCACGAGGTGTGTGTGGGAGCTAAGGGGAGAAAGATGTTTATCGGTGGAAAATGTGTTTGAAAACAGAGAAACTAAGGAATGTGATTTTGCTATTACTGAGCTTCTAATTTTGTATCTCACAGCATGAATAATAAGTTTCCACTGCTTTTTCTTTCAATCCGATTCACCCGCAATACCAATCCTATTCACCCGCCACTGGAGGATGATTCGGATCAATTTTAACAACCAATTAAATTGAAGAAAAAATAAAACATAATAACTATTTCTGACAGACTGATGCGTGAGACTTAAAGTTAATGAAATTATCTTTCAGCGGGCAGTAAGAGACGCAAGAATTAATAGCATATTACCACTTTTATTTATAATTATTTTAAAAATGATCCGATTCACCCGCGTTTACCCTACGTATACAGTGAAAGAAAAGACGACATTAGACGAATTCCTTGACACTCCCCATGGCACTACAGTATCCATCTTTGTTTGTTTCTCACAGGTCAATCTTCGTCCTCTTTTATGTGAGCAAAGTTATGGAGAAAATTGTTCGTAAACGCCTCATGTATTTATTGCAATCGTAAAATTAATTACTGTTTGGGATTTAATTTTCTTTCGTGGGTTCATTAGAGATGCTTCTCTCGGGAAGCAACATGTGACTGCTGGTAGTCTTCAGTTTCATGTCAGAGAGGTATTGTCAAGTTCGTATAGCTAATTATTGTAATTCTGAAAATATTGAGATTAGGACAAATGTTTATATGACATTTTTGCTCAGAATTTCTTCCGAAATAAACTCCGCGAGGGACGGTAAATCCCTGGCACGGATCTGGCTCAGGGCGACAAGTCGAGCATCAGCCGGTGAAATGCTGACGCAGAAATTATTATGAAATCTACGTTACAGCAATGTCGAAAATGTCGTCAAACCTCAAAGTAACTCCAAAATAAAAATGTTAACCAAACGTATTCACTTATAGGCTATTTATTCTATAATCGCGGATGATGGCACAAATTTAATTAGGTCCAATGAACATAAAAATCTTCCACGAATGAAACTCCGACAGCAATACGATGTATGTACTTTATTATTGTCTGATATGTTTTCTCATTCGCTTATGCCTTAATCATTTTTATTCCTCTAATTTATTACGACGAGAATATTGTACGAAATGGAAATATAACAATTGGAAATTTATCTTTTGAAGAGGTGGAGAAGTTCAAATATCTGGGAGCAACAGTAACAAATATAAATGATACTCGGGAGGAAATTAAACGCAGAATAAATATGGGAAATGCCTGTTGTTATTCGGTTGAGAAGATTTTATCATCCAGTCTGCTGTCAAAAAATCTGAAAGTTAGAATTTATAAAACAGTTATATTACCGGTTGTTCTGTATGGTTGTGAAACTTGGACTCTCACTCTGAGAGAGGAACATAGGTTAAGGGTGTTTGAGAATAAGGTGCTTAGGAAAATATTTGGGGCTAAGAGGGATGAAGTTACAGGAGAATGGAGAAAGTTACACAACACAGAACTGCACGCATTGTATTCTTCACCTGACATAATTAGGAACACTAAATCCAGACGTTTGAGATGGGCAGGGCATGTAGCACGTATGGACGAATCTATAAATGCATATAGAGTGTTAGTTGGGAGGCCGGAGGAAAAAAGACCTTTAGGGAGGCCGAGACGTAGATGGGAAGATAATATTAAAATGGATTTGAGGGAGGTGGGATATGATGATAGAGAATGGATTAATCTTGCTCAGGATAGGGACCAATGGCGGGCTTATGTGAGGGCGGCAATGAACCTCCGGGTTCCTGAAAAACCAGTAAGTAATTTATTACTCTTTAGTTATTGTGAATTTAGACAATTTTTCTGTGTAATCTATGCACAGTATTTATGTATTCATTGTCGATTTGTTTATTTATACACTTATTGGTTTATCTAAACAAATATGTATTCTGCTTATACAATATTTATTTATTTAAAATGTATTAATTTTTGTTATTTACTTTCTTATTTCGTATATGGATATTAAAAGTTGGGGACACCTTTAAGAATTTCAGACACTTTACTCGGAAATGGCTGCTCATTAATCTACTTTGTTGACACTACCATGTGGCACTTTCCTTTCAATTGCAACACTTTTTCCTGCCACATCAGTATTTTTCACGGATTTAATTAAAGTTTTTCATTAGGCACACTCAGGCTAAATTGGAATGATTTATTTTGAGTTCTAGTTTCAATTTACGCTGTGCGTTGTTTTATTTCCAGTGTTTACCAGAAACGTTAATTAAACGAATCCATTACGCAATGAAAATTTTATCTCTGATCGGCAGAAATGTCGAGCAATTTTCGACAACGCACTAATGCACTTCGAACCATTTGGCGGTCAAAATATTCCTCCGCTAATCTATATGTTACAAACGTGTTTGTTCGTTACTGTTTGTTCTTGTTGCAATGCACTTCGGTTGTGTAAATACATTTTTGGTCTCAGGTTCACTTTACAACTTTTAAATGTCTCCATCACTTGAAGCGCTGTACTTTTCGTTCCCTTCATCTCTTGAAGAGTGATTTGGTAGCGATTATTTTACAAACCAAAATTAATTGTAAATTATCTATTAAACTACATGTACAATTTTTATTTTATTTTATTATCGTGGACAATATCGTGTATTCACCTGATAATAAATTTAACTTCTAAACTAAAATAAAAAGTAACAGGAGATAATCATGATAGCATAAAAACAACTTTAAAAGGAAAAGGAGTTGAATGGGAATAAAGTCTAAAACAAATAAGTTAAAAGAAAATAAAAAGTAACAGGAGATAATCATGATAGCATAAAAACAACTGTCAAAGGAAAAGGAGTTGAATGGGAATAAAGTCTAAAACAAATAAGTTAAAAGAAAATAAAAAGTAACAGGAGATAATCATGATAGCATAAAAACAACTTTAAAAGGAAAAGGAGTTGAATGGGAATAAAGTCTAAAACAAATAAGTTAAAAGAAAATAAAAAGTAACAGGAGATAATCATGATAGCATAAAAACAACTGTCAAAGGAAAAGGAGTTGAATGGGAATAAAGTCTAAAACAAATAAGTTAAAAGAAAATAAAAAGTAACAGGAGATAATCATGATAGCATAAAAACAACTGTCAAAGGAAAAGGAGTTGAATGGGAATATAGTCTAAAACAAATAAGTTAAAAGAAAATAAAAAGTAACAGGAGATAATCATGATAGCATAAAAACAACTGTCAAAGGAAAAGGAGTTGAATGGGAATATAGTCTAAAACAAATAAGTTAAAAGAAAATAAAAAGTAACAGGAGATAATCATGATAGCATAAAAACAACTGTCAAAGGAAAAGGAGTTGAATGGGAATAAAGTCTAAAACAAATAAGTTAAAAGAAAATAAAAAGTAACAGGAGATAATCATGATAGCATAAAAGCAACTGTCAAAGGAAAAGGAGTTGAATGGGAATAAAGTCTAAAACAAATAAGTTAAAAGAAAATAAAAAGTAACAGGAGATAATCATGATAGCATAAAAACAACTGTCAAAGGAAAAGGAGTTGAATGGGAATAAAGTCTAAAACAAATAAGTTAAAAGAAAATAAAAAGTAACAGGAGATAATCATGATAGCATAAAAACAACTGTCAAAGGAAAAGGAGTTGAATGGGAATAAAGTCTAAAACAAATAAGTTAAAAGAAAATAAAAAGTAACAGAGATAATCATGATAGCATAAAAACAACTGTCAAAGGAAAAGGAGTTGAATGGGAATAAAGTCTAAAACAAATAAGTTAAAAGAAAATAAAAAGTAACAGGAGATAACCATGATAGCATAAAAACAACTTTAAAAGAAAAATGAGTTGAATGGGAACAAAGTCTAAAACAAATAAGTTAAAAGAAAATAAAAAGTAACAGGAGATAACCATGATAGCATAAAAACAACTTTAAAAGAAAAATGAGTTGAATGGGAACAAAGTCTAAAACAAATAAGTTAAAAGAAAATAAAAAGTAACAGGAGATAATCATGATAGCATAAAAACAACTTTAAAAGGAAAAGGAGTTGAATGGGAATAAAGTCTAAAACAAATAAGTTAAAAGAAAATAAAAAGTAACAGGAGATAACCATGATAGCATAAAAACAACTTTAAAAGAAAAAGGAGTTGAATGGGAACAAAGTCTAAAACAAATAAGTTAAAAGAAAATAAAAAGTAACAGGAGATAACCATGATAGCATAAAAACAACTTTAAAAGAAAAAGGAGTTGAATGGGAACGAAGTCTAAAACAAATAAGTTAAAAGAAAATAAAAAGTAACAGGAGATAACCATGATAGCATAAAAACAACTTTAAAAGAAAAAGGAGTTGAATGGGAACAAAGTCTAAAACAAATAAGTTAAAAGAAAATAAAACCGATGAGTAAATGTGACACGATTACAGTGGAAGCGGATAATATCAAATATCATGCGAGACCCTCAACTTCTCACTGAAGTGCTAGCCTACCTGGAAGGTCGAACGCCCCTGTTAAGCAGTACTCAGGGAATGCCGATATTATGCTAACGCGTTTGTCAGGTTTTCCACAGACGCGCTGACTAATGATGCGCCGCTATCTGCTGGTGTTGGGCGACGTCAGCTGACAGGGCGGCCATGTTTACGAGCCCTCTCCCCCCCCCCCGCCCGGCCGTGCCAACGCTCTTCGTGTAAAAATCCTTTGAGTAAATAAGCCTACTTAAAAAGTAATCCAGGTTTGGACTAACATTTCGAGGTATAGTAGGAGCCAGCGATTTTGGCAGACGGATTTTTTTAATCTGAACTCCAGAGCGAGTTACTCACCGATGCAAGGTCGGCTGATATCTCTGCAGCAAGCAGACTGAAGCTGGAATGGGGAGTACATAAGGGTAAACAAACAGGCTCGAGATCCGAGTGGACGTAGATGGACGGTCACTTCTAAAACTATGCGCATATAGCTGAACTATAGAACTATAGTAGTCTATAATGTGTGCGTGTACGTATAACGAAAAGAGACTAGTTTCCGGCACACATTTTTCGAGATAATTCCAGTTGCCGCTGCATAGACACTATAAAGCAGGCGTCTCTCAATGCCAACGCATAAAAGTTGTTACAGAGAGCAAGTGTAGATAGCGTAGTCAGCTGAAGAGATAAGCGCAATACCCGAAGATAGCCGATCGCTGATTCATGTCACAGGCATGAGCGAGCTAAGACGTTGTAACTGTCGCGGGAGAAATTCCACAAAGCTGCACTTTTGAGTTGTACTGCCACAATAGACGGTTGTTTTCGGAAGGAATTTCTGAAGTGGTTTGCAGCAGCAGTAATAATAATAATAATAATAATAATAATAATAATAATAATAATAATAATAATAATAATAAATTTCCTAATTATATATTTATGAGTAAAAAGAAAACATCTGAAGCATGAAGAACCATATATGTTACGTAATTATTTAAGCAGAAGGAACTAGCCACCCTACCCCATTATCTACTGGCTTAGTTGCCTCATAAGTGGTGCCTTGTTTGTATCATTTTTGAGGTTCAGACCTGTCTTCGGACAGTTGACTAAACAACAATTTCTAGTAAATAGTTTTTGGTATCTCTCTTTTTTTAAGTTTACACTATATTTAATGAAATAAAATTCAATTAAATAATAATAATAATAATTAAATTACAATTAAACTTGTTGGTTGTTAAGGTACGTATTCTTACGATACGTCAATATTAATATATTAATTACAATAGTTAAATAATATGTTTCGTAATGTTTTCAATAATTAACAACAACCAAAACATCTTAGAAATTCACAATTAGCCTATTTTAAATTAGAACTAATCAAATCTTGAATCTGGTCTCAAATTATTTTCTCAAGTCCTTCAGTACTTCATTATATTTGTTATACTGGTCTTGATTCAAATCAGGTAACAATTTTAGATTAATACAGTGGTAACAGTTACCCACTGAAACTTGTGACTCCCACAATTTCGCTTTCCCTATGAAAGCTTTTATTTCTTCATACATTTGCGGTAATAAGGACATTCTTTCCTCGGAGATGGACACAACATCGTAGCGGTTGCAGATGTTTATTCAAACGTCGCGGTCAATGACGTGATCCGGAGATACACGAACTGCTCCCGCATCTTGTTCCACTCTTACATTAAAAAAGACAGAAAGGAGGAAGTGCTCCGAGGAGGCCCTATTGAGTCGTCTGATCTAAAACGTTTGCAGCTGTGTACCTCAAATTCAAGATTTTGTAGTTAGGTTCTTGTTCCAAAGAACGCCACAATCACGAGTAATAATTACGGATGAGATCCAGCGGTAGCAACGAAACAACTAATGCAGCCGTCCGTGGATTGGTCAGAAATGCGTATGGAGTGTTATTTGAGAAACCTGAGGGAAAAAGACCTTTGGGGAGGCCGAGACGTAGATTGGAGTATCATATTAAAATAGATTTTTAGGGAGGTGTGATTTATTTATTTATTTATTTATTTATTTATTTATTTATTTATTCTGGTGTAGTTAAGGCCATCAGGCCTTCTCTTCCACACCACCAGAGATACAAATACAATAACAGAAATAAAAAGGAAAAAAACACTATAAACAAAGTAAAGCCACACAAAAATATACACAGGTTGCAGTCACACAAACTTTAAATGACTGATTAAGTATAATTAATTGTATCCTAATTAACTAACATAAACAAGAAACTTGCGATTTTAATCTAGAGTAAAAAACACAAATCAACATTTCTAGCAATACCTAAAAAGCATTAAACAAGACAAAATTTTCCAATTTAATTTTGAATTGTGATAAAGTCCGGTAGTCCCTGACGTCATTAGGTAACGAATTCCAGACGCGAGGTATTTCTACAGTATAGGAAGATGAGTATAAAGACGTTCTATGATGAGGGATAGAAGAAGTGCTTGATGTCGGTTTCGAAGAGTTGTAAGAAATTGAAAGCGCAATAACAGATAATTCGTAGTAGAAGTATGCATGATTCTAAACAGAAGAGACAGTGAATGTATTGTTCTTCGTTCCTTCAGACGCACCCATGAAAGTAAATGATACGATGCTAGGGACTGAATTAATCTTTCTCAGGTAGGGACCGATGGCAGGCTTATGTGAGGGCGGCGGTTCTTTGAAAGTCATTTATACGTAAGTAAACATAATGTGAAGATATTGATGGCGATACTCCTTCGTATACAGCACTGGGTGAACGTCGTGGCCACTGACTCCGGTGTGGCCTTATATGGAAGTCAGATGTCACGCACTGCACACCTCACAAGATTACTGCGATGGTGTTTTAAATAGTTACGTAAAGTGTAGTGGAATGTATTCACTCAGTGACTCCGAAAGAATATACAGGGACATCATTTTATTTTTACTTCAATTTTTATTGCACCTGATTTTTTAATGTACTTCATTCCCACCCCTTCTACTAATGAAGTTCAACCGTCCTCCAAACAGAACCAATGCCGCATATACAGTCATAGTAGCCTTACGGTCATAGTAAAAAGTACGTTCCAAAAATATATTCGCGTTTTCCAGTGACGAAAGAGTTTTCAATATTCAATCATTTTCGCACAGGTACTGTCGTCCATTTGCCTACGTCGTATCCCGGTTTCCCCCACCAGCTTTTATTCGCCAGCTAGTGGCTGGGCTGTCTTAGCTCTTTTCTGAGAACATTAATTTCTGTTAGGAATTGGACGTCTACGTAATATTATACAACTGTTTAAAATAGCTTAAATAAAAGGGACTCGTTAAGTAATTAATTGTCACGTGATTTCTTCCCTTTCTACGACCCTACGACATAACCACTTGCACGGACAGTAGATAGAATGTCTGAGTAATTTTATCTTTTCGGATCGGGCAGAAGTGAAGATTGAATTTACAGTACGTAAGGTACTCTTTTATAGAGTAGGTACAGAATTATTTCAACATGAGTTACTAGTACGAAGGACGAAACTGGTAATTGGGATTAGGTACAATAGTCTATAGTGCGATAATATGCACAAAAGAACTGAAGCCTGTATCGAAATGAACGGCCACCATTTTCAAAAAATATATTTAAATATCCATATTATGATTATTTTTAAATTTAACTTCATTCTCTATATTGTACGCTAATGTGCTGTAGACAGTATAATATACACTGCATAAAGAATACGTCCGCATGGAAAGCTCAGTTCGTGAGTAAAAACACTCAGTGTTAATACTGTACTGTATTTTGATTAAACAAAAATCTAATGAAAATTATCAAACTCAAAAGCGCGATATTTCCTAATTTACGTAAATGGATGAACTACTTTTCTTCCCTCCTATACCTAGTAAAGTGATTTGTTTCTATTCTACGCCAGTATAATCGAACTCCAGTCGTGGAAGGGGGTAGCAAACGGCGTTTATCCAGAGGTATAGCCAAGTTAATATTAAAAATGTTAGTAAAAATAAAATGATGTCCCTGTACTACTGTACATCCGCTGGGAATTCAATAAAATTTGAACTAAATAGATTTCTAGATGGTTTTGAAGCTAAAATACTTCCTTTGTTACTTACATAGAAATCAGGAATGTAAGACTCCATCCACTGCTGAACACAACCTCATGGGCAATCTGCTGCTTTCTTTCGTTATTTCTATTTCCCCCTTTTATTTTATATTTCCCTTTTTTGTTGTCTTCAGGGTATTCTCATTTCCTTCTAATTGTCATTATTTCTTCAGTTCCTCCATGTTCATGATTTTCGATGTTATTCCACTATTTTCTTGGCAAAATACCGTACATAGAAGTTCAGCTAGGTTTGTTACGAAGCCGCCATTGTGTAAGATGTTGAAGGAGACTTGTTTTTGCCTATTTTAGATTCAGGTGCAATTGCCCTGAAACCTATAAATTTTCCATCAGAAGATTGTAATCCTTTGTTCTCTGATATGACTGAAGACTCTGTTTCTACAGCAAACAGAAGTCAATTACTAATAAGAAAGGATTGAAAAGAGGAAGAATAGCGTCAAACTCGCACCCAAGCGAATGAACGAACAGAAGACGTTGTTATCCCATTCGCTTACCCACCTCATCAGCAAATTACACCATAGGTTTTGAGACAATGGCGTCAACCCTAGACCTCATTAGTTAAAACGCGAACTTTCAACTTCAGTAGCGCTGATTTCGATCGAAGCGCACTCCGTGTATTACGCTGAAAGATTACTTTCTTTTCAAAAGAGGCAAAAAAGGAGGAAGAAAACCGCATAATGGTGTCAGCCTAATGTAATGGAACAATTCTTGTCACAAATCCTGCCACTGTCTGAAAGACATAAAGTTAAAATCTTGATAGAATTCAAGTCACACTAAAATGCTTTATGAACATACATCATTACAATAAAACATGGTAATCGAGTTTCAATTTAATCTTGTTAGAATCAGAGCTATTACTAAGTATATGATTATGTCGCGTGATCAGAATATTGTACGAAATGGAACTATAAAAGTTGGACATTTATCCTTCGAAGAGGTGGAAAAATTCAAATATCTTGGAGCAACAGTAACAAATATAAATGACACTCGGGAGGAAATTAAACGCAGAATAAATATGGGAAATGCCTGTTATTATTCGGTTGAGAAGCTTTTGTCATCTAGTCTGCTGTCAAAAAATCTGAAAGTTAGAATTTATAAAACAGTTATATTACCGGTTGTTCTGTATGGCTGTGAAACTTGGAGTCTCACTTTGAGAGAGGAACAGAGATTGAGGGTTTTTGAGAATAAGGTTCTTAGGAAAATATTTGGGACTAAGAGGGATGAAGTTACAGGAGAATGGAGAAAGTTACACAATGCAGAGCTGCACGCATTGCATCCTTCACCTGACATAATTAAGAACATTAAATCCAGACGTTTGAGATGGGCAGGGCATGTAGCACGTATGGGCGAATCCAGAAATGCATACAGAGTGTTAGTTGGGAGGCCAGAGGGGAAAAGACCTTTGGGGAGGCCGAGACGTAGATGGGAGGATAATATTAAACTGGATTTGAGGGAGGTGGGATATGATGATAGAGAATGGATTAATCTTGCTCAGGATAGGGACCAATGGCGGGCTTATGTGAGGGCGGCAATGAACCGGGTTCCTTAAAAGCCAGTAAGTAAGAATCAGAGCTATTACGCTACTTTCCCGTGAATTATGTGATTTGTTGTTTCCGTGTATAGAGTCACATGTTTGAAGCAGGAAGCAAAGATATTTATGTTAAGTGTTTAAAATCATAGCGTTAATTCAAGTCTGTTTTAACTCGCATGGCAGAGAAGAGGAGATTAAACTTCCTTCCACAACAGCTAGGTTATGTGTAGGCTACTGTACTTGAGTTGTGTGAGGCTATATAAGCAGTGACTTTTGGTCATGATGACCACACAGCCAGTGAGTGTCGCTACTATACTCACTGAACCATTCCGTCTTCACTCTTAACATTTCTTTATGCAATAGACCTGGCTAAATGGCAGCTGTGAGCATTATGATATGAAGATTATGCGAACAAGACGACGACCATGGCTGTCGCTAAAAAAATTGAAATGAGGCCGTAGAACACGTGGACAGCTTCTAATACCAGAGGTATATTGTAAGCAGTAACATGAGCTGCAGCCAGGAAGTCAAAAGGAGGATAGCAATGACTAGGGCTAGGATTTTGATGACCTATAAATCATAAAAAAATGTCCTAAAAACACTGCATTTATGACGTAAAAATCTTTTTAAAAAATGCCCTTAAAACACCTAAAATTGGCTTAGTAGGAAAAGGAGTTTCATGCTACTTAATATTTAGACTAGTAATCAAATTAAATTCTAGTATCAACATTTAAGTTTATTTAATTTTACATAGGCTAATTTTTTCTAAGTGGTACACTTTAATTAATTATGTTACCTGATGTAGTTTCCATGTATCCCACCACAAGGCCACTCTTATACGTAATTAGCAAGTATAGAGGCGTCTATAATGAAGGGGTGGTTGGACTGATCCATTACATGGGGTGTACTACGTTAAAAGGGCAATATCTGTGTAGAAAAACGATTAAAATATTATACAAAATAATGGGTATTAGCCACCGGCGTAGCTCGGTCGGTTAAGGCGCTTGCCTGCCGATCCGGAGTTGCGCTCGGGCGCGGATTCGAGTCCCGCTTGGGCTGATTACCTGGTTGGGTTTTTCCGAGGTTTTTCCCAACCGTAAGGCAAATGTCAGGTAATCTATGGCGAATCCTCGGCCTCATCTCGCCAAATATCATATCATTATCACCAACTCCATCGACGCTAAATAACCTCGTAGTTGGTACAGCGTCGCTAAATAACCAAGTAAAAAATGAAGGACAAAATATGTAGACAAAATATCAAAGGAAATAAACATTATTTTATATTAATAATGGGGATTTGTGGCCAAAATTAAATGAAAATGCCTCAAAAATGTCCGAATAACACAAAAGATGCTCTTATGAGTTGAAACAGGCAAAAAATGCAAAAAAAAAGTCTTAACAAATATGTCTTAAAGCACTCAGTTTATCACATAACAAATGAATACTAAAGCGGCTATGCTTCGGGCGTACTAGAAAAAAGATGCAATTTCATCAAAATCCTAGCCCTAGCAATGACCGAGGAGGCTTTTAATAGAAAAAGGAGCATCTTCTTCGGACCTCTGAAAAAGAACTAAGGAAGAGACTACTGAAGTGCTGTGTGTGGAGTGTGACACTATATGGGGCAGAAACATGAACATTACGACGAAGTGAAGAGCAACGATTAGAAGAATTTCAAATGTGGATATGGAGAAAAATGTGATAGACGACATTAAGATATATGGATCATATGAGAAGACAAAGAGGGAGGCGGGAAATAGGAGAGATTGAAGAATGCTAGGTTTACAGTGAAACACCTGCCCTTGGGCAGAAAATTATATGAATTAAATGAACCAAATGTAATTTTTTAGTTGTCTAATCTTTGATATCTGTGTCAAGGTTTGATTAGGTTAGGTTAGGTTAGGTTAGGTCACGGTGGCTACGGGCGAGTTAGGACGACCCTTTACACGTCGGCCATACTGAGGTCTATTGTGCACCCCGAAGTGTGTGGAATGAATGAGGATGTGGGTGTACGAGCCCACCGGCCGCATGTGATCCCTCACCCGCTCACCCAATGGGGGCCTCCTACCCTCCCCGCTCTAGTTCACACCCCCAAGGTGACCAAGCAGCACAGGATCCATTCGAACGGACCTTCCAAGGTGTCGAAGCGCCCTTGGAAGTGCTATTAAGGAATGAATCCTGGCAGAGATATTGCGGAAGGCTGGGAACCCAGGAACGGTTGCGGAGAGGACGCCCCCTCCCGTAAGTGGATGAAGACATGCGCCTTGACCTGAATATGGCTATTGAGTGAGATGAAAAATGATGAGGGAACGGGAAAATGGACCGTGGCAATGAAAATTCCAACCTGGCATTTACTTAAGTAACTGTGGAAAACCACGGAAAAACCACAGTCAGGATAGTCGGTCCGGGAATCGAACCACGGACCTCCCGACTGCGATGCGCATGAGCCATCTCTCTTGGTTTATCTGTGTCAATACTGACTCCAAGCCAAGGGCCAGTTTCATTTTTGCTCTATTATACTGATTAAGAAACAAGCGTGAAAGTTATCAGTGTAGTTAAATTTAATAACTTAATGTTAACTGAAGTGTACCATAAACTGGACAGGAGTGTGTTACGTCATCTTCTGTACTCTGTTAGTTCTAACTCGCAGGATGCCGCATGGATCGTACGCTTTTCATTTGTCGTCCTCCCCAAATTGTTACTGTATCTATTGAGATTCTAGACATTGAATAAATTTAATGTTAATATCTCCCTTTATTCGAGTATCCTAGTTGGTATATGATTGCTGCAGTTTTTTGTTCTTTGCAAGAATAATCTGCGATTCGCGGAGGGACGCACAGTGGAGTATTTGGTCGATTTAGGCGGCCAAAAATCGATTTTCTAAAACTCATTCTAGGTAGGAAAAAATACCACATGGCAAAGCTGAATAGCCAGGGAACAATGAACCACCGCTTTCTGTAAACCTTGAGGCCGTACGACAGTCGAAACTTGATCCCCTCTTTTCTTTTCTCAGCATTGTCTGTGTAAGCTTACATTCTACAATTAATACTATTTATTCGGTGCATGGTTTGAAGTGAATAGTTACTGATTCTGATGAAGCAGGTAAATGTGAATACATTTCAAATATTTTCATCGATATTGTTATTATTTTGACTCTGAAAAAAATGTCGTTTTTTCAATTATTTTCATAGGCTAATTTTAACAAACTCGAGTGTATTAGTTCACTTCCAGATATTTCCTGGTACTGTTTTTTTATTGCAATAGAAGGTTAAGACTTCTGCTTCACGATTTCGTACAAATCAGCAGCGGAATTCGTGGTTTTCCAAGATATAAGTTCATTAATCCTGTCCTGTCATTAGAAAGTCTGCGGTAATTATACACAGTATGTAAAGGATGTAAATGATATTTTGTTATTGAAGTGTTGTATCAGTGAAGAAGTATGTCGTGTCAGTGAAGTGTGCTGTGTAAGTGAAACGTGTTCCTGTCAGTGAAGCTTTATAGTTTATAGTGGCAGTGCAAAGTATTTGAACAGTGAAATGTTTTTGAAGTGTTAGTGAAATCAGGATAGCATCAGTGAAATGTGTCGTAGTTCCAGTGCAGTGAGTGAGTTGACAGCGAAATGAGTGTAATGTTGAAAGGTACTTGTGCAGATATGAACATATCATACTCGTGGGTTTTAGTTCGATCTTAGTTTTAAGATACAAATTAGATTTATTTCAAATGTTATTTTAAGCGATCCTTTCATTTAATTTAGTATATGCCCTGTCGTCGTTGTCGTTGTCGTTGTCGTTGTCGTCGTCATCGTCGCTGCTGCTGCTGTTGTTGTTGTTTTTTTTAATTAATAAGTTTATTATTGTTATTATTGAGTGTAATTAGTTACCACTGCCACCGGGTATATACCCACTGCAGTGTGAATAAATACATACATACAACCTTTGGATGGAATACTGCTATTAAACCTTAGTTCGTGTATGCATTCGTAGGTGAACCTACGATACGCGGTTGTCAACATACCCACACTTTTAGGCTAATTTTCTAATAAACCACGCACTTATTTACAAAAGGCATAATTGTTTTTTTGTTTATTTGAATCTATTCCATTGCCCCTCTCAACCTTCACAGTTGTATCACTTCGACCATGTAGCTAGAGCGTCTGGCCGCGAAACCAGGTGGCCCGGGTTCGATTCCCGGTTGGGGCAAGTTATCTGGTTGAGGTTTCTTCCGGGGTTTTCCCTCAACCCAATATGAGCAAATGCTGGGTAACTTTAGATGCTGGACCCCGGACTCATTTCACCGGCATTATCACCTTCATCTCATTCAGACGCTAAATAACCTAAGATGTTGATAAAGCGTCGTAAAATAACCTACTAAAAAAATCGACCATGTATATATCTGCAAACAGAATATTCTTTAAAGTTCGCAGGAGACATTCTTCTTATTAATATAGTGGTTCAGCGAGAGAAGATAGTGCAATTTGTAGGCCTGTATATACAAATAACACACTGAACTTCTACTCGTATAAAAGAGTTTCTGCTTACAAATACACCGCGTCTCTAAAGTAAGTCCAACTTTAATATCCTTTTTATTTAAATACTACTTAATTTTAGGCAATGTTTTATGGCTCATAAGCTTCGCTGGTTTTGTTTCATTACAGCGATTCGATATGAGCACCATGTGTGACGTGCCCTCTATACGACTAGTAGGATAGATGTACACCTAACTTGTATTCAAAGTTTTCAAACGCAGAATTGTACACATGAGTGACATAAATAAGACATCACCCATGAGGCAACTAAGCAAGGAGATAATGGGGTAGGGAGGCCAGTTCCTTTCCACCACCACTGCATACAACGCTGACGAGTAACATATTTCACTAATCCGACAAACAAATTATTGTTCACCCTCTGACATATCGTCAAGTGTGATGTGCTGCCCGATAATATCAGCCGGAACCTTAATCAGAGGTAATCAGGAGTAATAGACAGAAATTATGTACGGAACATATTCGAATTATTTATTTGTTTGTCTACGTATTTATTTGTTTATTTATTTATTTTTAATTATTTATATATTTATTACTTATTTATTTATGTATTTATTATTTATTTTCTATTTGTTTATATATTTATTTTTCTCTTTATTTATTCATTCATTCAATTTGGAGAAGTTAAGGCCATCAGGTCTTCTATACCACACCACCAGAATAGAAATAAATCTATACAAGAAACAAGAAATGTAGAGGGAATAAGTACGAGTAAATAAGAAATAAAAATAATATTAGAAATACAAATACAAAGAGCAGAAATGCAAAAATGCAATAAGAGGGAAAAAATAGAAGTACAAAAATAAGATCATAATAGGCACAAAAAGTTCTAATGTAATATACTGATTGCCTAACATATTTAATGCCTAAAAATAAGTAATATTATACCGGTACCTGCATATTTCAAGAGAAACAAGACTGTAGTAGTTTCGAAACATTTGCAATAAACTTAGAATATTCATATTAAAAGTATTTATTTCAGTCACTGACTTCACAGCATATGTTTAAGGTGTTAAACCTTTGCATTACATGTTTAAAAGACGTATGAACGTTTTCGTTGGACTACGCCAACGTCATCAGATACGACGTACATTTCAGCAGTATCAATAATCTCTACATACTCTACAAACACAAAACATATTTAGTGGCATGCAAAATAAAACATACTAAAAACCAATATGGTTATGATACGCACTGACATTCTTGTATCACTGCCCTTATTGTCAATTAATTAAAATACACGTGTAAGTTGCAAAATATATATGTTTGCAAGTCTTCTCACATGAAAATAATGAAGTAACATGATATAAAAGGAATAAAAAATAATAAAATATAAAACTAAGGTAATTATGTATTATGAGTGTGAAGAGTTGCAAATTACAGCATTTAATTACATTTTTTATTATCATATTTCTGTTTTCCAATAATGCACATATTTCAACCATTAAGAACGCGTGTATCATGGTGTGTGCATTATTGCGAAACAGAAATATGAATATAATAAATGTAACTAAATGCTGTAATTTGCAACTCTTCACACTCATAATACATAATTACCTTAGTTTTATATTTTATTATTTTTTATTCCTTTTGTACCATGTTACTTCATTATTCCATGTGTGAAGACTTGCAAACATATATATTTTGCAACTTACACTTGTATTTTAATTAACTGACAATAAGGGCAGTCATACAAGAATGTCAACGTGTATCATTACCATGTTGGTTTTTAGTATGTTTTATTTTGCATGCCACTAAATATGTTTTGTATTTGTAGAGATGATTGATATTGCTGAAATGTACTTCGTATCTGATGATGTTGGCGTAGTCCAACGAAAATGTTCATACGTCTTTTAAACATGTAATGCAAAGGTTTAACACCTTAAACATATGCTGTGAAATCAGTGACTGAAATAAATACTTTTAATATACAATACAGACTTCTCTGAAAACTATAAAAATGAATTGCAAAATATTAGAATATTCAGTTTGCAGCATTGCACTCATTCAGTAGGAAGTAGGTAAATTGGAAACTTTGCAGTAAAGAAGAACGAGTCATGATGGATTTATAATGAAGTAAAGATTACACAGCGCTTTTCATACCAATAGTCAAGATATAGCAGCAAGAAAATACTAAGTCAAGCTTCTCAGTTCGTTCAATTGAGCTGCACCTCAGCAACTACGTCGACCCCTGCATACATCATGCTAGCACGCGCAACTCCGCCGTCGGAATCAATGCAGTCTAATTGGGTATTACATCTGGGTAATGCAGACTTGGAATTCTATTCAAGTCTCGTGTAATACGTCGTTATGGAGTGGAGTTGCAATTATGCCATGTTTACCTACTCGTTGTTCGGTGAAGTTGCGTGTAAAAGTGAATTAGATAACACATATTGATTGAAATTGCGATTTCATTAATTAATCCAATTTCCTAATCATTGGCTTCGTTTGAAGATTAGTTCATTAAAGGAAACCAAACCCACTTCAATTTAGAAAATTGAATCATTACAAACAGTTTTCAACTCATAAACTTTGAGCGAAATATCCGTAAAGGCACGTTTAATATCAATCTGTAAATATCCGCTCTGTAATAGAGGCTCAGGGAAAGGGTTCTAAACTATGAAAAGCATTACTTAAATCATCCATGTATTGAGGGTCCCTATCACCACGCCATGGCGCGTCCTCAGGTTGCGGATAGAGGAGACGGCCTCCAGAGGGTAGCTGCGAATATACTGAACTAGTGGCTTGTGCAGCAAATGCTGCTAAGTTCATTAGAAGTTCAAATTAAATTTTTTCAAATTTATTTCCAATGAAGAATACCAGACATTTTGGAAGTTATTTGCTTCCATAATAATGAAACATAGGCCTACCACTCTGAATGGTTTTCTTCATGCTAAATACTTTTTATTTAACCTATACATCTTCAGTTCTTGAGTTCCAATGCGAAAACGCAAGTAACAATGTCAGAACGATCAGTCGGTTTTACATGTGGGAGTGAAGCAATAGCTATTTCAGGTTATTGTGGATTGTAGGTTAGAGTTATGAAAATATCTTCTCCTCTGCCCTCTGGCCCTCTATGACCCCGTGCCCTCGTGTGCCCCCGTGCCCTCGTGCCCTAATGCCCTCTGGACCTCATGCCCTCTGCCCTCTGGACCTCATGCCCTCTGCCCTCTGGACCTCATGCCCTCATGCCCTCTGCCCTCTTCTCTTCTCTTGTTCTCTATACTGTGGTTTGATTTCCACATATCCTACAACAGTGATGTCAAAGCAAGCGCATTTTTCTGACCTTGACGTCATGCGCGGGCAGCAAGCGCTAAGTATGGAAAGAGGAAGGGTTGTGTATATGAATAAACAACCTGTGGAATTAAGAAAACTGTGGTGCACAAACTTCAAACGGAACGTGAAATTTTATGACGTTATTTTTATATGGCTTCTTTCTGTTTAATATTATCTATATTGTCTGTAAAACAGAAGTACTAACACTGATTTCTTAATATTGCAGTTGTGTTTTAAATCTTAATAACATAATAGAGAGTTAAGAAGTAATATTCACTTAAATTCCATAGTAGTGTAATATTATACTGTATTAAGTGGATGAAACACATCATTCATAAAGAAAGTGATATTCGAAAGAAAGAGATTGAGTATGACATGATAAGTTGGAATTTATATTCATGGTATCTTTAGCCTTACAAAAGTAATCAATAAACTAATCAAAACAATATTACAGTACAAAGCAAAGTTACCTAGGTACTGTATCTGTTTTAAGTGTAACTAATATTACACAACAAAACTCTTATCGCATTATGCTTTTAATATATTTGTGAGCAACTTCCTATCACCAGAATATTAAATTATTTTCTCGAAATCTGCAGAAGCTATAGATCTGACATTTTTAAAACATAATTATGGGCACGTATCTTTTGCTTATGATGTAACAGTAGTTGCTGTGTTAATTCATTTCCTTACAAACAATTACCATGCGAATATTTTCAAAATTTTCAATACACTATCTTCAGTAATACGTATATACGGTATATTAGATTTACGAAAACATTCTGTAAGGCTACTAAATAAATAGGCCTATACCTGAAAATTTCACTTTTCTATACGAAAAGTTGAGAAAATATTTCTTTTGAATAAAAAAATCAAACTTGTGAAAAATGAGCATTAAAATTAAAACTTACATTCTTATAATGCACTTATACTTCTCAGGCAAATCTAAAAATTAACATGGATACAGTTTTAATCAGTGCTGGCCATACCTGAATATAGCTCGACCAAGCGGCATATACTACCTCTTTCGTCTGTCTCTTTCCTTTCCGCTGTAAAGCGCTCAGGCTCTCCTGAGCTCTAAAGCGCGCGCTTGCTCCTATGGGAATCAATTGACATTCCTGTCCTACAAGTTTAATACAAGTAGTGTTAAGTTCATAACAATAACCTTAGTATCTCGTTATCATTATATTACTTCTCTTCAAATAATTATCTACCGTCAGATGGAAAGAAGTTTATGAGATTATACGTTCTCGTGCTTAAAATTGAAACTTCACGTTGATGTCGATGTTATAGGCATTCCTAATTTATAGTCTCAACAAATGTTGACGCAACATCCGTCGATCGACCACGCTGTTACGTACAGTAGGTTTTATAGTTTTCAGTAATATATATATATATATATATATATATATATATATATATATATATATATATATAGCCGTTACTCAGTATATTATAGAAATGAAGCTCTAATATAAAATCTTCTTTCTATGCGTCTACTTACTTAAGGCCCCAAAAGATTTCACTTTCATATCATCAGTATACCATTATGTGTTGCATTAACTATAATAATATTTCATTTTTTTAATGATAATAATGTCACCAAACATTCTTAAGTTTTGTAGTTCTTAATATCGAATACACAACTGTACTCGGAAAACTACAGACCAGAGAATCAAACTTGTAAATTATTTTTATACGTTATCAAAAAATTACACAAATGAAGATCGACATATTGGCATTATGATGTGAAAGAATCTGATCCATCTGCACTCTTAGTATGTCAGCAATCCTGCAGGTCATGGCCTTCGTGTAATAGTATATTGTTTATTGTAGTGTGTGTTTTGTTTCATTCTGAAATAAAATTAATTAGTTCTCAAAACTGACGGAAGATGGATTTTGGAAAATAGGAAAATGATGTAGGAAAATTGACATTTCACTGAAAACTACTATTTTTCTGAAAAACTTTGGGTTCCAAGCTTCAAAATGAGGGGTCATTTATTAAAATCCGTTCAGCCATTTTCCCGTAATTTTCATTACCAGTTCAAATTATATATAGATAAGCAGTCGTGGACAGGTGATAAGGGGTGGTCCTCCAGCTTGGGAGTTGGACGAAGGGCTAACAACCCATCACCATAAAAAACAGCTTCTTACGAAAACTTGGAATGGGACTGATCCTCTGGCACGACCACAGCAAAGGAATAAGGTTTTGAGATTTGGCACTTGGAACGTAACTAGTCTTTATAGAACAGGAGGGTTAACATTAGTAGCAAAAGAACTAGCTAGATATAGAATAGATTTCGTGGGAGTACAAGAGGTTAGGTTAGATGGGAATGACATATCACAAATAGGAGATTACTTGTATTATGGGGAAGGAAACAATAATCACCAATTAGGAACAGGTTTCTTTGTTCATAAAAGAGTAAAATCAGCAGTAAAAAAGTCGAATTTATGAGTGATAGGTTATCGTATTTCGTACTTAAGGGCAGATGGTGCGATATCATACTTACAAATTCTCACGCCCCTACGACAGAAAAAGAAGAGTATATAAATGATAGCTTCTATGAGGAATTGGAACATACTTTTGATCAGTTTTCTAAATAAGACACGAATATTTTATTCGGGGACTTCAATGCTAAAGTCGGACGGGAGGATATTTTTAAACCGATTACTGGAAAAGAGAGTCTACACGTAACTAGCAATGACAATGGAGTTAGGTTAGTCAACTTTGCGACAACAAAAAATTTAATTGTCAAAAGTACAACATTCCCCCATAAGGATATACATAAATATACTTGGACCTCTCCAGATGGATTGACACACAACCAAATAGATCACATCTTGATAGATAAACGGAGACATACCACTATAGCAGATATTCGAACTTTCATGTAATTCTGACCATTATATGGTAATTGGAGAATTAAGAGGAAGACTATCAGTAGCCAAGCGAGTAGAGCAACAAGTTAATATTAGTAAATTCAATATCCCGAAATTAAAGGACGAGGAAACTAAGCAACATTATGAGGTCGAAATCTCGAATAGGTTTGCCACCTTAGAAAGCCCCTACGAACTTGAGAATAGCTTGTAGGAAAATATCAGAGACAGTATCAAAATTGCAGATGAGCAGAGCATAGGTTATTATGAAACTAAGAAAAAGAAACCGTGGTTTGATTATTGTTGCACTGTAGTAGAAGGAAGGAAACAGGCAAAAGTGAAATTCTTACAGGATCCAGTTGAGGCGAATAGAGATAATTATTTCAATGAAAGATGGGAAGCAAGTCGTATACTTGGGAATAAAAAGAGAGGTTACTTGAAGGAAAAACTGTATGAGGTAGGTACAAATAGTAGGAATAAAAACATTCGAGATTTATGTAAGGCTATAAAGGAATTTAAGAACGGATATCAGGCAAGAGTAAACTTAATCAAGGATGAGAATGGTGACTTGCTTGCAGACTCTCATTCAATCCTGAACAGATGGAAAAACTATTTTGGGCAACTACTAAATGTACATAGGCCAAATAGAAACGATCAGGACGAAATTCAAATACAAACTGCTGAGCCATTTATACCCGAACCCACACTTTCTGAAGTCAAAATTGTGATAGAAAATCTGAAAAAGTACAAGTCTCCAGGTATCGATCAAATTCCAGCAGAATTAATACAAGAGGGTGGAAGCGCATTATATAGCGAAATTTATAAGCTTGTACTTGCTATTTGGGAAAAGGAAATTGTACCAGAACAATGGAAGGAGTCCATAATTGTAGGCTACCTATTTTTAAGAAGGGGGACAAGACTAACTGTTGTAAATTTCGAGGAATATCACTTTTGTTGACGTCGTACAAAATTTTGTCCAATATTCTTTTGAGAAGATTAACTCCGTATGTAGATGAAATTACTGGGGATCATCAGTGTGGTTTTAGGCGTAATACATCGACTATTGATCAGATTTTTTTTGTATTCGACAAGTATTGAAGGAAAAATGGGAATACAAGGGTACAGCACCTCAGTTATTCATAGATTTCAAAAAGGCATATGACTCGGTTAAGACAGAAGTTTTATATAACATTATTAATTAATTTGGTATTCCCAAGAAACTAGTTCGATTAATTAAAATGTGTCTCAGCGAAACTTATAGCAGAGTCCGTATAGGCCAGTTTCTATCTGATGCTTTTCCAATTCACTGCGGGCTAAAGCAGGGAGATGCACTATCACCTTTACTTTTTAACTTCGCTCTAGAGTATGCCATTAGGAAAGTCCAGGATAACAGAGAGGGTTTGGAATTGAACGGGTCACATCAGCTTCTTGTCTATGCGGATGACGTGAATATGTTAGGAGAAAATCCACAAACGATTAGGGAAAACACGGAAATTTTACTTGAAGCAAGTAAAGCGACAGGTTTGGAAGTAAACTCCGAAAAGACGAGGGATATGATTATGTCTCGTGACCAAAATATTGTACGAAATGACAATATAAAAATTGGAGATTTATCCTTCGAAGAGGTAGAAAAATTCAAATATCTTGGAGCAACGGTAACAAATATAAATGACACTCGAGAGGAAATTAAACGCAGAATAAATATGGGAAATGCCTGTTACTCTTCGGTTGAGAAGCTTTTGTCATCTAGTCTGCTGTCAAAAAATCTGAAAGTTAGAATTTGTAAAACAGTTATATTACCGGTTGTTCTTTATGCCCTAACACAAACAGGTCCATAGAAGCACACAGTAAAGTTATAATTTGTATTATGGTTAGATATTTCAAATTTATTCAAGTGTTGCGTTTTTTTCACGGCAGTGTATTATAAGTATAACATTAAATAGTTTCACAGATAGAAATGAACAAATCTTTACGTAAAGGCATTCACTTTCCATAGGTAACATTAATTTCTGCTTTTAATCCATATAAATAGAAATACAATCTATGATCATGCACATGCAGAGTCTTCATTTATTACATTAATAAACTGCATTCAATAAGTTCGAGTTAATAATAATAATGAAACATATCCATCCTTTTATTTTAGATAATACTGAATTCACTTGGCAACTTAAATGCACGATATGATCGTAAATAACTTAAAAACAACAAAGTAAGTTTAATTTGCACATCATTCAGAACACATTTCTATAACAATTTACATAACATACTTACAATAATTTCCATTTTAAATAACCTTCGATGAAGTTCCACAATATACACCACTACTTCGAAATTATGTATGATAACATCATAATAAAAAATACGTAAAAATAACTACGTAAGTCTACTTAGACATCTCTCTGACAATTAATACTGTATATCTCTACAATAATCTTTCTCTTTTTAGATAATATTTCGACAATAGTTTCTTTAGTTTGCATCATCAAAGTATACAAGACTGGAATACAAGAGCAACTACATATACTGAAATTTTACCTACCATACCAAAACTTCACATCACATAAATACCTAAACAATACACATATTAATTACCGATTACAGGTACGGCATGTAATGCAGTTTATATAAAATGCAAATCGTTCTACATGATACAAACGAAAAATTGTAGACGAGTTTTCACTCACATATAACCATATAAAGTTAATGATTTATACAACAATATTGCACGATTTTAATTATGGACATACAATACAGAAATGTTGGTTTTATAGTAAGTGAAGGCTCGTAGTGTGTCTTTTATAATGTTTTTAACTTAATTTAATCTTCTAGCATTCACCTTTAATATTGTACTAACAATTCCACTCTACTATTAATATTACAGTCAAATACCACACAAATGACGTTACCATATTGAAAATTACATGTATCTAATGATGTCACAATAGTGACGAAAACGTTCATATAATTGTAAAATATGTAATATAAAGAGTTTCACCCTGTGACATTATATGATAAGTCAATGACTTAAATTTAAAAACAAAGCATTTGTATGATATTACTTAGAGACTTACCTGAACACTCTCAAAATGAATTGCAAATAAAACGATTAGGTAAAGATCATATGAGATTTGATGGCAATCAGATAAGATTACAGTTAAAATAATATATGACAGCGATGGGCGTTTGAGTGCATGTGCCCTCCGAGCGCACGGGGAATTCCAAGTGCGAGCGCTGTAGTGTGCCAGCAGCTACAACAGATCTTACAGCTTTAAATGAGCTAAATTTAGGACTTCAGGGAAAAGAAATTCTTAATACACAATTTGCAGATAGAATTGCAGCTTTTAAGGAGAAATTGCTGTTACGGATACGTCAAATGCAAAAGGGCGAAATATATCATTTTCCATCCTTATCTAAGCGCATAGAATTTTGAACAATGAAAATTTCGAAATGTACGCTTGTATTCTATCCGGTCTATTAGAGGAATTTACATCAAGGTTCCACGATTTAGATTGCCTGGAAATGGATTTGCGTATTTTTGCTACATGTTCCGATTCCAACTGATTATTGATAACGTCCCCCCTTCATTATAGTGTGAATTGACTGACCTGCGATGTGATCGAGAGATGCGAGCGAAATATGATTCAAGGTCGAGTCTTATGCAGTTTTATGACGGATTCCCAAGAGGACGCTTTCCCAATATGCATAAGCTGTGTGAGAAAGTTTGTGTTTATTTGGTTCCACTTATAGATATGAACAGTTACTTTCTGTTACGAAAATAAACAAATCTCAAACAATAAATGATGGGCTTTAACGGCAGTTCTTCACATAGCTTGTGCTAATACAGTTTCTCCAAATCTTGAGGAATTGAGGAATATGAATTCATGTGCAACAGGCATGTTTTGTTTTGTGTGTTTCATTACTTTGTGTTCTTATTTAGTTTGGTAGAATAACATTTTCTTTTGAGACATACAGTACGTGCCGCAACTTGAATAAACCGGTTTTCGTGCACTCTATAAGCACACTTCTCTCGTAGTGCACCGTGCAAGCACAGAGTGCATAATTCTGCCCAACCCTGACATATGAGCTGAAACGTGACGGATATCAGAAGGAGACCGAATGAGATCATGTTAGGTTTGACGGAGTTAAAGTGAAATTAGGAGAGTTGCAATAAAATGTGACAAGCTGGGAAAAAGTAAGATAAAATTAGATTAAATTTGAGAAGGGGTAGAATTTTATTGCTTTGGGATGGAATGGAATTCACCTGATTCTTCAAGTGGATCGGATTGGTATGATTTTGGATGAATTAGTTGCTTAGGGCGATGAGCGCGGTGTACTGAATTGAGTGGATTAGTGTGAAGTGGACTGACTTAAGCGAAACATAATTAAAGGAGACAATGATTTTATCTACTATTCTAAGGAAGAAAAAAAACTTCAGCATTAGTCGAAGATTACTTACTTACTTACAAATGGCTTTTAAGGAACCCGAAGGTTCATTGCCGCCCTCACATAAGCCCGCCATCGGTCCCTATCCTGTGCAAGATTAATCCAATCTCTATCATCACATCCCACCTCCCTCCATTTTAATATTATCCTCCCATCTACGTCTCGGCCTCCCTAAAGGTCTTTTTCCCTCCGGTCTCCCAACTAACACTCTACATGCATTTCTGGATTCGCCCATACGTGCTACAAGCCCTGCCCATCTCAAACGTCTGGATTTAATGTTCCTAATTATGTCAGGTGAACAATACAATGCGTGCAGTTCTGTGTTGTGTAACTTTCTCCATTCTCCTGTAACTTCATCCCGCTCAGCCCCAAATATTTTCCTAAGCACCTTATTCTCAAACACCCTTAACCTATGTTCCTCTCTCAGAGTGAGAGTCCAAGTTTCACAACCATACAGAAGAACCGGTAATATAACTGTTTTATAAATTCTAACTTTCAGATTTTTTGACAGCAGACTGGATGATAAGAGCTTCTCAACCGAATAATAACACGCATTTCCTATATTTATTCTGCGTTTAATTTCCTCCCGAGTGTCATTTATATTTGTTACTGTTGCTCCAAGATATTTGAATTTTTCCACCTCTTCGAAGGATAAATCTCCACGAAGATTACCTAATAAAAATCACCAGGCTTTGAAGACATTCTGAATATTTCAAGGACCTACACAACACTGGCCGGTAAGGTAGCAATTTATAAATAATAATGTATGCTGCTCTATAGCCGCAGGGGATACGCGGACCTCTGTTAACGAACACGTAGGCTCTCTTGCTACAGAAATAACTGGACAACAAAACCTTTCATTAATCATTAACGAACCCAATGCTCTCCGCGCCGTTAGTCAATGGACTCTTCCAGCGTGTAAATGCTGTCCCCAGGAGCATCTGCTGCTCGGTGATACTCCGCCAGTCATCACAATGACGCAATCAGAGGCGGCTTGGCTGTTGCTGATATTTAAAATCGATGTTGCGTGTATAAAATATTGACGAATGGAACTGTGAATAAGTCAGTAATAAGCAAAGCAGACGATTCTGAAAAGGGAAGATAATTGTGAGTAGCTTTTATTTTGAGTTCTTCTACGCAATTTTCTCAAATGAAGTGGCTGGGGATTTCTCTTGGGAGCAGTTTGGTGTCAACACTTCTCTGTGTTTGGTTGTTCCGACATTAGGTCGGAAAACTTTCAGCGAAGAGATGAAAATGGAAAGAAAAGCAAGAACAAAAAGAGGTAAAAGCACAAAACAAAAAATATCAATATTGAAAAACAATAATAAACAGAAAAAAGTGACGAGATCGAAGGAAATCCGTATGGTAGCGTGCAACGTCTATACAGGAATTGGGATAAATAAATATAATTTGCTGTAATATTTAAGAGTGTCTAATGAACGGATTGAAATAATGCATAATAACAAACAGTCAATCCTACAGCAATAAAAACGCATTGAGGGAAGAACTATTTCTGACCCACATATAATTATTAACAATTAACTACTATATACAGAATAATAATAATAATAATAATAATAATAATAATAATAATAATAATTAGAATCCATATATTGTTGGTTCCTATCACCACAGCATGGCGCGTCCTCAGGTTGCGGATAGAGGAGACGGCCTCCAGATATGGAGGGTAGCTGTGAATATATTGAATAAGCAGTCGTGGACAGCCGATGAGGGGTGGTACTCCAGCGAAGGGCTAACAACCCATCACCGTAAAAAACAGCTTGTTACGAATCCTTCAAATAAGCCTCGGAATGGGACTGATTCTCTGGCACGACCACAGCAAAGGAAAAAGGTTATAACATAACGCAGAGCTGCACGCATTGTATTCTTCACCTGACATAATTAGGAACATAAAATCTAGACGTTTGAGATGGGCAGGACATGTAGCACGTATGGGCGAATCCAGAAATGCATATAGAGTGTTAGTTGGGAGACCGGAGGGAAAAAGACCTTTGGGGAGGCCGAGACGTAGGTGGGAAGATAATATTAAAATGTATTTGAGGGAGGTGGGATATGATGATAGAGAATGAATTAATCTTGCTCAGGATAGGGACCAATGGCGGGCTTATGTGAGGGCGGCAATGAACCTCCGGGTTCCTTAAAAACCAGTAAGTAAGTAAGTAAGTAAGTATAATAAGAATAAGAATAAAATCACCAACTGCAGGCCTGTCTGCTACAAGTCATTATGGATTTTTCGCAGGCGTGACCGGGACTCGAACCGGGCGCGGATGTAGCCCTGTCTGCTGTGTACCGGCTTACCTATTCCAGTAATACTAAAACTTTAAGTACAGCACTTCGGACCCTGACTTGTTCTCTTGAACGAGGACCCTTCTCAATTGCCTCACTAGAGTACTGACCCTGGTCCCTGAGGACTCTAATTATTGTAACTTCTCTCTGTCACTTCCTGCAGGCTCAGTTCATGAATGAATTGTGGCAAACTTGGAACTAGGCAAGTCTGGTGATGAATATTTAACCAACTGATGGAAGAACTTGTCCGTAGTCCAGCTACCGCGATAATATATATTACAACTCTAGTAATACGAAGACATCCAGGCATATGTATAAGAGTTCTCTTCCGAAAATGTAATTATCTTTGTTTGAAATAAATGCTTTTATGTTTAATATAATTTCGTGCACAACATGATACTTTAAGACTCCTTTAAAGTTCAGATACTCTAGACCCTAAGAACACTGTCTTCATCCTAATGCGTAATTTAAATAATTATATAAAATATTAAAATGTTTTATTACTCAACGCTGACATGTCAGAACATGTTGTCGTTTCAGTGCTGCTGTTTGCCACAAGTAGAATTTAGTTTTCGATGAAGTGTTAATTTGTTAGGTACCGGTATGGCTGGAAATGAAAATAGACAGACACACGATGACTTAGCGCGGTGTTGCAAGAGCTCTCTCTCTCACTCACTCACACACTCTCTCTCTCACTCACTCACACACACTCTCTCTCTCACTCACTCACTCACTCACTCAATCAGTCACACACACACTCTCACTCACTCACTCACACACACACTCTCACTCACTCACACACTCTCACTCACACAATCTCTCTCACTCACTCACTCACACACACACTCTCACTCACTCACACACACTCTCTCACTCACTCACACACACTCTCTCACTCACTCACACACACACTCTCACTCACTCACACACTCACTCTCTCACTCACTCACTCACACACACACTCTCACTCACACACACACTCTCACTCACTCACACACTCTCACTCACTCACACACTCTCTCTCACTCACTCACACACACACTCTCACTCACTCACACACACTCTCTCACTCACTCACACACACACTCTCACTCACTCACTCACTCACACACACTCTCACTCACTCACTCACACACTCTCTCTCACTCACTCACACACTCTCTCTCTCTCTTTTTTGTAGATGTATAAGGGATGTATTATTATTATATAAAAAATTTATTTGTGAATCATTCATTACAATTGTAACAGCTTATATCCCGAAGTAGTAATACACTCCGTATAAGTGGAGGCACAAAATTAAAATAAGCCAATGTACCTATTAGCTTTTGCATTCACTGACTTCGCAAAATAAATAGAAATAGGCTTATGTTATGTATATCACCGTTATTATTATTATTATTATTATTATTATTATTATTATTATTATTATTATTATTATTATTATTATTACTGCAAGCATTGTATTCTTCACCTGACATAATTAGGAACATTAAATCCAGGCGTTTGAGATGGGCAGGGCATGTAGCACGTATGGGCGAATCCAGAAATGCATATAGAGTGTTGGTTGGGAGGCCCGAGGGAAAAAGACCTTTAGGGAGGCCGAGACGTAGGTGGGAAGATAATATTAAAATGGATCTGAGGGAGGTGGGATATGATAATAGAGACTGGATTAATCTTGCTCAGGATAGGGACCAATGGCGGGCTTATGTGAGGGCGGCAATGAACCTCTGGGTTCCTTAAAAGCCAGTAAGTAAGTAGTAAGTATTATTATTAATTTTATTTTTATTATTATTATTATTATTATTATTATTATTATTATTAACATATTCGTCAAAGTATTTAAATGTGTAGCAACTGATAGGCCCAAAAATAAAATGTTAAATAGAAGCAGGCGAACTTCTGGTTGAATACATAATTGAATCGCACTTTTTACCAAGGAACTAAGTCAAAATGTTCTATTTTTCAGGAGAGCAAAAGAACTTACTTTCATGAATAAATACCAGTGTTCCAGTGCCGTAATATAAACATCAACTCCATGTTAGAGATACAGGGAAAGGATTGTTTAAGTTCCTTCCTTTGTTTATCTTTGCGTCTTGGAAGTATTAATCATTTCATCAGAAGAAATAAAAATGACAAATTTTGACTTAGTTCCTTTGTAAAAAGTGCGATTCAATTATATACACAGGCCCACATACATTCCCTGAATGTTGTCATATAGAACAAATACACTCAGCGAACTTTCCTTTTAGACTCAAAAGGCATTTGAGTTAATTGAATATGTTTTCTACTTTTTTAAGAAATAAAAACATTGCTCACCCACGTTGGAGAATTATATTGCATGAAATTAATAAGGACCTAATATATTAAAGTTGAAATAAATAATTTGAAGTACAAAATAAATTTGCTGAGAACAATGGGATCATTATTCTAATGGCCACCGAACGTATAGTCTACAGATAACGAAGGATGTGATTGTGTTGCAGTTAACTCCGATCACAAAAAGTTGAACACTTTGTCATCTCTTTATTTAGTCTTCACGTGTGACTTATAAACCATCAAACATGTCCTAGACTACAGAATATTCTAGAAACAGTCGATAACAGGTATACCTTATGTTCTTCATAACGGTTCTCATTACAGTTTACAAGGTCTTGAACATATTACCTTCACTACAAATGCACTAATTCAGGAAACGCACCAGCTGTATACTGACTTGTTGAAAGAAGGAGGAGAAATAGCTCTGATGTGGATGCATTCTTATCAAGGCATTTATAGAAACGAAGTTGTAGATGCTGCAGCAAAAGAAGATACAGTATATGTCTGCCCTATGAAGTAATACTTACTTACTTACTGGCTTTTAAGGAACCCGGAGGTTCATTGCCGCCCTCACATAAGCCGGCCATTGGTCCCTATCCTGAACAAGATTAATTCATTCTCTATCATCATATCCCACCTCCCTCAAATACATTTTAATATTATCTTCCCATCTACGTCTACGCCTCCCTAAATGTCTTTTTCCCTCCGGTCTCCCAACTAACACTCTATATGCATTTCTGGATTCGCCCATACGTGCTACATGCCCTGCCCATCTCAAACGTCTGGATTTAATGTCCCTAATTATGTCAGGTGAAGAATACAATGCGTGCAGTTCTGTGTTGTGTAACTTTCTCCATTCTCCTGTAACTTCATCCCTCTTAGCCCCAAATATTTTCCTAAGCACCTTATTCCCAAACACCCTTAATCTCTGTTCCTCTCTCAAAGTGAGAGTCCAAGTTTCACAGCCATACAGAACAACCAGTAATATAACTGTTTTATAAATTCTAACTTTCAGATTTTTTGACAGAAGACTAGATGACAAAAGCTTCTCAACCGAATAATAACAGGCATTTCCCATATTTATTCTGTGTTTTATTTCCTCCCGAGTGTCATTTATATTTGTTACTGTTGCTCCAAGATATTTGAACTTCTCCACCTCTTCGAAAGATAAATCTCCAATTTTTATAGTTCCATTTCGTACAATATTCTGGTCACGAGACATAATCATATACTTAGTCTTTTCGGGATTTACTTCCAACCCTATCGCTTTACTTGCTTCAACTAGAATTATCGCGTTTTCCCTAATAGTTTGTGGATTTTCTCCTAACATATTCACGTCATCCGCATAGACAAGAAGGTGATGTAACCCATTTAACTCCAAACCCTTTGTGTTATCCTGAACTTTCCTAATGGCATATTCTAGAGCGAAGTTAAAAAGTAAAGGTGATAGTGCATCTCCCTGCTTTAGCCCGCAGTGAATTGGAAAAGCATCAGATAGAAACTGGCCTATACGGACTCTGCTGTACGTTTCACTAAGACACATTTTAATTAATCGAACTAGTTTCTTGGGAATACCAAATTCAATAAGGATAGCATATAAAACTTCTCTCTTAACTGAGTCATACGCCTTTTTGAAATCTATGAATAGCTGATGTACTGTACCCTTATACTCCCATTTTTTCTCCAATATCTGTCGAATACAAAAAAATCTTATCAATAGTCGATCTATTACGCCTAAAACCACACTGATGATCCCCAATAATTTCATCTACATATGGAGTTAATCTTCTCAAAAGGATATTCGACAAAATTTTGTACGACGTCAACAAAAGTGATATCCCTATGAAGTAAAAGGCCTACAAAATATCGAGACGAAGTATCTACTACAGAACCTTAAACATCAAGATCAAGATTACGAGTTGACCACATCAAGGAGACGCATTCTTATCTACTGGACAGAACTCTTCCTCCAAAGCGCACAGATAAGGAATTAAAAAATGGAACGATTTTTTGGTAGCAGTTCTCCTCTGTGTAGGCAACAGGCAGCACAGCTTCAGACGCTCTTGTTTACTGCACATGCCCAATGCGTTGCATCCGGAACTTCGTAAAATTAGGTGACTCAAATTTGGTTTCTGGTCTGTACCAACTGCCACACAACGATTTGTGTACATTACATACTTTCTGAATGCCCGCCATATTACCCAAAACGAGTTCAATTCCACGTACAGAATTGTATGTATGTATGTATGTATGTATGTATGTATGTATGTATGTATGTATGTATGTATGTATGTATGTATGTATGTATGTATGTATTCACACTGCAAATGGGTATATACCCGGTGGCACTGGTAACTAATTACACTCAATAATGACAATTAATAATAAACGCAACTAATAATAATAATAATAATAATAATAAAATAATAATAACAAGGAGCATCCTAAATTAAATGAAGCATGGTTACTTAAAATAACATTTAAAGTAAATCCAATTTATATCTTAACCCTAAGTTCGAACTAAGACCCACGAGTGTGACAGGTTCATACCTGCACAAGTACCTTTCAGCACTACACTTATTTCGCTGTCAACTCACTCACTGCACTGATTCTATCCTGATTTCACTAACACTTCTAACCATTTCACTGTTCAAATACTTTGCACAGCCACTTCACTGACACCAACACACTTCACTTACACAATAGACTTCACTGACATTACACACTTCACTGACACAACACACTTCCTCAGTGATAGAACACTTCAAATAACAAGATATCAATTACACCCTTTAAGTAGTGTGTATAATATACTACCGTCCATTAGTAAAGTCCTCAAACCTATTTTTAAATACATTTTTGGTTGTTGGTAAAGCCTTTAGTAAGTCTGCAGGTAAAGCATTCCAGTCCCTGATAGTACGATTGAGAAAAGAAAACTTTCCAGTGTCCGTCCTCTGTCTTCTTTCCCTCAATTTATATGAGTGGTCGTTCCTTGAAGAGTAATTTGGCGGCTGCAACCTATTTTTTATTTCTCTCCAGGCAGGCTCACCTCTGTATGTTTTGAACATTGCGCATAATCGAATTCGCGTTCTCCGGTCCGTGAGTGTGTCCCATTTTAATGGTGAATTATTACGACAACACTTGAGAGAATTGTCAGCAGTAGAAAACATTCTTCGACATCTCTTAGCCTGCCGCCATTCTCTCTATTCCTCCAGTCCTCTCAGTCTCGGACTGCCTTAGCTCTGCTGAACTCCATTCGAATGGTTGTTTTGGTATTCTTTCTTCCCCCTCTTTTTTTGGGTGACCATACCATTTCCATTGTTTGTTTTGAATGTCATCTAATACCGTTTCCTGTACATTCACAATTTTTCTTATTTTCTCATTTCTTATTTTGTCCATACGGGAAATCCTAGCACACCATGTCAAGTGCTAGAAAACTTCTCTTCTCTCATGCTTCCGATGCATATTATAATGTCACACTTCTAAATTTACATCGTTGCATATTTGTATCACTATTTTTTTCGAATATTTCTACTCCAGAAGATTAAGTTGTATTTTGTTATTTATTTATATTTAATTATTCACTTAGTTATTTACATACCTACATATCAATGTACATATTTTTCCCAATTTTGACTACCTTACATATATGTTTGTAAATGAAATACTTCATATATTATGAACTAGCTGCACCCGTGCGCTCCGCTGCACTTGTTAGAAATAAATATAAAGTAATTACATAATTAAAATAAGACGTTTGATCCAGGGAACATTCGTGTTTGATAGAAGGATAGATCGTTTAATATGTTACTTAATTTAAATTGTATTTAAATAATTAAAATGCTGTCATTTTGGTCCAGAGAGCAATCATTTGGTGCAATGACAATTCCTTTAACATGTTTCTTAATTGTTATTACATGCAACCATAGTCTAAATAAGATTGACATATCATTAGTTTTAATGTGTATACTTTATATTACTTGTTATATGTTTCAGAAGTTACTGTAATAACATTGTAGAATTATGTCCATCTAGAGAAACTACACTTTCCAATGGTGAAATAATAATTAAATAATTAATTAGCTTCCTATATTACTTCATACAAACACAGAAACATTCTCTGTAGGCTATGTTTAATACCTTTCAATTGTTGTTGTCCAAGACCCCTTATATACGAAGTCATTTGTTTTTATTTCAGTACAGCGCCTTAGATGGCGTTGTTATTCTAATTTTAAAACTCATTTATCTCATTAAATATCAGTCCTATCAAACTTTTTTATAGAATAAAACTTATCGGAAATTATTTTTAAAGAAACTTTTGTTATGTAACATTTTTCATGGAAGTCAATAATAAGCGAGATATTTCGATTTATTTAATTCAGGTCCCCTTATAACCCCCCTTTTAAATAAAGTATTTTGAATGTCATATAGCCTAAAATCTAAGTTACAACGAACTTAATTTATATTCCATTTTTCATATAAATTGGTTTAGCCATTATCGCGTGAAAAGGCAACAAACATCCAGACAGACAGACATACAAACAAAAATTAAAAAAAAACGATTTTCGGTTTCAGGATGGTTAATTATACATGTTAACACCAATTATTTTTGGAAAATCGAAAATTACCAGAAAAATTTTGGCTACAGATTTATTATTAGTATAGATATGACCCATATAAAAACAGGACATTATTCAACGAGCCTATAATGGTAGTAATTAAGACGCGAGTATGTTTGTTTATGAAACGAGCGCAAGCGAGTTTCATAATTTTCATACGAGCGTCTTAATTACGGTACCATTATAGGCAAGTTTCATACGCCTTTTTATGCTCGACCATATTTCTAACTTGAAATTATTCAAAATTAGGTCATGTTATGGTTATGTGCGAACTGACTTTAATTGTGAGATGTGCGCAGACGCGAAATTATTGATTTTTTCCGAGGCCGAATGTCATTGACCTTGAGAGAGAATAAGATGGACATTACTCTGACATAACCTGGAAATTGATTTAGAATTGAAAAACGAGATGACAAATTGAATTTATTTGAATATTATTTACAATTTACGCTAATTATTATAGTAACAGAACATAACCTTCTGCGACAGTATTGGATTTCCAGCCTCCGTGACGTTTCGCTAATTGTCTTTCGATTGCATATCCGAGAATAATCGATACTTGCGGTTTTATAACGGTACAAAGGTGACTTGTCATTGGCTGAACACCTGAAGTTTAATGAATAAGTGTACTTTAATGAGGTGCATTAAAGGGCTACTACCAGGTGTGCAATTACTACATTTCGGCATGGTCGGGCATAAAGAATATTTAAATTACAGTGAATAAAAACAAAAGAATAATATGTTAAAACCATGGATAAATTAAACTTATTGGACATATTACATATTATTAACTCATAAAATTAACTTAAGTACGTTCATGAACATCACTCGTGTTCACTAGTGAAATATGCCCTCATAGGAGAAAGAAGGAGACAAAAAATTTAAGTAGGTAACTAAAACAAAATAGTAGTAAAATAAGCAAATCAATCAATAATGACAATGACAACAACAACAATGATGACTATAAAACTGACTGGTGCACTTGAAGTCTGTGCACCGCCCCGGGGGCTGTTGCTGCATCATTAATCACGTTTATCGCTCACCGGCCGTCCCTTCGCCGAGCTGGACGTTCGTTCAGAGCCATCGAGATGCGTCGCTGTTAACAAGACTGCAATCAGAGCTGGGCGATCTTCTGCATCGGGGAACACAAAACTTACTTCTGATCAAAGTTATAAGTTAATTATAAACAAGTCTATGCTTCTATGTGTTAATTATGTATGAACACATTAAAATCAATACATTTAGTTGTTTGCTTATGTTATCAACGTTTGTTTCACCTGGATGATTCTTATTTTGAAATCAAAGAAGTTTTAATGATCATATCCGTTGCTAGTGTAGTGTAGCTACATGGTGATTCTGAAATAATAAGATAAACTTTCAGAACTTCACCGGGCGCTCGAAGGTAAGTGCTACGTGAACGTAACGAATAGCTATTGTCTTATTTTCCATTACTTAACCCTCGCAGAATTTTTGACCCCAAGAATATATTTTGTTGTTAATAATCAGGATATTTTATAGCTTAATACATTTTTGTGCGAGATCGTGCGTATTTGCTTGGTTTCCGCACAAAACCCATCTGCGATGAGTCTAAAATTCCACATTCAGTATTCCCAACCTAACACACATAACAATTTCCCTCTTCTTACCGCTTAAGTGACATATTGATTTTACTGCTTTAGGCTTTTAACATATTATTTTTAGAGACGTTCAATATAGTAATAATTATAAATTGGAAACTTACCACTGCAATTTCACCTAAATTGCACTGTTAATTATTCTTTTCAAATATTTGCAAAAATTAAGTAAACTCTACAACTCCACTAAAGTTACTGCATTCGTGATGCAAGTAACATTAAGGAAGCCGTGAAAAAAATCAACAAGATTCCATAGACTGGGGGAAAAAAAGACAGACGTATATCACGGCCTGCTGGAGTATAGTAAACACAGAAAACATTTTAAAGCAACAATGTTGAAGATAGATATTTTTGTTTTGCAAATTTGCAGTCATTGAACAACAAACCAAGATGGAGATTTCACTGCAACTAATTAGAAATTCCTCTTTCAGGTATGTAATAAATGATCTTCGCACAAAATAATGTACGATACACGAGCGGTATGTTTTCTTTCAATTCTCGGAAATTACAAAGGCTCAACTACGTTTCGCTTTTTCAAACTTTTCCTCGAACATGAAAACTTCAACTTACCGCTCTTGTAACACATATTACTATTATATACAGTATAAGCAATTTGAAAGCTTTATTTCACCTAGAGCAATTATTACTTTGTTCAAACAATTAATTAATTAATTTAATTATTTTACTGACAGACTGTTTATTCTGTATGTGTTTTTCTACTTTTTTTTTTTTAATTATCAGAGACCACTTTCACTTTCCTTGAAATAAAACACAAAAAGAAAATTGTTATTGCATCAAGTGTGAATTATTATGTTTAGACAATTAATTAATTAATTTAGTCTCATCACCCGCTGCAGTACAAAGAACAAGAAGCTAATTTCACAAATACAAATAATTACTCTTGAACCTACATCATTTTACCCATAGCCTACGTGGCTGTTTATGCTGTATTTGTTTCATTTCTTCACTTTTCAAAGCACATGTTAACTTCGCTTACAACAAAACACTATCAATCCAAAATGATTCTAACTAGAAAATAAAGACGTGTTCTGTAGCTTGGACTATCCACGAAGTCAAGTAATAAACATGAAAAAATATCAATTTACAATTATGAAGTAATAATTCAAATTGTAATGGAAACTCAAAGAAAAACAGTTGGAAGAAGAGCAGTTTGGCTTCAGGAAGGGAAAAGATACGAGAGACGCAATTGGACTGCTACGAACAATCGGCGAAAGATGCCTAGAGAAGAATAAAGAAGTGTATGTAGTGTTTGTGGACATAGAAAAGGCTTTTGACGGAGTGGATTGGAATAAACTGATGGGGATCCTAAATAAAACTGGCATGGATTGGAAAGGGAGAAGACTGTTCAATGAGTGAAAGTCAGGATAGGAAAAGAAATGTCAGAAGGAAGTGAAATTGGGAGAGGAGTACGTCAAGGATGCCCTTTATCACCTACCCTGTTGAATATCTACTTGGAGGATTTAGTAAAGAGCTGTTTTCAGAACATGGGAGGGGTGATAGTAGAAGGAAGTAGAATAAAGTGCATAAGATTTGCTGATGGTATGGCGTTGTTAGCAGAAGTGGAAATGATACTAAAGGATATGCTACTGGAGCTCAATGACAGCTGTGAACAGTATGAGATGAAGATATTTGCAAACAAGACGAAGACCATGGTCATAGGAAGAAAAATACAGAAGATAAACTTGCGAATTCTAAATGAGGCAGTAGAGCAAGTGGACAGCTTCAAATACTTGGGGTGTACTATAAGCAGTAACATGAGCTGCTGCCGGGAAGTCAAAAGGAGGATAGTAATGGCAAAGGAAGCTTTTAATAGAAAAAGAAGCATCTTCTGCAGACCTATGGAAAAAGAACTAAGGAAGAGACTAGTGAAGTGCTTTGTATGGAGTGTGGTATTGTATGGGGCAGAAGCATTGGACATTATGACGAAGTGAAGAGAAGTGAATAGAAGCATTTGAAATGTGGATATGGAGAAGAATGGAGCGTGTGAAATGGACGGACAGAATAAGAAATGAAGCTGTATTGGAAAGAGTGGGTGAAGAAAGAATGATGCTGCAACGATCAGAAAGAGGAAAAGGAATTGGCTGGGTCACTGGCTGAGAAGAAACTGCCTACTGAAGGATGCACTGGAAGGAATGGTGAACGGGAGAAGAGTTCGGGGTAGAAGAAGATAGCAGATGATAGAATACATTAAGATATATGGATCATATGTGGAGACAAAGTGGAAGGCAGAAAATAGGAAAGACTGGAGAAAGCTGGGTTTGCAGTGAAAGACCTGCCCTTGGGCAGAACACTAAATGAATGAATTATACATAATAACGTCATGTAATGCACAAGACTGAATAAAATAACATTGACATATTCAACATTATCATCAACATCATCAGCAGTAGCAACATCTACGGGCCTGAAACTATACAGCATGCTGAATAAATTGGTCAAAGTACAGGACATTATTTTATTTTTACTAACATTTTTCATATTAACTTGCCTATGCCTCTGGATCAACGCCGTTTGCTATCCCTTTTCACGACTGGAGTTCGATGATACTGGCGTAATATACAAACAAATCACTTCACTAGGTATAGGAGGGAAGAAAAGTAGTTCATCCATTTACGAACTAGGAAATATCGCGCTTTTGAGTTTGATAATTTTCATTAGGTTTTTGTTTAATCAAAATACAGTACAGTATCAACAATGACTGTTTTTACTCACGAACTGAGCTGTCCATGCGGACGTATTCATTATGCAGTGTATATTATACTGTCTACTGAACTTTAGCGTACTGTATAGAGAATGAAGTTAAATTGAAAAATAATCATACTATGGATATTTAAACACATTTTTTTAAATGGTGGCCGTTCATTTCGATACAGGCTTCAGTTCTAATGTGCATATTATCGCACTATAGACTATTGTACCTAATCCCAATTACCAGTTTCGTCCTTCGTACTAGTAACTCATGTTGAAATAATACTGTACCTACTCTATAAAAGAGTACCTTACGTGCTGTAAATTCAATCTGCACTTCTGCCCGATCCGAAAAGATAAAATTACTGAGACACATTATCTACTGTCCGTCCAAGTGGTTATGTCGCAGGGTCGTAGAAAGGGAGGAAATCACGTGACAGTTAATTACTTAACGAGGCCCTTTTATTTAAGTTATTTTAAACAGTGTAGACTGTCCAATTCCTAACAGAAATTAATGTTCTCAGAAAAGAGCTAGGACAGCCCAGGCACTAGCTGGCGAATAAAAGCTGGTGGGGGAAACCGGGATACGACGTAGGCAAATGGACGACAGTACCTGTGCGAAAAATGATTCAATATTGAAAGCTCTTTCGTCACTGGAAAACGTGAACATATTTTTGGAACGTACTGTTTACTATGACCGTAACGCTACTATGACTGTATATGCGGTCTTGGATCTGTGTGGAGGACGGTTGAACTTCATTAGTAGAAGCGGTGGAAGTGAAGTACATTAAAAAAACTCAGGTACAATAAAAATTGTAGTAAAAATAAAATGATGTCCCTGTATTATATAAACAGAGGGAGATTAATAAGAATATCGGTTTTGAAACAGGACAAAGAAAATCGAGTTATTTATAACCGCAGGAATACAATTCTGTAAAACCTACATCAAACTATAATAGAAACAAAGATGAAGAATAAGAAAGTTAGGTGGTGGTGATGATGATGATGATGATGATGATGATGATGATGATGATGATGATGATGATGATGATGATGATGATAATGATGATGATGATGATGGAGGCGGAGGTGGGAACATAAGTATAATACCAGGGGCGGAGGAATGTTAAGTGAAACTCTAAAACAACAATTGAACTTCAGTTATCTTATTAGAAAAATAGGAAACAAGAAGTGACAGCCGGGAAGTACATGTGAAACCGGCACAGACTGCAAGGACTGACTCTTAAACCAACAAGTAGATAATTAAGTACGAAAAACGAAGTTAATGTTTAATCTCAGGGAATAGTAGCCTATAACGATTTTAATTTTCGGAATTGTTGAAGAAATAACTATTTTTATGCTCGGCCCTGCCGAAATGTAGTAATTATACACATGGTAGTAGCCCTTTAATGCACCTCATTAAAGTACACCTATTCATTATAATTCAGTTGTTCAGCCAATGAGAAATCACCATTGTACCGTTATAAAACCGCAAGCATCGATTATTCTCGGATATGCAATCGAAAGAGAATTAGAGAAAAGTCACGGAGGCTGGAAATCCAATACTGTCGCAGAAGGTTATGTTCTGTTACTATAATAATTAGCGTTAATTGTAAATAATATTCAAATAAATTCAATTTGTCATCTAGTTTTTCAATTCAAAATCAATTTCCAGCTTATATCAAGATTAATGTTGATTTTATTCTCTAGATTACATCAAGGTCAATGACATTTGTCCCTCGGAAAAAATCAATACTTTCACGTCTGCGCACATCTCACAATTCAGGTCAGTTCCGCTCCTCACTTACATAACCATAACATGAATACTTATGAATAATTTCAAGTTAGAAATATGGTCGAGCATAAAAAGTCGTATGAAAGTTGCCTATAATGGTAATTAAGACGCTCGTATGAAAATTATGAAACTCGCTTCCGCTCGTTTCATAAACAAACATACTCGCGTCTTAATTACTACCATTATAGGCTCGTTGCATAATGTACTGTTGTTTTAAATACATAACTGCAGTAAAGACAGCACTAATTCAAAATTCGTGTACGCCAACTTCAAGGTTTAAGAGGAGAAGCTAAACATCGACGACCACTCAAGTTCATTTCAATAGTGTGAAGAATTAAAACGTCGACGTCACACTGATACTCCACTTCTGTGTGGTAGTGTTAAGTGTAAACGCATCACAGTGCTCGGCGGTGACCACGGAAACGTTGGCATTTCTTCTTTAAATAGCGGCCAATCAATATTTAACAGACAGCGAAACTGAATTTTGGTGCAACAGTTCAGGTCACATTTTTGTTCCTGTATTCCACAGCTTAACGTCATTTCGGTTGAAAGTCAATCAATCGCTAACAAACATTAGTAACAGCAATTTAAGAGTGTGACCCCAAAACTAGCTCAGTCCATTTGGCCATTTTTATGATTTGTAATGTTTCAAACCTCTATCATTATATTTTAAGTTTGTTTTCGTCCAAAACAACGCCAATCCTTGTCTAAAAGTTTGTGTTATTGTGCATGTCACTTGAAAACTCGCTCAGTCCGTTGACCAGTGGATAAAAAAAGTAGCCGAGCCCTTTAATAAAAATGGACTTAACACGTTTTGGGCTCCAATTGTGATAGAAGGTCAAATAGGAATAAGAATAACAAAAGCACTAATAATATCACTACCGGCATTATTCATCTGGTAGCAGTGGCACTAATTTAATAGTGGCAACAGCAGTCATAACAAATAATTATATTTCACTAGACAGATATGTAGACATTGGTAATTTCGTGATAATTTCATGAAAACTAATTTAAAATGCAAATGTGTAAATATATCCTTATTCCGATTTTTTCATCTAAAAGACGATAACTTGCTGTACAAATCTGGAGACATAAAAGATTGGCTACGTTCTTGAATGTGTGCCAAAAACCACTTTTACAACTTAAGCTGAAAAGTTGGTTATTTCGTGATAACCTTGGTAATTTCGTGATATTGCATTGATAATTTCGTGAGAGGTAGAAGAATTGTGGAAAAATTCATTAAAGTCAAATGAAATTCTCATTTATTGTTACAAGACTTCAAACATAGTAATTCCGTCTAATATTCATAGCAAGAAAACATAGAAATACATATCAACACATAATAAGAATGAAATCAAAGTAAAAACTGAATTGAAAAGGGATCTTCTTTGCCCTGAAAGGGTGAACACTTTTATTACGGACTTTACTATAGCCTATATTACTAGGATAACTCCAAAAGTAATGCATAACGCTTGTTTAAAAATTATATTTTTATCCTACAGCTTTGCTATTTTCACAGAAAGTAGATGCATCCTTAAGGAACAAAATGTCACTTTTCCACATAATCCCTGTCCCTTTCAACTGCCTTACGTAACCTAGGAATGAGGGCCTGTAGACCAGCACGGTAAAAGTCTGGACCAACACGTCTGAGCCACTCTTTAGCAGCGTGCACAAGGGAGTCATCTTCTAACCTCGTTCCGCGAAGGGATCCTTCAGTTTACCAAAGAGATGGTAATCGCACGGTGCCAGTTCAGGTCTGTAAGGCGGATGTTTCAGTGTTGTCTATCCGAATTTTCTGATCTGGTCTGTGGTCTTGTGACTGACATATGGCTGTGCGTTGTCGTGCAATAGCAGAAAATCCTGCTTCTCCCGATGTCGTCGAACACGACTCAGTCTAACTTGAAGTTTCTTGAGAGTTGCAACATACCCGTCAGAATTAATGGTGGTTCCGTGTGGCATGATGTCCACAAGCAAGAGTCCTTCTGAATCGAAAAACACAGTAGCCATAACGTTTCCTGCCGAAGGTGTACTTTTGAATTTCTATTTCTTTGGTGAATTTGCATGATGCCACTCCATTGTCTGCCTCTGTCTCCGATCCAAAATGGTGGAGCCATGTTCCATCTTCTGTCACAATTCTTGCAAGTAAGTCATCTAGCACTTATCATTGACACTTAGCATGATAACAAATCAAACAGAAGCTACACTGAACCCATTGCGTCTCCGTTTTCTTTTTTGTTATCACATCTTGTCTTCAGATTTCTAAAATTCGTATTGTAATACATTTTATACTATTTTAAAAATTGTAACACTTAATGCTCAACAAAATTTCGCCTCAAACAGCTAAGATTTCTATCAGTAAAGCTAAGCCTATATGGCGACTACAGATGTATCTAAAATTCCAAAAACATTTCCTAAAATTTCATGAAGATACAATAAATCTTTGTACCAAATATCATATGCTTACCTTTTGTAATAAGCCTGTAATGCAATTACAAACATCCACAAAATTTGTATGCCTGAGAAGTCGACGCAAACTTGCTCTCTCGAAACATGAAAGCTCACTGAAGCAACTACAATACACACAAAGCTTAGCTGAATGTTTCTGGAAACTGGACAACATATGCAATCCCTTGGCGGAAATTTGGATCTCGTAACACCATTGGTTAGTTCACAAAAGAGCAAAGAAAAAGTATCACGAAATAACCACTGCCACGAAATTACCAATGTTTATCCTACAGTCTATAGCGTAGGGGTGGGGGGCAAAGTGCGCACGAGGAGAAGGTCCGAATTTAGTTTTTTCCTACTTGTGAGTGTAATATGGCAGTCCTGCATCTCCAGTTGAGAGGTCTGTGGTGGAAGAGTCAGACGTGTTACATCAGTGATTTGTGCTTTCAAGCTTTGAAGATATGAGATGAGTTACTTTTTTTGGAACGTTAGATCTGAATATTTACTAGTAATTGATGGTGCCTGTGTGCTGTAACAATCCTGAATAATTATCAATATCTCACATGTAAGTACACAACCTAACTCACGCTTTAAGCTTAGTTGCTGTAGATGGAGCTGATACCAGCAGCTTATAAATTAGCACCACGGGGCAAAAAAATCCTACGAACTGGGTGGACAAAGGTCGCATGTGATTGTTTCTCTTTTTCCATCTCTTTTTCATACTGAACACGTAGGTTTATTCAGCATATTTAATAGGTTTTAATCTTTAGTTAACTATTTTACATCGATTCATTATTAACAGAACTAGCTTCAACTTCATGTTCCACAAACAACGAAAGAAAACATCCACAAAGTCGTGATCTTCTGAACGTTAGAGGAGGCTAAGCAGCTAATAGGAAATAGGTCTTCCAATAGATACGCAATAAAACACTTGCCTATAATGAATTCACATTACGTAAAAGGAAGCCATGCAGTGGCATCATTGGGGCGTTTTAGCAAAGTATTTTCTGACATTTGTCTTTGATGTTTAATTTGCTTGTTTCTTCATTTGTCACAACTATTTACTTAATTTTCCATGTGTTTCATAGTGATATGATAGTCTTATGTTTTGTCATATGACGGAGATGATGTTGCTGTTGATGATGTTGGTGGTGGTGATGATGATGATGATGATGGTGGTGGTGGTGGTGGTTGTGGTGTTGATGATGATGATGGTGGTGATGATGGTGGTGGTGGTGGTGATGATGATGGTGGTGGTGATTGTGGTGTTAATGATGATGGTGGTGGTGGTGGTGGTGATGGTGGTGGTGGTGATGATGATGATGGTGGTGGTAATATTGATGATGGTGGTGGTAGTTATGGTGTTGATGATGATGGTGGTGGTGATGATGATGGTGGTGGTGGTTGTGGTGTTAATGATGATGGTGGTGGTGGTGGTGATGGTGGTGGTGGTGATGATGATGATGGTGGTGGTGATGATGATGATGGTGGTGGTAGTTATGGTGTTGATGATGATGGTGGTGGTGGTGGTGGTTGTGGTGATGATGATGATGATGATGGTGGTGGTGGTGATGATGATGGTGCTGATGGTGGTGGTGGTTGTGGTGTTGATGAGGTGGTGGTGGTGATGATGATGGAGGTGGTGATGATGATGGTGATGATGGTGGTGGTGATGGTGATGATGATGATGATGATGGCGGTGGTGATGGTGGTGTTGGTGATGATGATGGTGATGGTGATGGTGATGATGGTGGTGGTGATGATGGTGGTGGTGATGATAATGATGATGATGGTGGTGGTGGTGATGATGGTGGTGATGATGATGGTGGTGGTGATGATGATGATGATGATGGTGTTGGTTATGATGATGGTAGTGGTGATGATGATGGTGGTGGTGGTAATGATGGTGGTGATGATGATGATGATGGTGGTGGTGATGATGATAATGATGATGATGGTGGTGGTGATGATGATGGTGGTGATGATGATGATGATGGTGGTGGTGATGGTGGTGATGATGATGATGATGGTGATGATGATGGTGGTGGTGGTGGTGATAATGGTGGTGATGATGATGGTGGTGGTGATGATGATGATGACGACGATGATATAAAACATTATAAAAGTTATGAATGCTACCACCTGACAAAGAAATGCTGTAATTCAACTCTGGTCTCTTGTAATTATAGTTTCTGTATGTATGGAATTTTGCCCCATAGCAATAGGACGTGTCCCCAGGTCAGGGGCAAAGATCCACGTTCTTCATTTGTGACGTTATTTTAAATAAAATTTTAGCAGATAATACAGTCTGTCTTGAACCTATGATATCTGCAATATATGATTCTCTGTGTGTTGTGTACAGTTTTCATTGTCATGTGACCAGAAAACCAGCACGGAAAATAAAAAAAGTATCAGGGCACACCTTTTCCCCAGCCTACGCTACAGTTTAGCCAATTTATATCGTTCACACCCTGTATCTGTGACGTCCACACTATTGCTGTTAAAGCGTAATAATTGACCTTTAATTTAAGGCGTATTTGAAATCAAATAGTTTATTTGCATTTCAATTCGAAAATGAAAATCAATTAGTAGCTTAAACTCACTATTGTCAACAAAAAATGTAATTTTGTATTTCAAACGCAAAAACATAAGTGGATAACCATTTTCCATCAATGGAAATTTTAGTTTCATCGATGGTGATTAGACAAACAGCGTTCGCAATTGAATCGTGTCGTAATTGTTTGCCTGTGAACCTTTGAACTGCATAGACAACGACGACATAAAGTGAACTGCATACGTTTAGAAACACACACAATGCTCTGTACACCGATGTCCAGTTAGATTTCTATGTTCTACTATACTACTTACGTAAACACTAGTGACTTTTTCATATGACTATTTGTTTCCAGAGCTTTGTAATGGGCTTATTAATTCCATGTATTCAGAAAACATAAAAATCTGAAATGTTACAACATGTTTCAATAATCATAATCACTGCTATGACTCACATTCTCGCTGGTGGTGATTAATTGCTTGTTATTCGAATCTGCATTATCATCACATGATTCACTCTTCTTACAGAGTTTTGCATAAACCTAATACAATTTTGAAAAGCTTATAGTAATGTACACTATTTTTCTTACGCTTGTGTTGAAAATAATTGTCTTTAGTACTCAACAAGCTTAAAAACAAATTACGCGAAAATAAACTGAAAGCACTCCTTCCGCCTATGAAAATTAGCATGTCACAAAAACTGTTGCATTTCAATAAATTTTAATATATCAAATAACTTTTTAACAGACACGAATTTAAATATAATTTTAGAACTAATTCAATTAATTTCCATGACTAAGAGAAATAGTCTCCTTAGTTTCCATTTGATGACAACTTAGTTCTTGTCAGCTGTAATAATGTATTTCAATTTAGACCTAACTGATTTGAAATAATACATATGATATGGTATATATTTGATGTCAACCTTTACATCCATATAATGTGGACCTCACAATTTTGTATCCGGTGCCACAATTACATTCATTACAGATATATCATCTGTAGACGCTCTTATTATTTAATTTTCGACCCCATTTAAATTGATCAGTATTTCCACCTTTAAAACCTAACAACTTAATTTAGATCCTTCAAAATTGACACTTTTACGACTCTGTTCTTGATTTTTCAGTTCACTTATATCGAACACACACTGTTACTAAATCATACCACACCATTGTCCAATATGTTCGTTATTATGTCTGTTTCTTGTGCACATTTCATTTTCCGATCTCACTAATTTTCTATATATTATACTTCGCTATCCTAGCTAGCCTTCTCCACCATACTCCTTACCCATTTTCAATAAGTTGCTTCTATCGTCTTATCTAACTTCCTATTACACTCCTCTAATTCATATCTCATTATACGGGCTATTCCACATGAAATCGATCAGTAAAAAACCTCGCATTTTTTTATACTCTAATTTTTTCCCTAGTTATACAAGGTGCTGAGGGGAGTGCATTTTCAAACATATACTATCGAAAGTCAAACAGTTTTCGTATTATTGAGCGACAAATTTGGCGTATTTTATAAAAACAAGCCTCTTTCAGCGCTCAGAACTCTGGAACCATTTACTGCAGAACATTGAACTGGAGCTTATTTTGAACCTGACATTTGGTAGGTTATGATAAGAAGGAATCCTTATTTTTATTGCATACAGAGAGACAGATAATCTGATTTTACTTACTTTTAGGCTTTTTGCCCATTTGTAAAAATGTAAAAAAAATTGAGAAAAAACCTTGCATTATTAAGAGGGATTCGGCATTGTTTGCTTAGTGGCTCGGCAATAAGTTTCGAGGGTATTAAATAAATTATATTCACACGCCTGGACTTGAAAGGCGCAACACAGCACGGACTGGCCGAGAGCTGAAGATAAGCGAGCGTTGGGCGTCATTTTACTCCTGTCTTTATGAAAACCTGTGATAAAGCTAGCCCAGCTATGCGCTACTAGACGAAACATCACGTGTTTATGTCTCCTGGCATTGCTTGCCTAGGCTAGCTCCCGCCTCACAGTCAGCTGGTTAGTTCACGCGCGTACTATTTATTTTCTTTATTTGATTTTTCAATACTTTCTTATTAACGGTGCACCAGTAAAAAATACGTGTTTATTTGTACTTTCAATGCGGAATCTAACCATATATTTTAAAAATTTTTTTCGTGGGCAAAGGTGTCTTAATTAAGAAAAATCTAAATTTCTCCATTTCCATAAAAAGTAAGAAAAACTGTTTACATGTCAATATAAACGTTAACTTCTCAGCATCAAAATAAACCATTATTTTGATCATTGGGTGAAAGGGTTTCGGAGCCACAACAGTTTAAAGTTGCTAATTTTATGAAAATACGATAAATTAAAACATTTTAAATTTAAACACTATGAAGTTCTGATGCCTCAAACTTTGCACAAAGCATTGTATCACAGTTGTCAACGGACAGAAAAAGTTTCATTGTATTTAAAAATTGCAAGGTCAATTTTCTCTATATTTCGGTCGATTTGAGATGGAATAGCTCATACTTACTAAGTCCTTAGCCGTCTCTGGACCAGAAACATCCTCTTCACCCTTTTCTGTTGTAAACTCGTCATTCTTTTTCTACTCTTCACTTCTCACCATTTCAGCTCTTGCACTCACAGAAACAATTTTACTTCTCCTCTCGGCCCTGATCTTCCTTCCCACTAATGTGGTTAAATCACTGGACCAGAAACATCCTCTTCACCCTTTTCTGTTGCAAACTTGTCAAATCACTTGAATTTTTACTCATGTCACTAAACTTCATTGCATTTGTGGTACGTAAGCCGCTGTTATCTGATTTCTTCACATTTGTTTTCTTCTTCTGTATTCTTGATCTCAGCAGTTCCTGGTTCTGTCTCGCTTCGTCCGGTGCGATCTGCAATTCAGCTAATTCTCTGTCGTCCACACGTACCTGGTCAAAGGTCTTGTTATGACAGTTACTTTCCACCACAATTGCTGATTGAGCAGACTGTCCATCATCTGTCACCTATATTTTGTCCCAGTTCGAATTCCGATCTTCGTTTGACATCTGCTTAGTTGGGCTGGTCGGTATTAATCCATGCCAGTGATTTTCTTCAATTTCCCTATTTTCCAGTTTGTGCGATAACTGCGGTTGCTTCATTTCATTTTTCTCTTGACCATTCTTCTTCCTCACGATTGTAATTCCATCAGTTTGCCCGTTCGTACCTTGTGTCCTCGTGTCTTCAGATCTCCTCTGCTCTTTTTCATATTGATGTTCTCGCTTCTTCGTACTTAATCCAAATATTGGATGATCTTCATTTGCCTTACAGAATTCTACGTCATAGAATTTCCCATTGATTTTTAATTTGTCTTCATATAACTTTGCAAAGTGTCCATTCGCTTTTGGACCACGCTGCTACGGCGCGAGACAAAACTGCATATAGAGTAGAAACTAAAATGAATGCGTAAAATTTTTGCTATTTGGAATCAAAATTGAAACAATACGGAATATCAAATTTGGAAAACGGAAGAAGAAAGTAATTGCAGTTCTGACTTCTGGTTCGTACGGCAGTACGCCTAATATTTTCTGTAAAACAAACACTATTGTTTACAAAATAACCAATAATACAGAGCACACTGATGTATTGAGTTCAAACATAGATGTTAAATAAGGAACATAAAGGTATGCATTGTGATTTTTCGGGCTTGTGCCGTGTTGTCTCGGTTGCTGGAGCCAACATTTCGATCATCCTACTATATCATCCTCAGAACTGCTCTGAGGGCTCCAGCAACCGAGACAACGCGGCACAAGCCATGAACGGCAGCCAGCACTAAACACAAGGGTAATTCAGTTGTTATGCAGACAGCTTTCTGAAGGAAATCAGACGGGAATTCCAGAAAAGTAATAAAAACACATTTGTAATGGAAATCGTGGCTGTAAAAGTAAATATTCTTCTAAATGTTAAACGAAATCAACTCCATCATCAGACATTGGCGACTAACAATTCATGGAAACATCCCGCTCTTCCGAAATTGTATTCTAGATACATTGTTACATGCAGACGATCAGGTTCTTTTTGCTACAAATGAAGACGAGTTACAACACTCAATACATCACCTGAATATAATAGCACAAAATTTCAATATGAAAATTTCACCAAACAAAAGAAAAATTATGGCGTTCCAAGGTAAACAGCCAGTTAGGAGTAAAATTTGCATTGGAACCCATAAGTTAGAACAGGTAAACTCATTTAAATATTTAGGTTATAATTTGACATATTTACTTGTTACTGATATATCTGAAAATATTCAACATTTTAATGGAGCCTTAAGAACCATCAACCAGGTTTTCACAACCACGAAAACCCAAAAACATGCCAGGTTAAAAGCATATAAAGTTCTAGCAAGACCTGTCCTCATGTATGGTAGTGAGGCCTGGACTGTCCGAAACTCAGATGTTCAACGCCTAACAACTGCGGAAATGAGATTTCTAAGGAGGACTGCCGGCTACAGCTTGCTTGACCACAAAAGGAATGAACTAATTACAAAAGAATTGAAAATTACCCCTATTTATGACCATCTTAACCACTATAGACAAAAATGGCTTAACCATGTCAATAGAATGGACCGTTCCAGACTCCCAAGACAAATTCTCCGCTATATATCACATGGAAGACGATCTTTGGGACGCCCCCTGAAAAGATGGACGGAGACCGTAGCAGGCCACTGGGCCTAATACCTGCAAGGCCGATAATGATGATGATATTAAACGAAAATCGTTAAAGTGAAAAAAAAATACAACAGTAGATTGTTAAGGACAATATTATGGTGTGGGACGTACAGTAAAAGGCGGACTATTAGGCAGGTCATCGACGGTATGGGTAGATGACGTGCAATGCAGTACGCGAAAACATACAAGCTTAGGAAGAGAGAAATCTAGAAAACAAAAATTAACCTTTCGTATTAAAAATTTTGCTTTCAAATTATACTTGTTAATAAATACATTAGAGTTCATTGGGCAAGAAAATCCCTTAGCATTGAGGAAACTTCTGACAGGATAAATATAAAAAGTTACTCGTAATACTGTGTAACTTCTTTTCTTAATCAAGATAAGGTGCATTTTCAGACGGTTTTAAAACTCTCGTATTACAGGCACAGTTCATGAATCATATCCCACGATACCTAGCCATCACAACTCAGTAAGTATCGTTTCATAAATAAAAGTGGTGACTTTTATCACTAAATTGAAAACAAATGAAAATATGCCGAGTAAACAGTAACTCCCTTTATGGTCGGAAACGCCCTGGGCGCATAATGGTTTCTGCCAATAACAGAATTGCACTAAAATATTGAAATTGTGTCAAAACTCGTGTGGGAAATAATAATTGATGTATGTTTTGTGAATAGCGTAACTGATATAGCCTATCTTGTTCTACAGACATGAAATAAATTGATGAGTGTTGGTGGATAGCTGAAATAATAAAATCCTTGGCTATTGTTTAAAAAGCCAGATTACGTTGAACAAAAGCAAATATAATTTAATCGGAAATGTCTGGAATAATGTATTAGTGATAGAAGAACATATTTGTTCCAAGAATTTTACCTTTTATAACGCCGAAGTTTGAAATCATCTCCGCATGTTGAACAAACAATCGGAGTGAGTTTCACGTGAATACATATCGATAAATCTAGACGAGATCTCTCGTTTCGACGGAAGTCTGAGTAGCGAGACAGGCCTACTGCCCGGAAATTTTCCCACATGCTCAAAATGGCCCCCAGTCGCAGGCCCCCACGAGGTTCACGCATAGTAGTAGTATACCCGATCAAACGAGACCACATACATTTTAATCATTTCATTCGTCATAGGCCTAGTGTTGAAATGGGTCACCCTACAGACGTTAAATCGCCGTTTCCGTCCTACTACCCCCTGTGTTGATCTGATTTGAAAGACGTATTCACGCGAGGCTCATCCAGAAAGTAAGTTTCCTTGTGACCGTTTAGAAAAAGAAAACACAATTTAATGGAAAGATTTATTGGAATAGATATAGCAATTGTGGAGCTATTTTTCAACATATTTCTCACCTGAATTGAGACATTTGTCAGAGAGAGAGGGATCAACTTTTGTATCGAAGTGTACCGCCTGAGATCGGACAGTGTCTGTCAATGTGAAAATGCTGACCAGACAGGAATTTCTTGAGATGTAAGAAAAAATAGTAGCTTAAGAGAAGGCAGAGGTGAAATTTTCGAACAAAACTGAAGAAAAAATGAAAATTTGGTTTTTTCCATTTTTATTATCTTTATTTTGATATTCCGATGTTAGTTTTTGATTTTGTGCCCGTAAAAGTATGAAATTAAAACCAAGATAACTGTATTACTATATTATTCCCATAATAAACTAATACTTATCATTATTTATATACCTTCTCTGAACATATAAATAAAAAGAAATATTGAAAATTTTTTACAATATGGTGCATGGAGCATTTTATATCAAACGATATAAAGTTTTATAAAATTATTAATATTTACAGAAGTATTGTACTTACTGTACAAAGTTGAAACTTGGTATGTCCATTACTAATAACATACTTAGTATCCATGATCAATTTCAAACAAATTGGATAAATGTTGTGGATTTTGAAATATTCACCTCTGCCTCCCTTTAGTCGCTGGGAGTGAGATCCGGACTGTAGGGTGGATGTTGAAACTCGTCCCAGCGGAACTGCTGCAGTAGATAAGTAATATGTTGTGCGCCGAGCCGTATGTGGTCGCGGCCCACACATTCCACCAAAAAGCCAGAAACTGAAAACACTGTGAATGAAATTCCCGGCAGATGTTACGAGATTTGTGAGCGTAGAGTGAGTGCCTGTAGACCAGATCTTCGCTCTGACCTGTCACTCCATTAGCTGTATTACTAGCTGATTGTGTCCCGAACACATCCATGTTTTACATGATGTTACTCAGTAACCAGACAACTTCAAGTTACATTAAACATAACACACAAACATCACTGTTCTCTGAACGCGCTGTTAAGGGAAGGTTGAAATATGCAGAAACTTTACATAACAGTGTAATAAATCTGTTAAAATTTATTTAAAATGGTTGCTTCAAACAGGTAATATTTCTTTGACATCGAATATGCAATATATGTGGCGTGTTTTTATTATTTTTGTGAATGTTCTGTGAGCATTCGAAAGTACATGTCCCACATAAAAGCAAACAAAATTCATAATCCCTATTCATACATCATTTAACTGATTGAAGAGTATATTTACACGGCTATATTTGCATTTTTGATGCTTCAATTTATGCGTTCCATGAAAAGGTACCGTCTGCTGTATGTAAAAAGTCTCTAGCCACTCTGCGTAATCTGCAACGCTACAATTTTTTTCTTCCCAGGCCTTCCGAATAGATCTTTTTCTTCAATAATATAAATAACATATCAAGTACGTTGAAACTAACTTAATATGCCATACAACTCCGAACAATCTTAGTACTTGAGATAATATTTTTGGAATCATTATTTGTAATGACACTTAAATATCAATTTATTATTTCAAGAGACAATGAAATAGACTAGAACATACAAAACTAAACGTTTCGTGTGGCAAGGGCGGAGTTTTAGATAATATTGATAAGTTGTGCATGCCATAGCCATATCTGTGGACAGTCGTTCGGTTTGGAGAACACGCCTACGTCCACCAATGCGTGGCATGTTCACAGACCCACTTTCTTTTAACTTTATCGATCTATAATTATTCGGAGTTCTTCGAACACCATACTCAATACGGAAACGACGTTGAACTGATGTACACTTCCAAATTCTGTAAACACAACACGTATTTAGTTCGTTGCCATGCGAAAAAAATCGTATTTTGTTTATTCAGTCGTTGCTAGGGAATAATCTGGTTTCTTCTGTTTCAAAAGTAATTACACAAAACTCTCATGTTTTAACAACGTATTGGACCTGAAATAACTTTTGTAACGCTTTTAATATGATTTTGTAGCAATTTGACTTTATGTCTTTCCAAACGGATCACACTTTAGAATAAAATGTAACAAAAGACATTAACAGATATGAAACGCAGTGTAATTATTACAAGTAGGAATAAAACTGTAAAATGGAATAGAACACAGCATAATAACACGAGGCGCCTCAAGACCAAAGAATCTAATGACCTACACTTCGACAATAAGTTTAATTTCTTGTCAAGGCACACTTCAAGTAAAATGTTACCGACATTACTTACGATGAGGCAGTATCAGTAAATACAGATGAAATTATGACGGAGGAGAAACAATACGAATTATATTGGAATTAAATGCAATATATGAATATGATCTTAGGAAAATATTTGGAGCTAAGAGGGATGAAGTTACAAGAGAATGGAGAATGTTACACAGATCAGAACTGCACGCATTGTATTCTTCATTTAACATAATTAGGAATATTAAATCCAGACGTTTGAGATGGGCAGGACATGCAGAACGTATGGGTGAATCCAGAAATGCATATGGAGTGTTCGTTGGGCGACCTGAGGGAGAAAGGCCTTCGGGAAGGCCGAGACGTAGATGGGAGGATAATATTAAAATGGATTTGAGGGAGGTGGGATATGATGCTAAGGACTGGATTAATCTTGCTGAGGATAGGGACTGATGGCGGACTTATGTGAGAGCGGCAATGAACCTCCAAGTTCTCTCAAAGTAACTAATATAAATGGGATAAAATAAAATTATTACAAAATGTAGTGAAACAAACTAAAATAGATTGAAGTAGAAGTGAATGTGACGGGAATTTTAGCGTAAGTGAAGACTTCCCTATGATCACCTTTAAAACGGTCTGAAGAAAAACCGTATCAATGGACAGAATTGATGTTCCATATCGTAGAAGCGGTGGGGCTGCAAACTGTGATTGTCAAGGTAGTGGCAGCCAGCTAACTGTTCTTGCTCTATGCCTAAATCTATTATATGGGATTTCATAATTTAGTTCTCTTACCGAAAGAGAAACAGATGATAAAGATCCTGGGTTCACTTGTTACGCATGCCAGACTGTCGTGCTTGCTGATTCATTCCACAATATTTATTGATACAGAATACGTCTTTCTTCGCACCGAGTATGGACACTGCATCGGAGATCTGCGGCGGAAAAAAAAAAAAAAAAAAAAAACAGAATTTCAAATATATTATTTCAATGTACCGAAGTACATATTTCCATGCAGATAGTCATCATACGATGAAAGAGTAATGGAACGGAGAAAAATTCTCTCCGGCGCCGGGATTTGAACCCGGGTTTTCAGCTCTACGTGCTGATGCTTTATCCACTAAGCCACACCGGATACCACCCCGGCATCGGACAGAATTGTCTCTGATTAAATTCCAACTCTTGGGTTCCCTCTAGTGACCGCCCTGTGCACTACGTCATAGATGTCTATGAACATAGGACCGAAGTCCACACATGTGCTGAGGTGCACTCGTTCGGGATCCGACGGAATAAGCGCCGTCTTAAATCACGAAGTGATTTACGCAGAGGGCGGCCACTAGAGGGAACCCAAGAGTTTGAACTTAATCAGAGACAATTCTGTCCGACGCCGGGGTGGTATCCGGTGAGGCTTAGTGGATAAAGCATCAGCACGTAGAACTGAAAACCCGGGTTCAAATCCCGGCGCCAGAGAGAATTTTTCTCCGTTCCATTACTCTTTCATCGTAGAATTTCAAATGCTTACTATGCGTGTGAAGTCCGACTAGTGTAATATGTAGCTAGTCGGCGATGTAGCAATGGAGAGGGAAAGGAACTGGACACCCTACCCCAATATCTCCTGGCCTAGTTGCCTCATAAGTTTTTAGTATCACTTGTGAGGTTCAGACCTGACTAAACAACACTATGAGCCACACCCGAATGCTAATGTTAGGCCCTGTAACTCGTGTGACCACGCCAAAGTGACACCTCCTTCCTTCGCTGCAAACATCGACCACAATCGCGAGTTCTGCAATATTAAAGTGATAATAGACACTTACAATAGATTTTCAATACCTCAGTGAAAAATTTGTTGCGTGCTGGGAGTAATTTCGGAATGTCGCTTCATATGCTATACTGCACGCCCTTCATTCATCATTTGTCTTTTCATATAAACATATTCTCCACTTTTCAACCAAAAAAAAAAAATATATATATATATATACACATATTAAAATGAACACAACTGTACTTTCATTCCAAAAACTGGGTGACGTAAGCGTATTCTGTTTAACGGTGTGTGCCTTATACAGCTCACATTGTGTCTGCTATCAGTGCCTCTATGACACCTAATGAAAACAGAATTCAAAAAGTTTGACATAATAAGCATGAGCAAGGCAAAATAGCTTCCAAACAGAGCGTAAGCAGTCTGTTAGGTTGGTTAACCCGATTTCTTCCTTCCCTTCTGAACAGCTGTGTGACCACCGAGGCAGGAAGGAGAGCCCTCGTCATTCGAGAGTGGGTTTGAATCTCCTTTGGGTCGGAGATGTGTTCCACTGCAACACTGTCAGGTAGTCCATGACGAGAACCACCAACTTAAAGACAACTCATAGTTTACACAGAACACTGCGCTTGAGGGACAAGACCCAGGGCGAATGTGACGTGTGTCATACGTCCCTTTAGTGCCTCGTGTCTCTATTGTAGAGTAATCATGACGGACGATTCGAAATAAAAGAGCGAGTCTATTAGACTATATCAGAAGTCACCTTTGAACGCGCCCGTTAAGATATGCAGTGTACTGTGAGTCCTTTATGAACCACGTGGACTGAGTTCAGTGCTCTGTCATCCAGATACGGGGGCCACGCGCAGGGAAAGGGACTGTATTCCACGCTGATTATACAAATAAATTTGTGTTAACGGTAATGCCCACTTTAAAACGGCTCCCTCACCTATTGACAAAAAAGTTCTCTTTGATCAAGCGTATGCAATTTAATGAGGGCTGGATATGGGAGTGGGCGATGCATTACCAGTGATGGCATCAATGCCTCAGTTAACAAAGACGTGTAAGTCTGAAAACAAAATCTGTCACAATTGTTATTATTTGTCACAAAGTATTATCAGTTACGTACTTGATTTGTGGTACTTTTTATTATGTATAACATAATTATAGTCAATATAATCTATATAAAGCTAATTAAAATAATATAGCTATGGAAATGTTGTTCTACTTGTTTTAAAACTTAAATTGTATTAGAAAAAAATAAACCATTAGAATCTCTTGCTTACTGAATTTTACGTGTAAGTTTACTCATGTCTGTTAAACTTAAAATTGTTTTTGACTTTGCAAGTTCGTATAGATTTCTTTCATGATGCTGAAGAAACCATCTTCATGCAATGTGTAATTTAAAAAAAAAGAGAGAGAAAACTTCAGATTTTAACAAACGTTTCGTTTTAATTTCTTGGTCTTTAAAAGCTTGTGGAAAAATAGAAAACACTAAACTTAATATAGTCAGTTTTTCATTTATGAATCTAAATTTCAAAATAGTAATTGCGTAATCACATTAATACCTTAAAATAGCACGGCAGTAAAAAATAGAATATTTTGGGCTAATATATTTCGATCGCATAAAAAATCCTGAACATTTATTTTAAGATGTTCAGCGAGTTTTGAAAAATCGCTCGACAATTATTGTTGAAGGTATGGCGAATATAATACCATTGCTGTATAAACATTTATATTGGAATTCTGTAGCAATGCATGAGTGGTCGGCGTATATTTTGCCGTGAGTGTTCAGTAGGAAGCAGCAGCTTTGCCACGTCCAGCCTGTTTATAGAAGATAGTAAATTTGGTGATGGACATGGTCGGAGAAGAGCTTCTTCACGCAGTAAACACATCGAACAATGGCGGCAAGTGATCTTTTAGGACTGGAAAAATAAGAAAAGAATTGAATGCGGAAAACATTATATCAAAAATAAATTTTTACCATGATGAATGGCTAACCATATAGAAAGTACAAACTCGTATATAATTAAATGAAGGATACTATACCATTATAGACCTAGGAGTAAAAGATCAATTGGATGACCTATGAAAGGTGAATTTAATCCCTAAATCTTAAAGACGGAATAGCTTAAATGAATGGCTTAAACCATGATGTTATTGATGATAATGAATTTTGCAAGGGACATCCGATCCGATAATTTCATAATCATATACTGTAAGTTATTACAAAAATAATTATTGGGCAGAAATAACAACATACAGTATATTGACCGCAGGGATTTCCTTGTGTTTAAAAAGAGTACACAACAAGATAGAGGATAAAATAACCTAATTAGATTTATAGGCTCTGGTGAATCCCTTCGCTCGTCCCTTTCCTCCCCGTATTCTATTCTCTTGCCCACGAATCCTCAATCCAACACACGCAACTTCCAAACTGTCTAATTAGTTATGTTAAGCCCCTCTGCGCTAATACGAAATGACGGGAGCCTAGCAACACAGAAAGTAGCTCTTGTCAACGCCAATCAACAAGGAGGAAGATTAAAACGGCAATAGTGATAATTACATAAAAATACGTTCAAACACTTATGTCCTTATCCACGCATTTTAAAGTTATTGTGTACCTTGTTATAATGTTGAAGAGTGGAAATGTCTAATGGCACAAGTTCCAAAAGAGTCTCTTGTCTTACTTGTTGAGGCGCCTTCACTCTCCTGCCTCTTCCGACCTCTAATAAATTTCCCCCTGTGTTGAAACATTCCATCAGAGCACGCTTTGAACCTATTCTACAGCACTTTCCGAGGTTTTCCCCAAGCGTAAGGTAAATGTCAGGAGAAACCTTAGCCTCATCTTGTCAAATATCAACTCGCTACCATCAATTCCATCGACGCTAAATAACTGAGTAGCTGATACAAAGTCGTTAAACAACCATGTAAAACAAAGGTTTACATTCAACAATTTGGCTCAAAACTTGAGAGAATGTCCCGTGTATTGTAAAGTATTGATTCCATTTGACGAAGAGAAGTAAAGCCGGGATTTTATGCCGCACATTTACAGTAGGCTACGTAAACTGACCATGCCCGTCGATAATTAGGGCTTCGAACAAAATTACCGACAGCCATTTATCGATAAACTATCTTGCTTAAAGCGGACGGTCGCCTTTGCAGACCTGCAATAAATCAGTTATAATCATTTGTTTAAAGTTCTGCAAACTTCTACAAAGACGTCAAAGGTTATGGAAGTAGAATCTGTTAACAACGGCAGGCGTATGGGAACGGACGAAAGTTCAGCAGGAAAACGAACATTAACGCATAACAATTATTCTAACTTCAGACTGAAACTGGGAGTTCAAACCCATATTTGCCTAGTGTTGCGTTTTCGCAACAGTCATTTCTCGAGAAGTGATCAATTTTTTCCTTTCTGAAACAATTTATAACTGTTTGTACTGATTCACACACTTTTGTATAAGTATAATAGAAATTTAAAACAAAAAAAAATTGGCCATATACGGGTAAAGCAATTTACATCTTGTCATTTTACTGTTGTTTATCATTTTTAAATAATGTATTTGATCTCCAATTTTGAATCGATTCTTGTAATATCTCTTTATTACTATTTATTGCTGGTATTTCATTCGCAACTGTCAAGTCATCTCTTAGAGTACATTACTAAAGCTAATTATTGTTCCTAATAATTTGTAACTGTAGTAAATTTATTGATATTGTTATGTATTTACTGTTAATTGTTGATTTTAAATCATGTGCTTAATTTGTAATTTTAAGTTACTGTTTCCATTATTCTCTCAGTGTTCATTTTGTATTACCTCCTTAGTGTAGACTATATTGCCTATACATAATTTCAGTACTCGTTACTTGTACGTCATTACTTTTGTGAGAAATACTACTGAATTTACCAGAAAAAATTCATTATTACGTACTGTCGACAAAGCATAAAATGTGTTCGATTTATATTTGCGTGCCATCAAATACAGAATAAAATTGTGCAACACAGAAGACAGGAGAGAAAGTAGAAAATAATTAATAAATATTATTAAAATGCTTCTACATTTGCTTCTAAAATTGAATTTGTGGTTAATTTCATTGCATATGATCAATGAACTAGCCCAATATAACTCTGTAAATAATATATTAGTCCTACAATGGACCATAAATATTGTCGGACTGAGAAATATGGACTAAAATGTGTTTGAGGACTTTTCGGTATGGTGGACGAATTCATACAATGGACGATTTTTATAAGTTGACATAAATAGGTGGACAAAATTGTTATGGACATAAAATTACTGTGAACTAAAATCTCACCTGGACCAAAATTTATGTTCGACGTAAATACTGTGAACGAAATGTAACTGGATAATCAGTGTGGGATTCAGGAATTCATATAAACAACAAAAATGAACAAATATTAATCGTAAATTATGAAGTTATGGAAAGAGTTGAGAGGTTTGATTATTTGGGTGCAACTATTACACAAAATTGGGGTTCGCTAATAGATATGGATAAGATGTTAAATAAAACAATGTCTGTTTTCCCTGTGTTGCTTCCTACCTAAAAAAAACTAAGGTTCTCAATTCTAACATAAAAATCAGTGTTATTACACACATTTTGAAACTTGGCTAGTTACTGAAGAAATATCAAGAAAGATGTAAGTCTTTATAAATCGCTGCCTACGTAACAAATATTATTAAATTATAGTTTGCTGGTTTAAGTTCATAAACTAATTCACAATTACACAAGAAGAAGAAGAACAAACACCTTTCCTAAAAGAAAAATTAATATGGAAACTAGAATTGATGAATTTGAAGCACAGATTTAAGAAGCAACAAGGCAATGCAGGACAAATGGAACCCCCAAGGCAATAGAAAAGGAGGCCGCGAAATACATCAAGGAGAATATTGGAGAGAGAACTAGAGATTTGGAATTCCCTTCGAGCTAGACAGCGGCTAGTGGGAGAGGCCCTACGCTAATGAACAGGGGCGAAGAGCTTTATTATTATTATTATTATTATTATTATTATTATTATTATTATTATTATTAGTTTTACCATTACTGCTGGTGATACTGCTACTGCTATAAAGTGTTGATGAAGCTAAAGTGATAGTCGGTACAATTTTCCAAAGTGTTCGTATTCAATAGATTTTTATGCATATTAAAAAAAAAAAGTATAAATTTCGTCGTGATTTCTGGCGACCGGGGCTGTCAAACACAGTTCCTCATTCTCTCGCTCTTTCTTTTTTCAACACTAAACCAACTTCAATAACTGGGATATACGTTCTCATGCACTGAAATTTGTCAATGCTGCAGACCTCTTTTCACTCTCGTAGCCGATGACGTATTTCCTGTCCAATACAGCCTGGGTTTGCGTAAACGAACAGATCTATTGATCTAAATATAGAACGAACAAGTCCATTTGTTTCGTTTCAATATGCCTATACAAAAAGGGCATAACGAATTGTCAATGATAAGCCTACAATTTTTGTTGAAAGTAATTCCGCGCTGTATCAGGAAGCAAGTGTATGATGGAACGCAGAAGCAACTCAACCGTTAACTATTTTAATTGAATTGTGAGCCAATATGAATTTAGTTTTGCCTTAGTATATAGGAAACAGTTTTAATTGTGGATAAGTCAATCACGACAGTTTCAATTATTTATGTAGCCAGCCTATGTCCAACCTCATTAATATTACGGGGTTTCAATACGCACCATAGAAATGTCTTCATAATGTTTTCAGTTCACAATTCACCTCATTTTCGAACTGAAAATTAGGATTTTGACTTGAATAACGAAATTGTGACTGTGTATTTTAACTTCGCTGAGCAATTCGTTTGAAAGAAAGATAAGTAAATAGGCGAGTCATACGTTTGATGAGTTATTGGTCCTATAAGAAATGTTCATGAGTGAGTGGATGGATGGATGGATGGATGGATGGATGTACTATGTATTTATTCACACTGCAATGGGTATATACCCGGTGGCAGTGGTAACTAATTACACTCAATAATGACAATAATAAACTTGTTAATTAAAAATACACTTAATAATAATACCAATAATTAATACAAATAATTAATACAAACAATAATTTATAATAATAATAATAATAATAATAATAATAATAATAATAATAATAATAATAATAATAGGGAATATTCTAAATTAAATGAAGCACGATCATTTAAAATAACATTTAAAATAAATCTAATTTGTATCTTAAATCTAAGTTCGAACTAAAACCCACGAGTATGATATGTTCATATCTGCACAAGTACCTTTCAACATTACACTCATTTCGCTGTCAACTCACTCATTGTACTGGAACTACGACACATTTCACTGATTCTATCCTGATTTCACTAACACTTCAAAAACATTTCACTGTTCAAATACTTTGCACTGCCACTATAAACTATAAAGGTTCCCTGACAGGAACACGTTTCACTGACACAACACACTTCACTGACACAACATAATTCTTCACTGATACAACACTTCAATAACAAAATATCATTTACATCCTTTACATACTATGTATAATTATCGTCTATTAGTAAAGTCCTTAAGCCTATTTTTAAATACGTTTTTGGTTGTTGGTAAAGGCTTTAGTACGTCTGCAGGTAAAGCATTCCAGTCCCTGGATGGATGGCTGAATGGATGGATGGATGGATGGATGGATGGATGGATGGATGGATGGATGGATGGATGGATGGATGGATGGATGGATGGATGGATGGATGGATGGATGGACCGAAGTACATATATTTGATCTCCTGGAATTATAACCACAAATTTTCACCAATTTTGTAAGTAACATGAATTAACATAAGCAAAATTATTTGCCTATATTACACTAAAAGGAGTTGTAAAAAATAAAAGAGGGGATAAAACAAAAAATTCACTACGGAGATTCGAAGCATGCTGTGCTGCTAGCCCAAATCATGGAGTAAACTAAGCGGCGCGCGGAGGTTACGGTAGTGAACTGCGCGCTCACCGAAGGGACTTGGACAATTTTCGCTGCTCAAGAGGCCGGCCACTTTTATTTTGACCAAGTGTACCATATATTACCATTGAAAACAATCTGGACCATGAAACACAGCAGAAAACTCTTCTTTTAACGAAGGAAATGGCATGGTGTAGGATATTCACTCACAGATTCAAAGCTACTCTTCAAGTAACTTCCATAAAATTCGCTCACGACACGCAAGAGCACAGTGAACAAAATCTGTGTTATAGTGCGTCTTCTGCCATTTACACTGTACCATCAGAGTTACATTAGTCACTGGTATAATTTCGTGGTAAATTTAAAAATAAATATCACGAAATTAGTCGTGTCACGAAATTAGCCAAGTTTATCCTATAATTCAAAACATAACGATAGTAGTATTCTAAGTACGTAGAGGTAATATAACTGACACTAGTGTAAGTGTATCGGTGTCAACAGTAAAGGCAAGGGTTCCTGTGCTGTTTGGTAGTGGCTAGTATTGATTGTAGCTGCCTACTACCCTTTTCGCCTCGCACAGAACGAAACTTTCTTGAGAATTTTAATGACTTTCGACACTTAGTTTGTTAGTGAGTTGCGCTGTCTGTTCTTCTGTTGTTTTCCAAGATCATCGGCTGTTCTTTGGGCCCTGCTCGGTTCTTTTTGTCACTGCTAGCTCTTTGTTCTACAAGTGATTGTGTTGCCAAAACATTCTGTAACAATCTGCATGTTGCCGAGGCAGCGTCAGACAGTCGATACAGAAGTTGGAAGTTTTCAATCCATATTAAATTTATACTGGATTTGATAATTCCTTCCTGCAACAACCACTTAATAATAGATCATTATAATTTGAATGAAGCTTAATTACATGGGGATTGTTTTTATGTTCATTGATCCATCTAGGGCAGGCATGTCAGAAATCAGACTCTAAATGTTCAGTTATGTGCGCGGATCGCCGGTCTGTGCAGGTTGCATCAATCAAGCGTTGCTCTTACCCGTTCTTAGCTGGAGGGGTGTGCAATAATCTATTCTGCGCTTCTAGGGTTGGATTAAATAGACATTTGGACATTATAAACACAGTTAGCAGAACGAAAAAAACACAGTTATTATCAGTGGCTATACTTGACAACTGTAATACAAGAAACTTTAGACTTACTCAGTTATACTTCACAAAGTAGTGGTTTGTAAAGCATAATTTATTAATATGATTTTTATACAGTATTTGAAGAAAAAAATTGCAGTAAATTCGAAACAACAAGAAACGAACAAGTATTTAATTTTATGTGGTCGGTACTAATTATTTTAAAGTAATAGACCCTACTCTTTCATTGTTCGTCAAGCATTATTATTTACTGTGACCATTGGTACACAAATGTTGAAGAAAATATTATACTCCCAATTAATTACATGCAGTAGGACATTGTGTAGTTTTTACACTGAAATAATTTCTTTCCTGTATGCCAATATAAATTAATATTAATAAATGTGAATTAAGCTTAGAATTTAAATTCACATATAGTTTATTTGGAAGACGTTGAGAGCAAGTATCGACAAGTTGGGAGCGTTACTCAAAGAAATTAAAAGTGCAGTTCACAAGATGTGAAGCGACGATATTCTCTTTATGTCAGATTTAAAGATTTATTAATATAAGTATATTGAATTAATATTGTGACGTGAGATGGAAAATTTGCCATTATATATTTTTCCAGAAAAATTTCCGCCTTGCAAATAGTTGTTTTCTTCTCTCCTTACAACCACAAGAACCTCCTATGTATTCCTCACAATATTCTCATCACTTACCAGTTTATGAAATGAAAGTCGTAAGTCGTCTAACCTTTGATGGCTGTGTTAGTACAGACTCCAAAACAACGCCATTGTCAAATACGTTTTGCCGTGAGAGTACTGATTAAGAAATAAGCGCTAGCAATATCATATTTTGAGAACTTTACTAATCTGATCTAAATTGTCACCTCAAAACACTATTACCTCGACATAGGGTGATGAAAGCCTTTCATTTTAAAATAATTATTATTGTTGGCTAAGGAAAACATTGTAACAATTATGTTATATGATTCGTAATTTTCTTCTCCGTTATCTGTGAACTCCTCACTTTATTTATCATAACTCATTCACAGACACAGCCAAATCGGCACTCATACTGAAACCGTGTTACTGAAACAAAAGCTGCTGCAGGTATTGTATAGCCCTGTCGCGTTCCCTTCCAAGGCGATTCACTCCCTCCAAGTAGGGGAATAGAGAGTCCACATCGCACAGAGACAGTTGCACAATGTGCGCGACTGCACAATGTGCAGGGTTTTGACATGCCTGATCTAGGGCCTAATCTATGAAAGTAAACAGTTGACGATCTGATTACTTTCAAAGCCAAGAAGTTCTTGTAAAAAAGCTTCGTTATCACAGGTCACATGATTTGAACGTTCTCATCTTATCGTCTGTATGATTGTAACAAACTGTGTATTTCTACTGAACTTACTAAAATATTTCGATTGAGTTCCAAGTAGCTTACTGTATTTCATGGAAAAGTTGTGCTGATGGTTAAAATGTAGCCACTGGGTAAGAAGTTTGTGGGTTTAAACACGAGTCAGACAGACAGTTGTTAGGGAAATGTAATACTGTTTCTTCTACAAAGAGATGAAGTCCGGGACATTTTTCATATATTTACGACACGCGAAGAATCCTGGTTTGCCAAGCTGACGCTAACGGTAGATTATAGAACCTGAACTGGAATTAGATCCAAACTCAGGTAAAATCTTTAACTTCCTTCCGGCTTGCATAATATTGCGTAGCGTGAATTCGCAGTGATACAGTACCGCATCTTTAGATGACGTCAAGAACATGGAAGCTGCACCTTTCTATCTGATGTGCGTCTTCTTTGCATGTACACACCCAGACACAAAATTTGGGCCACCTAATTTTATTAATTTCCAGATATAATACATTGCGCATGTACAGTAAAGAAGGGCGCATAAATGTATGCTATTTGTGGACAGTGTTGCGAAGCTTGTTGCCTACATACAGGAGGACTGCTACCAAGACTCGGCCCATTTTATGATTCCGTTTCTGTACAAGTACACTCGTTCACTGATAGGTAAAACAAAATTTATCTGCCATCTTTATTCTTAGAAATGCAAATTTGTTTGAGAATTGTTCTTTTTTTTTTTTTCTATTTATATGAATGAATGTATATATTTGTCTTGAAGCAATATAACTTTCGGTGAGGCCCAGGGTGCTCTGAGCTGATGACCGCTGTTCTACATTCTACAATAATTTACATAGTCTATATATATTTTGAAATGTATAAACCAAAAAATCGGAAATCATTGCTCTGTTATAAATGAGGTCATATGTTTTTCTATGATAATAATAAATGTGTCTGCACACTTCACACCCTAAGCAGTGCTGTGCTGGCCCAGTAGTTTCCCTGCTCGATGCTCCACGTGTTGTGGACTGTACAGTGTTCCTGGTGGCAGATTTGTACGTACATTCATGTTTCTGTTTTTATTGAATGTAACAGACTTTCATAATCTCAAATTTGTTCCTGTTAAATTGTCTCTCTTCCAATTAATATCACGATATATGTTGCGAACAAAAGTGTCCTAGGTGCTCAATTGATTTATTACGCAAACAAACTGATACAAGAATTAATGAGGGACGTGAGAGTATAGAACTGACACCTTTCTGCGACATAAAAATCTCTGCACTTTATAGTAATAGAAACACCTTAATTTTGTACATTGAGTTCTCAAGAATATAATATCAATATAATTAAATCCTGACAATATAAAAATACGACATTGTCGTCGTTAGCTATGTCATAACTATAATCGTATTCGTCATGTTTCTAAGTTTCTGCCTAGAACAAGTAATACAGTTCACTTTTCCGTCTTGTGAATGATCGTCCTGTACGAGTAACCACATTCCTGCCAACAGGGTTGAAATTCTGAATAGTTATGTAAGAGTATTAAATCTTCAGCTGTAGTTGTGATAGTTCAGTCGTCCACTTCCGTTCACAGCCTTCATTTCGTCAATTTATACAATTCTGAATTAGGAAGATACAATGGTACATTATTCAGAAGAGGTATAGTTTAGACCAGTGGTCGTCAGCACGCGCTGAAATGTGCAAAGGGTAAGCCGTGCCGTCCCGTGTGCTCCGTCGTGCAGCAGGAAGAGGTAGAGAGCATACCCGCTAGCAGCTTCGAATGTACCATGGTGCACTGTGTTTTCCGCGGGTAAGAGACGCTAGCCCCAGGATGCTCTGAGCTGATGACCGTTGGTTTACACTTTTCACATTTCAAAGGCTAGTTCAATTAGTAGGTCTATGCTCACGTGGACAAAATATAAAAATGGCGAGAAGGACTGAGACCTGAATTTTCTACCGCCAACCCTTGTGACATTACTTCAAGGTGAGGCCTAACAACATTTGAGAGAAGTTGGGCAGTAATTATTCCACATTTTGTTAAACATCGGTCGCAAGACCGTAAAACTCCATTTTAACATTGTTCAGGACATAAAAAACAAATTCACTGTGACGAGGTTCGAACCCCTTCTTCGTACCAACTACTTCGGTTCTCTATCTGGGGTTTGCCTGAGGCTGCTTTATATTGGAGGTCACCTCATTCACCACATTCCCTCAAATTGAATCTTCTACTTTCCTATCCTGACCGAGGGCTGGGAGGCGCCCACAAGTCACGAATGCGCTCAGAAAAAGCCTTCACTCCCGAGAGTAACTGCCCCTGAAAAGAGCCCCGTCCGTGGGGACACCAATTTGTGAAGTAAGGGAATCGCCCCGAAAATAGAAACGGGCAATGCTGGAGACCCTCTGCACAGAGGAGTGGTGATAAAGTAACGCGTCCCACTTGTCAGTCAGCATTCAGCCTAACACAAGAGTTTCCAAACTCCCTTCCCTCAAGTTTTATATCCTTCTCTTTCAAAACTGTATTCCATACGAACCTGCAAACATTAAAACTGCAAAAGTGACCGGAGATGCATCGACTGCTAGCATTGGATGAGACGTGTATGCTGTCCGTGATTTTTATTGTGAACATGGTTGCGATTTGAAATAAAAATTGCATATTTATTTTAATTTCTGTCTTCTTACTCCTGGCATTTAAATTTAACAAGGCGGAGTCCTCTCGATAACTACTTCATAATCGCTTCCTCTTTCTATGAGGCCTAGTCTAGAGACGACAATGCAATTGAAGATTTTTTTAAAGAGCCATAGTCCAAAAAATGCAAATTTGAGATGTTAAGCATGTGGTGAGCATATTATATAGTGAGGATCACATAAGAACAGTTCCTAAACAGCAAATATTGCCGTCTTGTCAGTGTTGCCAACTGTTACCAGATATCACACGATCCTTCATACTAAATGACTTATTTACTTACCGTACTTTATGTTGAAAGGTTATTCTAAATTATTCAATAATTTGTAACATATTTTCGTAGGCAAACTATACGGGAAAGGGATCAACATGTCAAGTATTTTGTTTGGCAATACGAAATTCATTGGTTTGACTAAACAATTTACTCACGAGACCTAACCTAAAAACGTATTTTGTTTGACCACATGAAATTATTAGTGCTAACTCCGAAAACTTACGTGATCATAATTTTGAATTATAACCACAACGCAACACACAAAATAACTATTATGTACCGGTATTAATATTAATACTGATATTGATTAATTGTCAGTATGTTCAAATTTCATTAGCCTCCAGTAACCGGCTCAGAAATCTAGTACAATTTTATTTTCATGGAACTCCAGTACCGACAAATATTGTCGATATTTGTCTCAGCTGCCAACATACCAGTTACAAAGTCACTACCATTTGTAGTATTTGTCTGTATCGAAATTCGAAACGAAGTTGGCGAAAGAAAATTCAACCTGCAAACTAGAAAATCACCACAATCCACTAGCATATGTAGCAATGGGGGAAAAATGGTTAGGTTTCATCCATAGGGTATGAAGTAAGCTGACCCGGACTATAGCTGCAGTCGTTAGTGGAAAAAAACACGGTAGTACATGGAGTGGAAATTTTCAGTGGCTTTCATAAAACAACTATAGTCCAAAGACTTTTTCTTTGTGAAAACAGCCATTGCCCAGGACGATGGAAGCATTTACAAATACCCAACTCATATCATCTTGAAGCATTTATCAATACAATTTTTAAGTGTAGTAGATTGGCAGTACTGTTTCTTATGTACGCAGCAAAAGCCGCCTCAGAGAGAAATACTTTAGCACATTAATTAGTGTTGTTTTCAGTGCTTTTCTTCTGGCGAAAAAGGTGGTGCAACTCTGTACAGAATACAATACGAGTCTCATAGCGGACGGGGAGATGATTAATGTCCATCGCACAGGAATTTTGTGTTTTAACCTCCTTTTCGTCCAACTTTCAGACTTTCAAGGCCTAAGCGGAATTCATGTAAAAACGTAATCATTAGCATATTTTTATTTAACGCAAAATAATAGCCGCGGTCCCCGGTTCATAATCACTGCACAGCCCGCACACTCCTGACTTTTGCCGCAATTTTGTCTGAATAGTGATTTAGAATTGTGGTGAACTGATGCTCGTTCAAACGACAAAACTCTATCTATACCAAACTTGTCAGATGAACGCGTTGGGAGTTTCAACCCAGGTCTTCAGTCCAGAAATTAACTAGAAGTTACTGTTCTTGAAAACTTAAAAGTAACTGAATGAATATAGGCTACATTTTGTCTTAGAAAAACAAACCAATGAGTAATTTTGCACTGGCCATATTTATTTATATTGAACACTGTAGAATTAAGACTCACTTATCATTCCGGATTCACTCGTAAAGGGAGAACCTCCAAAGTACCAATATGTTCTATCCTGCTGAGCCCTGACAGTATACTATACTATACTTCATACATGATTATGATATAAGATGTATATAGAGACCCGAAGTATAGTGTACTATACCTACATTTGTGTCCTAACCGTAACCCGCAGAATTTTTTCAGTATTTTTCCTCATGTCAGTGACTCGTTTTAAGTGTAGAATTATATGTTTTGAACTTTAAAAATAAAACAACAAATGTCTCAGGACTCAGGAGGTTATCCTTGTATCCTTAAATATGCCCTAATTCTGAACAGGCACACTAAAAATATGACTTAACATGTCTCACGCACTCTTCCTGTATGATTAAATTTAAAACATGAAAAATGTGTCACGGATAATAATGAGGTGGAAAGATGTTGTGTGTCAGACATGAAAGCTGGGTTCAAGAGTAGGAAGCGAAGTTAGTGAGACAAAATTGTAATTACACAAAATTACAAGAAGAAAAAAGACAAAAAGTCTGATCAATTTACTTCATTCCGTCTCTTAAATGTGCATGGAACAGTAATTAAAACAAAAAACTGAGAGATTTCTGAGTGTGTATTAGTCAAAGGATAACAATAATGAAAGCAAGGTAATGAATTCTCGCCGCTGAAGAAGACCAGGAGAAAGTAGCTAGTAGAAGTATAACTAGTGACAGACCCACTTCTGTTTACGCCTATAAGCATTCTGAGAAGACGAACTGGGGCAATAATAATAATAATAATAATAATAATAATAATAATAATAATAATAATAATAATAATAATATAGTAATGTAAAGTGAGGCATTACAAGAATTCTAGTACAGACCCTTGTAATGCCTCACTTTGACTATTGTGATGTTTTATATAGCGACCTAAGTCCTGAACTTTCTCAAAAACTTCAACGTGTACATAATGTCTGCGTCCGATTTATTTTCAATATCCGCCGACATGATCACATATCGGAATATTTTCTACGACTCTCCTGGCTCCGCTTGCAAGATCGACGTTTAGTACATTCTCTTTGCCTGCTATATCGAATTATACATGATTCCACACCCAACTACCTTTCCTCTAGCTTCACATCATAATCGTAATACACAATCTGTTGCTACCAATACCACGTCATCAGACATCTCTGTACTAAAGTACTTTCTCAATAGCCATGGCCCGCTCATGGAATTTTATTATTATTATTATTAATATTACTACTATTATTATTACTATTATTATTACTATTATTATTATTATTATTATTATTATTATTATTATTATTATTATTATTTTACACAGTCATTACTTTATTTTTCCATTAACACTAATATCTAGGTAATTGTCATTGTCTCAATGTAACACGTGCTGTGCTGATCATACTAATTCTACTATTCCTTTAGTTGTGAGATTATATTCATATGTATTAATTCTTTTTTTTTTTAGTTAATACTGTATACTAGAATGTATTTTCCTGTTTGTGATTATGTATTCAGTCTCTTTTTTTTATTATATATATATATATATATATATATATATATATATATATATTATTATTGTTATTTTATGATTGTGTATATGTATTCAATCTCTCTTTTTTACTTAATTATGTTTATTATTATTTTTAAGTTAATATTTGTATACCGGTATGTATTTTTTTATATGATTTGATCCTGGTTGAGTGGAAGAGAAGGCCTGATGGCCTTAACTCTGCCAGGGAAAATAAAACTATTATGATTATGATTATGATTATTATTATTATTATTATTATTATTATTATTATTATTATTATTATTATTATTATAGTGCACAGAAATGTTAAGAAATCTACAAAATATAGCTTAACAATATCTACAAAACATGAGACTAAAAGTATGACATTTATAGGCCAAAATCCCATAAGATCCGAATTAGGTATAAAGAAAAAATGTATACAGAGTGTTTCAGAAATACTTTGACAAACCTTGGGCGCATGTTCCTCGCACCAAAACAAGAACAAAAGTTCATATAAACATACGTCCGAAAATCCTTAGTTTTTTAGTCATTAATGAAAGAACATAATGAAACATCTTATATGTTGTCAACTTGGTAGCAAGTGTTGCAACTTTAATCGCATACAAAACACAAAACACTCTACAAAAAAGAAACACTCAACACACAAACAAACAAACAAATACAACCTTAAAGGTGTATACAAACTCAAATGTAACACCTGCAACAACTTCTACATAGGACAGACAGGCAGATCATTTTAAACACGTTACAAGGAACACATCACAGCCATAACAAAATCATACAACACTTTCACATACGTAGAACACATCACAAATACCAACCACACCTACAGCAACATAGACATAGACATGGAAATTCTACATATCCAACCGAAAAAACAGAAATTAAACACATTAGAACAGTATGAAATATACACAAAACACACAACTGAATTTCAGAACACGCACACTATTTGACAGCAAAATCTCTCTCTATTACTTAGCATTTCTCAGTACTGGAAGATGACTTTAGTTACTAACTATTACAGGGTGTGCAGAACTTCTCCGACTGCTGCCTATAGCTTCAACAAAATTCATCACATGATTCAACGCAGTGTAACAGGGCACTAGTTGAGTATCTGAATTTACTAAAAGGGCAAATATGAAATTACGTAATCGCACATTCTTGGTCTCCCTGGAAGACCAATATTCCATAAAGCGATGTGTATTAGTTTTCCTCTTACCTCATAAAGTAAAAGAATAGCATTTGAAACCAACTGAGCAATAAGGTATTGATTGTCACATAATTTTAAGCAATGGATCTTCAGTAAATTGCGTCTGAAAAAATGGCCAAATGCCACACATATCCTTCGTTTTTACGAAATGTGTCATCATAATTTATTAATACGTAGTTTATTGTTGTTCTCGTTTTACTATAACACTGCTTTTAGATTTATTTTGAATCTTTGAATAGCCTTTATTTCTCCATAATAAGATCAAATTCAGGTTTCCTTGCATTATGTAGGTCTGGATGTTAGAACAATGGGACTGTATTGTACAGGGACATCATTTTATTTTTACTTGCATTTTTATTGTACCTGCATTTCTGAATGTACTTCACTCTCACCCCTTCACTAATGTCCTTGCTCCCGTCAGACACACAAACTTACGGCCGCTGTTGCATTCGAAGTCTTCAAGCAATGAAGTAAACACTGCAGTGTATAGTGTGTTTCAGAAATATGATTGCGTTTTCTGTAGAAGAAAGAACCTATATTAATAATATCGTACTAAAAAATTATATTGAAGAAACGATAAATTAAATTTCAGAGAATATGCTTCAAAATGTTTTTAATAATATGCGTAAAGAATTGAAGCCTGCATTGTAATGAACGGCAACCATTTTCAGCAACTTGTTTAAAAATTCAGATTAGCTTATTTTGAATTGAGGTGGCTACAAGCAAAGGAATGCTAGTGACATTTGTAATAACATGAGTTAAGTGCATCCAGTGTAAGCTAAAGTATCTAAAATTTTAGTGGCAAAGGGATATTTTAATCGCAACACACATTAAAATTTAAATAAAAATTTCACCGGTTTTACGAAAGCTTAAATATGTAAACCCCATTTTCTCAAAAGTAACTTAAGTGCTCTTACAGCTCTTTACTTATGAGCCCCTCAATTTAAATGCACTCTCTATATTGTATGTTAACATCAATAATTAATATGCTAAATAAAGTAGACATTACATAACGAACATAGCCGCCTAAAAAGTTGAGTTTTTTTTTTAATGTTACTACTCTACTGTATTTTGATAAATTCCGTAAAAGTGATGATCAAACTGAAAATCGTAATAAAGTATTTCCCTACAACATAAATGGATACACTACTTTTCTCTCCTCCTATACCTAGTAAAATGATTTGTTTACATATTTCACTAGTAACATCAAACTCCTGTAATGGAAGGGGGCAACAGTGTTTCCGAGTATAGCCAGGTTAATGTTAAAAATGTTGGTAAAAATAAAGTGATGTCCCTGTACAATTTGGAGAGAGAACTGATGACTTGCAATCCACCTATGTCGTCTCTTGCAACCACAATCTCTGAGCTGCTAGCCCTGTGCTTCTCCATATACACCGCCAGAATTTTGTGTGGAGTATGACCGATAGGCTTCCTCCACGAAGCTACTTCACGACACAAGGTAAGTCAACGCATCCTGTCCAGGGCTAGCCAGTTGAACCAGTGCAGTAGTGTGCAGATACTGGTACACGTTGGCAGCAAGGCAAGGAACAAAAAATGTGTGCTTATGTTGAAGCACAAGTTACAACTATTGGAACGGTTAAAAAAGGTGAATCAATCAGAGCCATCCCTCAAGAATTTGACATTTCGATCAGAACAGTGCATAAGATAAAACAAAATTCATCTTGCAGTGATTATAAGAAGCTTTGTTATTATCAGTTGATTGTAGGATGAAAACACGGCTTATTTTGTGTAATTTCCTAAATTTAATCAATAAGGATGATTTATGTTCTCTCTTGAAGGGTATACACCATTTTAAAGTAATTTAATATACAAACACAACTATTACAAGAAATGCTCAATACTTTTTGTAGCTTTATTCTCTTCAGCTCTAACCAACAATAACAATAATCCAGGTTGCCATAGAAAAGATGTGAAAACGAATGAGGTGTATGAACAATTGAATGCTCTTTCATATTTAAGTATAAAATACAGGCGTGCCATTTGAAATTTCATAGTGGGGGCGGCTGGGGGTGGGAGATGAAATCTAAAATGCAATTAAAGCCTGGTTTAAGACTTCCTCCTCAATATCTAAATACAGTGGACACTGGTTAATTCGACATTCGATAATTCGAATTATTGGGCAATTCGAATAAAAGTACAATCCCCTTGAAACTCCTATTTAAAATAACGTAAAAAATTTATGTTTAATTCGACGTTTTGAAGCCACCATTTGGATAATTCGAAGGAACAATTTAATTTTTTCACTATGAAAAAAGTATTCTGAATTTTATAAAAGTCGAAATATGGTTCGTGTACATCTCAGATAAAATTTCCAAGAATCCATTTTCTAGTTTCCGCATTCCTAGTTGCTTATTGTTGAAATTCCGTTCGACTGGGACTACTGGCAAACGAACTCTACCTTATTGTCCAGCGCTCTGTATCTTCCGGTAGACACCCACCCCTCCCTCATCGCCCAAGAACTGCAAATAACGAAGTACAGTCCAGTACCCTCCCTTACTTTCACAGTACGTGCAGTACAAAATTCAGTGAACTTAAAACCTTCAGCTGATAGGAATGTTTCAGTGACTCGTTTTACGTACAATGCCAAAACGCTGAGTGTACACCAGTCTAACACTGGCAAAAAAGTTGAAGTGCTCAGGGAAGTAGAAAAGGGAATAAAAAAGAAGAACGTTATTGCCAAGGAATATGGAATATTGCCGAACACTTTATCCACCTACATAAAGAATAGAGAAAAAATATTGGAGAGTTGGAACTTACAAAGTGGTGGAAATAGGAAACGCATAAGAGGAGGTGAATTTCCTGAAGTTGATGAGTGTGTGCTCAAATGGTTCAAACAATCGCGTGATCGCAACATACCATTGAGAGGCCCATTAGTGCGTACCAAGGCAGAAGAATTCGCAGAAAAATTGGGCGTTAAAAATTTTAAAGCAAGTTGGGGTTGGTTCAGTGGATTTCAAGAAAGAAATGGCATTTCGTTTAAAAACTTGTAGGCTATATGCCTAATGATGTGTGTTTTTTTCTAGTGATAGACTTATGTTTTTTATTTTCTACTGATTGTTTGTCTTGTACTCGAGTGCTTTAAACACTCTGTCACTCTACTAGGACTACACTTTTTATGGATAAAATATGGAAATTAAAAGGGTGAGTTGCATTGCATGTTAATTATAGTATTTGTATGAAATAAATTTATTTCAGGGCACACTATTTTGCAAAATAAAGTGTTTTTTTTTTTTTTTTTTTTTTGTTAATTCGAAGTTTCGATAATTCGAAGTTTTTTAAATTCCCCTTTGAGTTCGAATTAAAAAGTGTCCACTGTGATTATTTAGAGTGGGATATTTGAAATGAAAGCCCTGTATGTAGATACATTTAGAGAGTTTTTTCTCCAGAAGTTTGTTTTATGTTTCAAATGAAGCCTCCAATTCCAAACTGTCTAAATCCATTTTTAAAAAAATTGAGATAATGGCGGTTTCGTTATCTACCTAAACGTCTCTAACAATTTTGTAATCAATGTTGTGCCTAAACTTCCTCATTCCTTCCATAAATAAGCTTCAAATATGACGAACAGTTTCAAAACTTTCTCATTCCATCCCATGTACTGTTACAAAACTGTCTCTTTTCATACATGAATTTATTTTTCAAATCTTCCTCCAGCCATAACAAGGATTGGTATTATTCATTCTTTGGTTTCCAAAACTCTCTCCATCCGTCTTTTAAATTTCCTTACAAATACCCTCTCAGTTTTATGTTCCTAGCAGTGTTCCCAGCAGTTTTCAATAATGTATTAGCACAAATTATAATTATGAACATTGTCACTCTCATACAGACACTGCTCATAAATACAAGCTAATTAAGTACTATTCTTACAAAATGGAAAGTAAATTAGTGATATCACCTCCTTGTAAAGGACGGAAGAAATTGAAAGATCCTTCGAAGTGGGGGGGGGGGAAATCAAGAAAAACACAAGAGGTAGGAGGAAATATTATTTCACTAAATCAGTGGAAAAATCTATATTATTTGAACTGTTGAATAAATTGCTTGTAAAAAGGGACGATTATTAATTCTTTGTGACTTATTTCGAGTTAAGACATAGACCAACTTCTCTCCCAAGACACCCCGGATGTAAACACAAAAAGAGTACGTATGGTTGTGCAGATTTGACAATGCAGGATATTAGAAAATTTCATAGTACCTTTTATGCAAATAATACAAAAATTGGCAAAGATATATTCATTATGAAGTACACGTCGCAGAGGTTGCCTACAAGGAAGCGTCTCGTAACAAGAACTCGCCAGGTAACTCAGTTACTACATGTTATTTTGTAAAAACATACAAAATCATGGTCTCAGTCTACAGTCTCAAAATCCTTGGAATTTCAAGGTTTCGAGTACAGAATCTGAATAGGAATTTCATTAACACTGGCAGTATTCCTAAAGAAAACAGAGGTGATGATAAATGCAGTAATGTTTGAAGCAGTAATTAGGAGAGGGAGAGACCGATTTATTAGCGAAGTGATATCTCCATATTTTTATTACATGTATTCGCGGGGATGTTCTGGCGACTTCGTTAGAATTAGCTTCCTCACACAGGTGTTTCGTCACTTGTCAGCATCGGACAGATTTAGGGCCACCTTGAGCGGGGTTTCATAGAGACTCGATGAAGCATAAAACCCTAAAGTTAGACTGGACCCGTGGGAAAGCAACTGCCAAGCTTGGGTTTTCCAAAGAACGGGTATTCTTGTGAGATATACAAACTAATTAGATGTTATGGGAAATCCATAGTTTAAATTTAGAGATGACATATTTCGCGCCCAATAAGAAGAGATCTTGGTCCAGCTTATGAGGTCACTTTGGACCAATAGGGAATAGATTTTAGGCCAGTTAGTGACGTAGTTTTTAACCAATAGAATAGTTAGTTTTAGCGTAGGATAGGTTTTTATAAATAAGGGCGACGGGGAGCGGAGATAACGACTACTATTCCGCTGCGGAGCGGAGATCATCAAAAACTACTTTACATCGTGTCGGCAGCCCTACATACAGGGCAGAATAACTACTTCGTTTGGTGTCGACAGGACTACTATTTCGCTTCGTATCATAGTGTACTGGACAGAGCATTGAATTTGTAGTATCGGATAGAGCTTATTCAGAGCCGCCATAGAGTCGATACAAAAGGCGACCAACGATTGAATTATATGTCAGCCGGAAATACATATTCTAGGGTTTACCAAGTGGATACTACAATAAACTTATAGTTTTGAAGTTTACGCTGCCTTTTATTTAAGTAGCCGGCTTGGTATTATTCCCGACATCACCCTATACCACAACAGTACCTCGGCTACCCTGAGTGAATCTCACGCAACATCGAGACGCACCCACCCTCAAATGGCGCCCAACGTGTGGTCACAATAACCACTCACCATCAAATGGCGTCCAACGTGGGAACTCAATAACGACATCCACCCACAAATGGCGCCCAACGTGGGGCTCGAAGGAAGACAGCTGTTCCAGTGACCGGCCCCGGGTGCGAACACAGCACCAAACAACGAGGAGGACCGGACGGAGCATTTCAGCCCTGCATAGCCGAGGAACGACGCTGGAAGGCGGGAACAGAACCAAGCCATCGCGACATCACGACAACACTAGAGAAGACAACACGGGGACCACCAGAGAAGGCGACTCGGAGAGGCGGTGGTAAGTATGAATAGAAGACGTACGAATGTGTATATATGTATATGATATTTTGGGGGAATAACTATAAAGTGTATATGTTTCAATTTCTGGTGTGATATTTCGGGTGTATATATATATATGTATTTTTTTTTTGTGTGTGATATTTTGGGGGAAAGAGTGAAATAAGTGTATTGCGTAATTTGTTGGAAGTGAGTCGAGTGCAAATACAGGCCTAGTTAGATTATTATTGGGAAAGCGAGCGTCGGATAGATGACAGAGTAGCATATAGATGATACTACGTAGCCATAGGAGTAAGGTAGTTAGGAAAATACGAGAAAGACGAGGAAATAGAAACAAGGGAACCATGGAGCAAAGGAAGGACGAGGAAATTATGGAAATTAGGGAGGAGGTCGAGAATAACGCAGGACAAGAAATAGAGGGAGAGCGAACGGTGGAAAAGCAACAGAGTAGAGACAGTGGCAAAGGGGAAATGACGCTAGAACAGTTATGGGAGCAGATGAGACAATTCATGGAAAATAAATTAGACAACAATTCAAGGGAAAGTAGAGAACAGATGAAACAAATGGAAACTAAACTAGAGAATAACTCAAGGGAAAGTAGAGAGCAGATTCTGAGGGAAAGTAAAGAACAAATAAAACAAATGGAAACTAAATTAGAGAATAACTCAAGGGAAAGTAGAGAGCAGATTCTGAGGGAAAGTAAAGAACAAATAAAACAAATGGAAAATAGATTGGGGGAAAGTTCGAGAGAGATTAGAGATCATATTGCAAAATTAGCGGAGAGAGGAAACAAGATGGAGGACAAGATAGAGAAGCTAGAGGGGAAATTAGCCGAGAATGGGATCGGAATGGAGAACCAATTGAAGATAGCTATGGATAGGATGTCAGAAAGTATGAAGGATTTAGAAGTTAGAGTTAGAGATAGCGCTACTAGAGAGAATAGCGACCTAAAATCAGCTGTTGAGGAAACGATAGTGGAGAAGGTTCGAGAAATTCAGAATTCGGTGGAAGAGAAAATAGGTGAGATGGATCAGGAAGTGGACGGTCTCAAGCGAGCCATAAAGAATAAAGAAAGGGCGGATAACGAATGTTTGGAAGAATTAAGAAGTAAACTAAACTCAATAAACGACGTACTAAATGGGGGTAGTCCCGCAAATTTAAGCGGACATAGCAGCTCGGACCGTGCAGTTTCTAGACAAGAGGGCACAAGTGAGAGCCCGGCATCAGGTAGCAACATAAATGTAAGACATGTTAACAATAGTGTTGGTGAGGAATGTCAGACCTCACGGGATGATGTGCGTAGTGAGTTGATAAATGTAAACGACAAGGCATATTTAGGCCGTCCCCAGTACCCCACTCACATTTTGAATGAGATTGGTTACCCTATTTTTGATGAGGTTGAATTTTCAAACCCACATAACTACATAAGTGAGCTAGAAATGTACTTTAGAGTAAGAGGGGTGCCGGATGACTTAAAAATGACTGTCGTACGAAAGAGCCTAAAGAGCCGACCACTCAACTAGGCGTTAGTGGCCCTAGGGGATAATGTCACTTATGAGGAATTCAGAGAAAAATTTTCGGAGAGATACTGGGGACAAAGACAACAACAAAGAATTAGGAAGGAAATTAATCAGAGCAGGTTTGACGCGGGAAGAGGCGTCTCTATGATAGATTATTTTCTCGAACTGGTTAAGAAAGGGAAAAGCCTCAATCCGCCAATACCGGATTCAGAGCTGATCCAAACTGTGATTTCGCAGTATCCCGAGAACATAAGATATAACCTGATTGTAGCAGGGCCCCGAGACTTCGGGGAAACAATAGATCTATTGACTGCGCTGGATGGTTCGGACGCCACGCACTATGAATGTAGTGGACGGGCAGATTATGAACATGGCAAAGGAAAGGGTTCAAGCCCCACCGACCAGAAAGCGGGGAAGGGGGCAAGTACGGTCTTTTCATCCCCAAGGACAGGAGCCCAAAATCAGAGTAACTGGGGTGGTGACAGGAGCCCCAACAATGCATATAGTCGGTACCATAATGGCCATAACGGAGGGAAAAGTCCCAACAGGGAGAGAAGGAGTGACCCGCCCTTTGGGGGTCCTTACACTAATAGTAGGAATAACCAGAGTAGTCATAACAGGATGAGGAACGATCGAGGAGGTGTTGGTCCCGTGCGTAGGGTTAACCACATACGATGGTACACGGGAAGACAAGAAAATGGAAATAATAGGCTTAGAACCCAACCACACTGGCTTAGGAACAGAAATTACAGACAGGGATTCTGGCAGCCTAATTTTAGCAGGGGACCGCAAAATCGAGGTGATTGGAGGAGACAGGAGCAGGAGAGAGATAGGCGAGGCGTCCTACAAGAAATGGCCTCACAAGGGTGCAATAGGCCACCTACACAGTGTAACGTGGGACAAAGCAGGAATAGAGACATGAACGGACGTCAGCAAAGTCCGGTGAGAATGAGTATGGGCCGGGAGCCTATAAATTGTAGAAATAGAGACGAGGTAGCAGTGGAACCGACTGCATCGCACTCGGGAAACTGCTAGACAGAAGTCTCAAGGGTTCGGAGAGTTCTGTAGCTAAGTGCAATAAGTCACTATCAAAAGAATCCACCAACGCGGTAAGCGTAAAGAGACAGAGCGATATTACTAACCCAGAGTTAGAAAATAATGGGACTTATGTATTGCCTTATATAGATGCTAAAATATTTGGGACAAAGTGTTGTGTGTTGTTGGACTCGGGCTCCACAAATAATGTATGCAGCTTGGAATTTTTTCAAAAGGTTAGGGATTCAGGAATAAAACTGCAAACGTTACCGATATGTTCACTGTACTGTGCGGGCGCCCTAAGCAAGAAGAAGGAAAAGGTAAAATATCAAGTATGGTTCGAGTTAGAGTGCGGAGACGTGAAATTAAATGCTATTTTTCTTGTGATACAAAGGTTGACTACCGACATCATTATTGGAGTAGAAAGCTTCTATGAATGGCTCGCGCTATTAGATTTCAGGGAAAACAGACTAGGGGTTACGGCAGGTAACGGCAGTGTAGGCCATGTCCCATTCAGTAGGGATAGCTCTAGACCGGAACTAGACGAAAGGACCGCGGAAGAGATAGGATTACAGGAAGAGTTATTTTTCGTAGAGCATCTAAAAATTTGTAAGAATGTAATTATAGAGGTTAATCCGTGGGAAGGTAACGAGGTAACTAGGGAAGTGTGTCAAGTAGACTGCGGAGAATGCGAGTTGTGTATCGGCGAATTAGTCCAGGCGAGACAAATAGGACGTAATCTCATTAGCGGTAGGGCCAGATATTGTAATGAGATTTCGCTTGGCGATCTTAGGCAGGTAGTCGCGTCTAACAATAGGAAGACAGATACTTTCGAAATAGTGAGAGATAAAGTTAACCAGGCACACGGCCTGAGTGAGAGTGAAAGAAAACGCTTAATGGATGTTGTAGGTAGCCATTTAAATGTCTTTTCAGACGCGCCGGGTCTGTGTAGAGTGTATACACACAAAATTAAGGTGGTAGGAATGGAGGAATTTCGGCATAAATGTAGACCCATCCCCCTATCTTTAAGGGATCAGGCCGACGAAGTCATAAATGATATGTTAAAAGACGGAGTTATAGAAGTATCGGACTCGCCTTACGTAAATGCATTGTGCTGGGTTAGGAAGCCCAATGGAAGCTTAAGAGTGACGATCGATGCCCGACACGTTAACTCGTTTTCAGTTAAAGATAATTTCAGGACGGAGTCTGTGGACACTTTGTTAGGCCGTATCAGTGACTGTTCTATATTCACTAGTTTGGACTTGACCAGTTCGTATTGGCAGATTCCGCTGGACGAGGACTCGAGAAAATTCACAGCGTTCCTACATAACGGGAAAGTTTATCAGTATACCCGATGCCCATTCGGCATCGCGAGTTCTGGATCTGCGCTACTAAGGGCACTTGACATAATTTTTGGTGATTCGACGAAAGGTTTTCTGGCACAGTACATTGACGATTTTCTTATATATGGCAATAATGTGGATAGGCATATTAGGGATATTGATTTTGTACTTACTAAATTGAGAGAGGCTGGTATGACAGTCAAGCTGGGGAAAACAGCATTTTTTAAAGTTGAAACAGTTTTCCTGGGTTACGTAATTTCGTCTGACGGAATTAGACCGGACCAAGAGAGAATTCAGAGCATTGCGAGGATCCCGCCGCCGCGGAACCGGAAACAGGTTCGTAGATATCTAGGTATCCTACAATACCAGAATCGGTTTCTCGTCAATTATGCTAAGCATGTAGCCCCACTCAGAGCATTATTGAAGAAGGATACACCCTTCAGGTGGGGGTCGGCAGAGCAGGAAGCATTCGATCGAACGAAACTGCTTTTTGCCGACTCAATTCTGTTGGAAAGGCCTAACGACAGCCTACCTTTTCAGATTTATACGGATGCGTCTTCATATGGATATGGAGCAATTCTATGTCAGACAGATGAAGATAATAAGCGACATGTGATTGCCACAGCTTCTAGGGGACTGTCGCGTACCGAAAGCAACGCATCAATCACGGAACTAGAGATTTCTGCTGTGTACTTCGCACTACAGAAGTTCCGTCAGTATATCTTTAATAGGCAGATAATCATATTTACTGACCATGTAAGCCTAGCGTTTCTGAGTAGATGCAAATTGACGAACTCTAGAATATCTAGATATGTGCACGAAATTTTGGCTCATGATGTGACGATTAGACATATTCCGGGGGCAGACAATATCTTTGGTGATTGTCTCTCTCGTTTGAATTCCAAATCGGGGCTACCGGAAACTATCACCGCCCCCGCGTATGAAATTGCCGTGATGAAAATTGATTCCACGAGGAATGGAGCTCTGACGGGAAAATTTCGGAAAATTGCAGATTTGCAGCAGGAGGATTCCACGATAAGGGCCTTAATGGACAAAGCTAGAGAAATCTCACAGGTGAAAGACGAAGTGTATGGATTGCGCTCTGGTATCTTGTATAAATTGCATGGTAGGGATATCCAGAAGTGGAAGATATACATACCTGCGAGTATGGAGAATGAACTTATAAACAACTTTCACCTATCTATGTGTCACTCTGGGAGTGATAGGATCATTTTAACTATGTCAGAAGCATTTTATATTAAGCAACTGTCAAAGAAGGTTAGAAGGGTAATATCTCGTTGCGAGGTCTGCCAGAGGGCGAAACCTCTAAATGTAAGGTATGACAATGTACCACAGGTCATTATCAGGGGTAAAAAGAATGAACTTGTAGCAGTGGACGAACACGGTCCAATGCCCACATCGTCCTTCGGACACAGGTACATATTTGTTACGTACGATGTGTTCACAAAATTTGTAAAGATTTACCCTTTAAGAAATATCTCTAGCAAGTTGTGTGCTGATAAGCTGGTTAGAGACTACATACCGACTTACGGCCCGGTAACAGCGGTGCTCAGTGACAATGTGTCGGTACATAAATCGAAAGTGTTTTGCAAAAGGCTGGAAGATGCGGGCGTGAAACTATACAACTGCTCCGCATACTTTCCCAGCGGTAATCCCTGCGAAAGAGCGCTTAGGGATATATCATTGTACCTCCGTATTCTGTGTCACCGAAACCACAAGGACTGGTTTAGGCAATGTGAGGTGATTGAGAGAGTCATGAACCACTCTATCAACCCAACGTCACCATCAAATGGCGTCCAACGTGGGAACTCAATAACGACATCCACCCACATGTTTTCATGAGTCGTAAGGAGGCAGTTGTTATAACGTTAAATCTGGAAGATACCGAGGTCGTGAAACTGTATGCCGAAGACTGTCCAGGACAAAATAAAAATATTACAATGATGGAAATGTTAATGTCTTGGCTCTAAAATAGCAAATCAACTGTGAAAGAACTGCATGTTATTTTCCCTATTGTCAGCCACTCTTCTTCCAGCCGATAGATTTTTGAAAGAATAGAGAAAGTCATTAGGAAGAGGGATACTATTATCGAATCATGTGAATGTAGAGAAATTATTGGACAAAGTGCAAATGTGATGGAACTGGGGAAGGATTTTGTTATTTTTGATTGGAAGAAAATAGTCCAAGCTACTCTCAAACCTCCTGGACAGTGGAACTTCCAGTTTTCCGCAGCTAAGCGAATCATTCTAAGAAAAACTGCCTCTGGAAAAAATGTGGTTGTGAAAAGGAAGTATATCACTTAACAGATATAGGAGCATTCAAATCGGTGTTAAAGAGAGGAGAAAACTTTCAGCAGAAGACCCAGAATCTCTCTCAAATCAAGTTCCCTTGAAGGAAGAGAAACTATCCGATGTCAACACTTTACTGAAGAAGCACTTTGGTTCCGAGTGGAGAAACATGATTGATTTGTCATTTAGAAGAATGTAATAGAGGTAATTCAAAGTTAAACAGATAAGAAAATGCAAATGAGGAATTATTTATGGAAGAAGAAGACTTAAGAATCTGAACTGAAGTGTAATAACCAAATAGAATAATGTATTCATTTTGTATGAACAATGTCATAGAAAAATAGAAATTATATTTGTAATAGATTATTGGTATTGTATTTACATTAATAAAAAGCCTCTTCTAAAATATTAGTAACGAAACAGAATTGTGTAATTTTCCAAAACTCTCTCAATCCAAAAAAAAAAAAAAAATCTGAAATAACTCCTGAAATATCGATCCCTGATTTTCAGGAATATCACTCATTACAAGAGTGTTTCTCAACTGTAAAATAAAAAAAAAATTGAACACTGCAAACAATTAGGAAAAAAATTATCAGTTTTTGGCGTTTCCTGAAAATTGTTAAGAATGGATGTAGACAGTTTTGGAATTGGAGGCTTCAAATGTATCACGTATATTATACTTAATCACGAGGTTCTTTTGTTATATATTTTGCATATACCATAATATATTATTTAAAATTATGTACGTTAATTATTCATGTTTCGGTCCGCACGCCATAAAAAACATTGTACAGCCCTTATGTTTACTAATGTCCGCAGTACTCCGTAGAAAAGACAGAGTTCGTACCTCGTCTCGCACACGGACCATGCTGTGTCTATTTGTGGAGTTCCACTGTATTTTTTGTTGTAAAATTTGACATACAGTTTCTAAATAAAATCGATTCAATTACAAATTCCTGTTACCAAAAAAATTGTTTTATGATCAAGTGATTTCTTTACCCAGATTTTATAAGTATGAAAAGTATATTCCATTAACACAACTTTCAGAGTACATTATTTTCAAATTACTCAATCTTTCTAAACATTGTGGATGTAGTTATACGTTAGAAATCATGCATAATAGCGTATAGTTCTCTGCACAAGTGTCACTGTAGCACAGAAAAATAATCAGATATTATTTTGAGCTTGGTTTCCGTTTTACTTTGTACATCTAAGAAAAATATTTATTTTAGTGAGCACAATAAATTAAATGACGCTAATTAAGTCAGCCCTAGCCCTTCCGAAACTGGAAGCCCTTAAGCATGGGGATACCGGAGGATAAGGCACCATTTAGACTCAGTCCTCTGCCTGATTTTACAGAAATGTAACCGGATGGATACCTTACGAAAGTGCCTATAGCATGGCAGAATATCAGAAATAAAAACTTCCCACATTGCTTCTCTAAATGTTACGAATCTATCGCCGGGGCGTCTGTCATCTAAAGGACTGACTGTGCAAGCATTTACATAGTTCAAAGACTAAGATGTTATCTTACATAATAAGACAATTCAATTTCGTCTTGTCAGAGCAATTCTGTCAGTTGAAACTAGATATGAATCACGCTAAGATGCAAGAGACCGCTTGCCATTCACTCCTCAGTCCTCGTGATAGTGTGTTACAGCGAGCAGTTTCTTCCAGCTGCTTGATATAGAACGCACACCTGTAGTCAGGGAGGGGGAATGGAGCATGTCGTGCATTCTTCTTCCAAGCCGCATCATAAAAAAGTACAGCAGCCAGTTCCTACAGGAATCGTTTAAATACATCGCTGCAACATACTGACGGAGAATCCCATATGGCTTCTTGAAGCAAGAGATATTAAAATGTTTCTATCCTGTTGCTCAGATCCAAGGAGATATTCCAGAAGTCTTCATACAAATATGTGCGCCTTTCAGTTCCGAGAACAACAGAGTTCGATATGAAGCAGGACGGGACCGTGGAATGAGACCGAAAAAGAATGCGTGAACCAATAATCATGATTAGGGAACAATAAACATTGCGGTTATGACGACAAGATTTCGGTATTATTATTATTATTATTATTATTATTATTATTATTATTATTATTATTATTGGGTGATGATAAACGTGATGTCGATAATGACGACGTCAATCCCGGTGATTTTGAGAACAATGATGACCATGACGACGACATTGCTGATTTGACGTCGAACGTAATTCTAATTAAAAGGATATTTTTACTACGGCAATGCCGATGTTAGTGTTGATAATGGACATCATTTTGACGAAATGCTAGGGAAGGGAAGCATGTAAACAACTTGTGGTATGAACCAGGCATGTCAATTCATGCCCACAGGAGCAAGCGCGCGCTTTAGAGCCCAGGAGAGCCTGAGCGCTTTACAACGGAAAGGAAAGAGATAGACGAAAGAGGTGGTATATCCCGCTTGGTCGAGCTATATTCAGGGATGGCCAGCACTGATTCAATGGATAAAGGGAAGAGAACTTATTAAAACCGTTTCCATGGTAATTTTTAGATTTTTCTGAGAAGTATAAGTGCATTATAAGAATGTAAGTTTTAATCTTAATGCTTATTTTTCACAAGTTTGATTTTTTTATTCAAAAGAAATATTTTCTCAACTTTTCGTATAGAAAAGTGAAATTTTCAGGTATAGGCCTATCTATTTAGTAGCCTTACAGAATGTTTTTGTAAATCTAATATACCGTATATTAGAGTCGGGCAGACTGCCTCATATTATCGCCCGTTCTCGGTTGCGTAATCTCCACAGTCTCGCTTAGTGCGCGCGTACCGAATGTAGCCAAATGACTCATTGATAGAGAACACGAGATTCTCTTGGTCCCGAGATTACCGATACTAGATCACTCCCGACAGTCTCGGAGGTCTAGACGGGACTGTAGTACTGATAAGCAAGCGATATCGCTCGGGCCGCGCTCCTATAGGAAGCATTGGCTTATACATTTCCCGGTTCTTTAAATATATATCATGTCGTAGCTTCTATAATACTTGATCAATCGCGCTGTAATTTTTTGGATTGATAGCTCAATGTCTAAGGAAAACATAGGAAAAAAATCGAACTGAAAATATTTTTTGGAAAGTGAGAAAAAAAATATTAACTTCGATGGAGATTGATGTGTTCAGAATAGACATTTGCAACTTCGCCTTTGTAGGCTGAAAACTTTTTTGTTTTTCACGTTAGATGGGGGGTCAAAGCGAGAGAAATGTTGAGAAAGGATGGAAATTACTTTTAAAAGTGATGGCCACTCAAAATTTTTACTGGTTCTCGAATAACGGCGAGTTAACCTGTTAGCGCAGGACTCATGACTCAAACGTTTGTTCCGTAAAATTCGTACGGAACCCTTCAACGCATGAAAACTCGTTATTGTACGGATAGTATTAATTGGTATTTTAATAAAGGTAGTTGAAAATGAGGCTATATAGTCCAAGATGGTTTACACTTTATAGTAATTAGGCTATCTTTTATAGCAACTAAATAAAAAAATTGTTTGTAAAACAATGATATGAAACATGAAAATATTAAAAGCTGGTTCACAATAAACCGAGAACGGAAACGGCAACGAGAACTAGAACGGAAATATTTTTAAAATAAATGTATTTAAAGGTAAGCATTCACAATTAACTATTCTGAATGCTCACATTTAAATACTGTACATTTATTTTAACATTATTTCCGTTCTCGTTTCCGTTCCCGGTTTATTGTGAACCAGCCTATACTATAGAAAACTACACTTTCTATTGGTGTGCACGTTATAAATTATTGTTACAGAACAATCATTATTGTATTCTAGCCATGTTACAATATAAAATTATATAGGCCTATATGATTTACAATAATTATCCTATGTTATAGGAACGAGAATAACAAATTAAGAATTAATCAGATTTCTAATACTTGTACCTAATGATAACTTACAAGACAGTAATAAATAATAACCATCATAATAATTCTGATAATCATAATCTTAATCATCCTAATGATTACGATAATGATGATGATAAGAGTAATACTAATAATAATAATGATATAATAATAATAATAATAATAATAATAATAATAATAATAATAATCGCTGTAGAGTAACGGTTGGCACACCTGACTGTGAAACGATCGGCTTCCGGTTCGAATCTTGGTTGGGACAAGTTAAGACTGGTTCACAATAAACCGAGAACGGAAACGACAACGATAACGGAAATATTGTTAAAATAAATACATTTAAATGTGAGCATTCACAATTAACTTTCACGTTCCCGTTTCCGGGCTCCGGCAATCTTCTCGTTAATTGTGAATGTTCACATTTAAATACATTTATTTTAACACTAGTTGTACCCGTGCGCTCCGCTGCACTTATTAGAAATAAATATAAAGTAATTACATAATTAAAATAGAACATTGGGTCCAGGGAACATTCGTGTTTGATAGAAGAATAAATCGTTTAATATGTTACTTAATTTAAATTGTATTTAAATAATTAAAATGCTATCATTTTGGTCCAGAGACCATTCATTTGGTGCAAATAAAACTCGTTTAACATTTTTCTAAATTAGTCTTGAATGCATCCTTTAATAAATCACTCCAAATTAATAGAGTTGATTGTGTAAAAATGTAAGAATTCACGATCTCCTATGCACTACTGCCATAGAACGAATAAATTTGTTTTTCTTCCTACTAAAAAATTTAATAGTTTGCACATAGCAGTTACGGAACAACGACGCTATAATCAGAGGTGGCGGTGAAAATGTACTGCATTGTTATTTTAAAACTCTTTTATATCCTTAAATATCAGACCTATCAAAATTTTGCCTGGAATAAAACTTATCGACAATCATTTTTGAAGAACCTTCTGTTATGTAACATTTTTGACAAAAATCAATAATAAGCGGGATATTTCGGTTTATTTAATTCAGGACCCCTTACAACCGCCCTTTTAAATAAAGTATTTTGAGTGCTACGTAGCCTAAAATCTAAGTTACAACGAACTTAATTTATATTCCAATTTTCACTGAAATCCGTTCAGCCATTATCGCCTGAAAAGGTAACAAACATCCAGACAGACAGACAGACTTAAATATCAGTCCTATCAAAATTTTGCCTGGAATAAAACTTATCGAAAATCGTTTTTAAAGAAATTTTTGTTATGTAACATTTTTCACAAAAATCAATAATAAGCGAGATATTTCGGTTTATTTAATTCAGGCTCCCTTATAACCTCCCCCTTTTAAATAAAGTATTTTGAATATAGCCTAAAATCTAAGTTACAACGAACTTAATTTATGTTCTAATTTTCATCGGAATCCGTTCAGCCATTATCACATGAAAAGGTAACAAACATCCAGACAGACAGACAGACATACAAACAAAAATTTCAAAAAAGCGATTTTCGGTTTCAGGATGATTAATTAATTATATATGTTAACACCAATTGTTTTTGGAAAAGCGAAAATTACCAGAAAAATTTCGCTTACAGATTTATTATTAGTATAGATTATTTCTTGTTGTCGTTTCCGTTCCCGGTTTATTGTGAACCAGCCTTTACCTGGCTGAGGTTTCTCGCCTCAACCCATTGAGAGCAAATGCTAGGTAACTTTCGGCGCTGGACCCTGGACTCATTTCGCTGGCATTATCATCTCATTCAGACGCTAGATAGCTATAGCAGTTGATAAAGCGTCGTAAAGTAACTAATTTAATAATAATAATAGTAATAATAATAATAATAATAATAATAATAATAATAATAACCCTCTTTTATTCTCTGTTGTTATGATAAAGCAAATATAAATGACACTCAGGAAGAAACGCAGAATAAATATGAGGGGAAATGCCTGTTATTATTCGGTTGAGAAGCTTTTGTCACCCAGCCTGCTCTAAAAAAACTTGAATGTTAGAATTTATAAAACAGTTACATTACCGGTTGTTCTGTATGGTTGTGAAATTTGGACTCTCACTTTGAGGAACAGAGGTTAAGGGTGTTCGAGAATAAGATTCTTAGGAAGATATTTGGGGCTAAGAGGGATGGAGAATGGAGGAAGTTGCACAACGCAGAACTGCACGCATTGTACTATCACCTGACATAATTAGGAATATTAAATTCAGAGGTTTGAAATGTGCAGAACATCTAGCATGTATGGGCGAATCCAGAAATGGATATAGAGTGTTAGTTGGATGGCCGGAGGGAAAGGACGTTTGGAGAGGCAGAGACGTAGATGGGAAGATAATATAAAAATGGATATGATGGTAGAGACTGAATTAATCTTGCTCAGGATAGAGACCGATGGCGGGCTTATGTGAGAGCGGCAATGAACCTCCGGGTTCCTTAAAATGCATTTGTAAGTAATTATGATCAATTTGTGAAAGGATCTACTCTGTTTCGTAATTCTGTCCTTCCTTTTGCTAAAGTGTTTCCATTTCACATGCAGCATTTTATCAGTTGGGAAACAAAAATATCTTTTGTCAGAGTCTTTGGTCCTTTATAATAATATAAATAAGTATTAATTATTTTATTTCGTCCTTACACAGCACAATAATTACCCATGCTGATGAAGATGCCGTTGCATAACAACGAAACATCCAGATGTGAACGCGCAATATAATAATACAGTCGTGTGTTATCCATTACTATAGCGTATACATATGCAATGTCAACGAAATGCTGATAGCGAGAAAGTATATCATAGCTCCAACCATAACTTGTTATTGTTTTAGACTAGCTTAGGATTAGGTAACGACTGAAAGTGCTGCATTATTTTGCTTCTCCAGAAAGGCAATAAGTAGTTCATTAAAATAGTGTGCCTTCTGTAAGAATGTCGACAATCATAATGTGCTATATTATTGCATACCACACTGCTGTGCCTTCTTAAATTACTTCATGAACATTAATATTTTTCAGAAAGAGTCACGAATTTCAGTGATGAGCGGCAATTAAGCCGGCAGTCAGTGTACGCATTTCGTAACGATAAGTCGGCCGTGCGATAACAGGCCGGGACCCGGTATTCCTCGTTCCCGAGAGTGCCAATCTCGAGAATACGATTCTCGGAACTGGCGTTATCGGCCAGCCAGTCTCGCCTACGAGACGAGCGGGAGTAAGAGGCTGTTTGCCCGACTCTACCGTATATACACGTACGTATTACTGAAGATAGTGTGTATTGAAAATTTTGAAAATATTCGCATGGAAATTGTTTGTAAGGAAATGAATTAACAAAGCAACTACTGTTACATCATAAGCAAAAGATACGTGCCCATGTGTTGTAAAAATGTCAGCTCTATAGCTTCTGCAGATTTCGAGAAAATAAATTAATATTCTGATGATAGGAAGTTGCTCACAAATATCACCTTAAAAGTATAATGTGATAAGAGTTTTGTTGTGTAATATTAGTTACACTTAAAACAGATACAGTACCTAGGTAACTTTGCTTTGTACTGTAATATTGTTTTGATTAGTTTATTGATTACTTTTGTAAGGCTAAAGATACCATCAATATAAATTCCAACTTATCATGTCATACTCAATCTCTTTCTTTGGAATATCACTTTATTTATGAATGATGTGTTTCATCCACTTAATACAGTATAATATTATACTACTATGGAATTTAAGTGAATATTCCTTCTTAACTCTCTATTATGTTATTAAGATTTAAGACACAAGTGTAATATTAAGAAATCAGTGTTAGTACTTTTGTTTTACAGACAATATCGATAATATTAAACAGAAAGAATCCATATACAAATAACGACATAAAATTTCACGTTCCGTTTGAAGTTTGTGCACCAACAACAGGTTGCTTATTCATATACACAACCCTACCTCTTTCCATACTTAGCGCTTGCTGCCCGCGCACGACGTCAAGGTCAGAAAAATGCACTTGCATTATTCGGAAATTACAAAAGCAATCAGATCTCCATAAAATTGTCTTATTCCAGGAATAGGATCCTATGAAAAGTGGTGAAGCCTGTGTACATGTCAATAAATACGTGGAACAATGTCCTTCCTTAAAGTAAGCTATATGCAACTGAGAAGCATACGAAAGCTTTCTTAACTGCTTTTAGCGAAGAAGTGGAATATAGTCCTTTTAGAAATTACTAATTCAATTATTCGTGTTGCGAGAGTACTACAGTTCGAGTGTGTTGATATTAGTGCAAATACCATTTTGACACCCTTTCTGTGTTAAATAAGTAATGCACAATCCAATTCATTATTAAATATGATAAGAGGGAAATTAAAAACTTTAGGCGCATCTTAAAATTTGTTCTCTTAAGGGATATAAAAAACGTCACAAGTTTTGTAAAGTTTTGTGAGCTCCGAAGTTGCTTGAATGATTAATTCTTCCGCAAAGATAAAAATGCCAAAATCAGAAGACGACTACTGAAGCCCCACGTTCATATGACAGGACTATACATATGCATCTGCTCTTAATGTAAAAAGTTCAGCTACGAAAATTTATCCAATTCTTCACAAAATTGCCCACTCGACGAATCTACTCGTTCTCCGTCTCTCTTGCTCTCACAACTTTTTACTCTCTTCCTTTGTTGCACACGGCCTTTCCCTTTCTCCCCAGACTTGGCGTATAATCTGCATGGATATGATTTACTGTCTCTCGCCCATTGTTTGTGTTTCGGATAACATTGATTCATTACCACCCCATCGCCTCCTATGCAGCGAGCGCCGCTGGGATATATATTCGCTATGAAAACCAGACGCTTTAAAAAAGAGGACGACCGAAGAAAAAAGAACATTTTAAATGCTTTATATACACATCATATATAGTAACACGCCAATTTTATGTTTTCTCATAATGAAAATTATGTTATAACGTCGGGAAAATGGAATCTTTTCTACAGTTCCGAATTTCTTGATTTGTCTTTTAATCTGCAGCTCGTCACATGTGAAGCACAGCATCATAGGATATAATATCACACCGCTACGTCCAAGAACATTCTCTATCCATAACAATGTTTCTTTTTATCGGAGAACTAGATAGCGACAGAAGATAAGGAAATGTTAGAATTAGAATTAGAATTAGAAAAAAGGAAATGAAGAACGTCCAAAATACGGATGGGAAACCAGTAATAGGCTTCAGTCTGAACCTAGACACGTGTGGTTATTTATTTATTTATTTATTATTTTGCTCATAATTATAACATAACATATATTATAGATAGAAAAAACTTTAGCTCGCCCTTGAATGAGGAGAACTCGTGTTCAGGGGCGGATTCCTGAATTGAAATTAATAATTATACAATACAATTTGTTTTATGTCTACTGTGCAATTATAGTATGTAAATTTAAATTTACAATTTTTCAATTTTTATCAAATCCATACCTAACTTTTTAAATTTAATACTAGAACGATTAGATTTGAGAAGATTAGGATATTTAAATATAAATTTGTTATATATTCTTGGGCCTAAATCACTACTATGATTAAATACTGTAGCAGTGTTGCATTTTGGTTCAAACAATCTTAAAGAATGTATACCTTTTGTTTCATAACTATGAGAATACAATTCAAAATTATTTCGATTTTTATGTATGAATTTTATTAATTCAATATAATAAATGTGTCTTACGTTAAGTACATAAAAGTCTAAAAACAAATTTTGAGATGGAAAATCAATTGGTTTATGAAGATATGTTTTAATTATTTTCTTCTGTAATAAATAAAGTGAATTAAAATTGGATTTAGATGAGCTACCCCATCCTACAATTCCATACATAATTACCGATTGAAATAAAGTTAAATATATTGTGCGTAATAAACTTGTTGACAAGTAATTCCTCAATAAAACAAAATAATATATTATTTTACGTAATTTATTACAAAGGTAATTAATGTGTTGGTTCCATTTTAAATTATTATGATTAGTTTCGTTTTATTCCAATAATAACGATGACCTGCCGACAGTGTAACGCGGAGATTTCGTATTTCTTTACAAATAAAATAGGTTTAAAACAGCATAAGGTGCATCGCTAAGCCGTCGAAGACTTGAGTTCAAATCCTGAGGAGTCCAAGTGGAGTGCCTAGCCTAACCCGTATACACCATGACTCCACCTGGACTCGTCAAGGTGTGAATCCGGATATCAGAGTTGGGAAGAGACGGTCAGCGTGGACTATACCATCAACCAGACAAGCAGACGGTTCGTGTTCGAGCCTCGATCAAACTTGGTGCTAATAGAAAATCCATAGCGATACTTATGGTGGACAAGGTGGTAGTTGGTGGTTACTCGGAGCAGTGTGGAAGTAGGTGGTCCAGGAGGCATTCTAGCGGTCTGGATGAGTCCCAGTATGGGTTGTAATGACCCCCTCTTGGAACTGTCTGTGGATGCGTTGCTGTATGCACGTCCGGTACAGCAGTTTGTTTCTGCGCAGGACAAACGCTGGTTTGGGTGAAGTATTTGCATAAAAACGCTAGCAGCCCATTTTACATTGTAAGAAAACATTGGAATTAAGAGTGTTTCAGAATAAGGTTCTTAGGAAAATATTTGGGAAAAAGAGGGATAAAGTTATACGAGAATGGAGAAAATTACACAACGCAGAACTGCAAGCAATGTTTTCTTCACGTTACATAATTAGGAATATTAAATCCAGACGTTTGAGATGGGCAGGGCATGTAGCACGTATGGGCGAATCCAGAAATGCATATAGTGTGTTAGTTTGAAGACCGGAGGGAAAAAGACCTTTGAAGAGGTCGAGATGTAAGTAGGAGGATAATATTAAAATAGATTTGAGGGAGGTGGGATATGATGATAGAGAGTGGATTAATCTTGCACAGGATAGGGACCGATGGCGGGCTTATGTGAGGGCGGCAATGAACTTGCGGGTTGCTTGAAAGCCATTCTTAAGTAAGATGTTAAGGAATATTATGTGACAAACAAAATTTCAAAAACAAATAAAACAGATATTTACAAAACAAGTCACCTATGGAGTAGAAACATGGATACATAATTCAAAGATAAAATCTAAATTGACCTCCACTGAAATGGATTTTTTAGAATAGCAGCGCTGTGTTCAAGGTGGGATAGGATGAAAAATGAGGACATTGAAAGACGGATGGATTGTTAAGGTTGTGTTTTACATTACTTAAGGCTTATAAATAAGCAGATGACACATTAGAAGGAGGAATGACGATCGGCTCCCCAAACAAATTTTAGATTGGATATCAATAGCAAATAGCAGAGGAAGAAGACCGTCACACGGATGAAAGGAACTGCAGTTGCTATGGAAACGAGGGCTTGGGAAAAGACTGGGAAGATGCCTATGTATAAAAACAGGTTTTCAAATGTTCAAGATTTATATGTAGACTAAATAATTACTGTAAAAACCTTAAAGTTAATAAAAATTGGTTTGCAGTGAGCTCTGAAGGGTGATTTTTTGCAACAACAAATCATCATGCCCGCGAATCACGATATCAATAATTGATATGGATGTGGCAGTTCGAAATTTTTCAGTAAAGATTAAGAGCACATGGAAATACAAGGACATCATTTTATTTTTACTTCAATTTTTATTGTACCTGAGTTTTTTAATGTACTTCACTCCCACCCCCTCTACTAGTGAACTTCCAATCGTTCTCCACAAGAACCAAGCGTATACAGTCAAAGTCGCCTTAAAGTCATAGTAAACACAATCAGTACTGAGTGAGTATAGTATGTTCCAGAAATATATTCGCGTTTTTAAATGACGAAAGAGCTTTCAATATTGAATGATATTTTTCCACAGATACTGTCGTCCGTTTGCCTACATCGCATCCTGGTTTCCCCCACCCGCTTCTGCCCTCTGTAAAGGCTAGTGGCTGGGCTGTCTTAGCTCTTTTCTGAAAACATTAATTTATGTTAGGAATTGGACGTCTACGTAATATTATACAACTGTTTAAAATAACTTAAATAAAAGGGCCTCGTTAATTAATTATCTACAACCCTGCGACAAAACTCTTGGACGGACAATGGATAGCATGTCTGAGTAATTTTATCTTTTCGGATCGGGCAGAAGTGAAGACTGAATTTACAGTACGTAAGGTACTCTTTTAGAGAGTAGGTACAGAATTATTTCAACATGAGTTACTAGTACGAAGGACGAAACTGGTAATCGGGATTAGGTACAATAGACTATAGCGCCATAATATGCAAAAAAGAACTGAAGAATGTATCTAAATGAACGGCCACCATTTTCAAATTGTGTTTAAATATCCATATTATGATTATTTTGCAATTTAACTTCATTCTCTATATTGTACGCTAATGTGCTGTAGACAGTATAATTTACACTGCACAATGAATACGTCCGAATGGATAGTTCATTTCGTGAGTAAAACACTTATTGTTAATACTGCACTGTATTTTGATTAAACAAAAACCTAATGAAAATTATCAAACTCAAAATCGCGATATTTCCTACTTTACGTAAACGGATGAACTACTTTTCTTCCCTCCTATACCTAGTAAAGTGATTTGTTTGCATTTTACGCCAGTATCATCGAAGTCCAGTCGTGGAAGGGGATAGCAAACGGTGTTTCCGTTTAATCCAAAGGTGTAGTCAGGTTAATATTAGAAATGTTAGTAAAAATAAAATGATGTCCCTGTACAAGGAAAGAAACAATGTTGAAATGAAACAAAATGAAGTCTGTTCACGGATATTTACAGTATGCGGTAGTAAAACTTGGATAATGGGAAATAGGGATGAAAGTCTGCTAACGGCAGCAGAAAAAGATTCTCGAGGAAGGAAATACGAAGGAAGAGAAAATAAGAAATGAAATAATAAGACAAAATGTACTGCTAGTTACCAATATAACATAATTATACAAGAATACAGACACAGATGGGTAAACAATGTACATTATATGGAAGATGACTACCAAAAAAAATATTGTATTGTGAAACAAGAAGACGTAGAAATGTGGCTCGTCTATATAAAAGATGGCAAGATCGATTTGGAGGCCCAACAGATTGAAGCACGTCGCATGACGAAAAAAAATAAATTATAAACTGTAAAATAATAAAGCACAGGAATTGTTGTGCAATGCGTAAAACTTACAATGGGATAAATATGTGTCAACTTTGACGCTCTCATTTTTCGTAGACTATAGGGGAGAGTCGGGTAGTATCGGACATCAGGTAATATCGGACAGTGAGTTTCTTTCATCTACCACACGATGATAGTACCTGATCGACATGGTTACGTTTCTGTGATGTCGCATAGAGAAACGTAACCATGTCATTCAGGTACTACCTATGGTGGTAGATGAAAGAAACGCACTGTCCGATACTAGCCGATGTCCGATACTACCCGACTCTCCCCTAAGTGAGCATAAATATGGATTTATAGGCACAATAAAATTCGTTCAGAACTCTAGAAAATTCGTAATTCATACAAATAATTTGTCAGCATATCAATAACAACCTCATAAAATTACTTACAAAAAACATTCCCAAAAATAATATACACTTATGAAAAAAAAATTATAGAAATTGGAAGGGAAAGTTTCTATTTAAACCTTTTTGTTTTTTTGCCATTCAGTATAATATAATAACAATCATCTTTTCTTTTAATGTTTACATTTCTTCTACCTTTTACGAACGTTACATGTTCTATGTAGTTTACGTACTGTATTTTGGGTGTCACTTGTAAAGTGATTTTTACACAATCCTGGCTGTGGATGCTTGTAAATTATTTCTTTCGATTTCATATTCAGAGTAAGTGTAAATTGTGGTCAGATCATCTGCTGAGGACCCAAGGAAGATTCGAACGCCGCTCGTCCCATTCGTTGTCCAGTTTTCCATATTTCTTCTGTCTCAATTCCAAAGCCGCTACCGTCGACCCCCCAGCTATCTCCCCTCGCCCCTCCCCTTCCTTCCCAAGTTAGCAAAGTGAAGGGTGGACGGGGTGAATTGTCCGGAAAGAGGCGAGAGAAGGGAGCGGGGAGGGAAGAGGGTGTATGCGGTAGTCATAACTTGCAAGGTAATAAAACATTAGCAGAATTTGTTGCTTATATCCTGCGCCCTCCAGTACTGTAGCCGCCTGCCTCTTCCCTCTCGCTTTCTCTTTAGACCTATTAGGCACAACTGTTGCCTACTAAGAGAACAACAGCAACACAAAACTTTCCCGATGGTTTGTGCTTGCGCGAAAATAAGAATAAATATGAGACACGTAATAAAAATAATGGACTGCAGCAGTGGAAGCATTAGCCCAAGAGACGCTGGAGGATGTTAGGTGTACAGCAGAAGAGACGAAGGAAAGCAATACAGCGTAAAATAGCACATTCAGATGATCCACATTTGATTCTCAATTCGTTGGAAATGTACAAGCACTCTTTCTAGATATATAGGAGTGCTTGTTTCATGTTTGTAAGTGCAATGGTGACCAAATGAGTAGAAAGTTCCACTGCATCTGTCCAGTTTTGGGTAAGATTCTGAAGAAAACAAAGCGAGTTCACAATATATATATTCACTGCAAACCCACCTTTCTCCAGTCTTTCCTTCCTATTTTCTGCCTTCCTCTTTGTCTCCTCATATGATGCATAGCCTATATATTTATATTTCTTTCTATCTCTTTCTATTATCTAATATTATTTGAAATATATTAACATTGCAAATCAAGATTTCAGGTATAACTCCCTGTAAAGTTGATTTGAATAATTTCGAGGGAAAAATTGTTCCGGAGCCGGGTATCGAACCCGGGACCTTTGGTTTAACGTACCAACGCTCTACCACTGAGCTACTCGGGAACTCTAACCGACACCGATCCAATTTTTCCCTCTATATCCACAGATCTCAAAGTGGGCTGACAACCGTCAAGCAACCAACTTCGAGTGCACACTAACTCCGTGTGACTTAAATTGTGGTTTTCTGGTACGTTAAACCAAAGGTCCCGGGTTCGATACCCGGCTCCGGAACAATTTTTCCCTCGAAATTATTCAAATCAACTTTACAGGCAGTTATACCTGAAATCTTGATTTGCATAATACACGTCACTGTTCGTTAACAGAAAACCACAATTTAAGTCACACGGAGTTAGTGTGCACTCGAAGTTGGTTGCTTGACGGTTGTCAGCCCACTTTGAGGTCTGTGGATATAGAGGGAAAAATTGGATCGGTGTCGGTTAGAGTTCCCGAGTAGCTCAGTGGTAGAGCGTTGGTACGTTAAACCAAAGGTCCCGGGTTCGATACCCGGCTCCGGAACAATTTTTCCCTCGAAATTATTCAAATTATTTATATTAACATTCTATGTATTTTAGCTTAATTCTGCTACACAGTTTATTTCAGTGTTTAATTAATAGTTCATAGTATTTTGTTGTTTAATTCGTAAATAACTCTTGTATACATGTAACTCTCATCTAAATCAAATTGTTGAATTCTTTGTAAGTTCATACATATGTATGTATACTTTTTCCTGGTTGAGTGGAAGAGAAAGCCTTACGGCCTTAACTCTGCCTGCTAAAATGAATCATTATTATTATTATTATTATTATTATTATTATTATTATTATATCGTAATGTCGTCTGTCAGTTGATATCTTCTTCTGCCTCGAACTCTTCTCCCGTTCACCATTCCTTCCAGTGCATCCTTCAGTAGACAGTTTCTTCTCAGCCAGTGACCCAACCAATTCCTTTTTCTCTTTCTGATCATTTTCAGCATCATTCTCTCTTTACCCACTTTTTCCAACACAGATTCATTTCTTACTCCATCCACTTCACATGTTCCATTCTTATCCATATCCATATTTCAAATGCTTCTGTTCGCTTCACTTCATTTCGTCGTATGTCCATGTTTCTGCACCGTACAATACCACACTCCACATAAAGCATTTCACTAGTCTCTTAAAGATAAAAATATGGACTACTGTAACTCTGTAAGAAAGCTATTAATCTTTATATGGGTAGATACCGAATACTTAGGTTACGAACACGTGTAATAAAGTGTTTCTCCATACTGCATCCTCATTCACACTTACAAATTTATACCGTGTAAGTCAGAAAAGAACAACATTCACACATTTGTGATGCCTCATTTCGATTACTGCGATTTTTTGTTAACTAGCCTAAATTCCAACTTAGCTGAAAGATTGAAATACGTTCATAATGTAATTATTAGAATATTTGACCATGTAACACCGTCTGTCACGCTACTCTGAGGGAAGCAGAATAATGCATTTCCTGTGGGGAGTAAATTCAAAATGTCTACATCTTCCTTCTTACAATTATGTGGCATCACGTTTGTTGAACGATACACATCCGTTAATTTCAGTGTTTCTTCTCAATCCCTTCTTATACTCCATAAATATCTCTCCGCAAAGGAGTTAGAAAATTTATTAATATTTACTATAATCCTATTCCTCATTTTTTTTAATTCTATCAATAAATAATTGATTAGTTTTATCATTGCAATATTTAACATATCTCTCTCTTTTTTGCCAGTTATCGTGTATCAACATGTTTAATTTACTTTATTGTATTTCTATGGTGTTTTTCATAATTCATCTTTCGCTGCTATTGTATTTATAATTTATTTTGTCTTTGTCTTTTATTGAAAACTTAATTAGCATATTCTAATAACATAATATAATTAGTATTTTTACATCTAATTGAGGTTCTGCCTGATATGTAAAAAGAATGGGCCGCCGACAATTTTTAAGTTCCAGATACGTAACATTGCGCATGTTCGTCCACAAGCATTTATGGTTGCCAAGGTCACGCACTTTCTCTTCTTCTTACTGCAAAGTTACTCACCCTCCTGCTGGGGACCGGTTCTACTGTAAAAATCTGAACTTCCTACGCTGCAAAAACAAAGTCCAAATTCAGAGTCTTGTCTAAGCTTGTGCTGTGCTCGTCTGTGTTATGTGTAGCAGAGAGTTGTCTACACTTGAGCTGTGATCTTGTTTTATACACCGGGTGTTTCAGACCACCCGTATCAGCCTTTTTTCTTGAAAACTATATGATACTGGTTGTTCATAAAAAATTTGATAACCAGAACCTATGTAAAGAATCGATTGGTGGCAGTACCATTTCCCATAACAAACCGGAATTAGATGTACCTGTGGTCAACTTTAAAATTTCAAATGAGAACATGGGTTATTGAAAACTACTTTTAAAAAGAAACAACTTTTACTGAAACTTTTTTTATAACTTTTATTGTTTACTCAGAAAGCAACAAAAATAGTATTCTCTGAGAAATGTTGTATGTTGTTTATGTACGTACACTCTTCATAGTATCTACGTATTCAAAATGTCCGCCACCCTGTGTTAAACAATGTTCTGATCTCCTCCTAACATCCGTGATTGCACGCAGACCTTCAGCACAGCTGAGACACACATGGTGTGGCTTGTCTAATTCTTTGTTTCATGTCTTCTCTAGTTGCTGGACGCGCCTGGTAGACCATGTCTTTAATTCTCCCCCACAAGAAGGATTGCCCGTGACTTAGAATTACATCATAATACAGTGTTTAGAATTCTCAAAGACAACAAATTTCATTCATGCCATATTTATGTCCATCAGGAACTTGGAGGGACATGACTTCCAGACTTGTGTTGATTTCTGTAGCTGGTTTCCAAACACGGACAGTGATTTCGAGCTCAGAATTCTGTGGACTGATGAGGCAACTTTCAAAAGTAATGGTCAGGTGAATCTCTACAATTCCCATTAGTGGTATCCGGTTAATCCACACTGGCTACGTGAAGTGGATTACCAGCACGTGTGGATTACCAGCACGTGTATGGTGCTGCCTCCTCGGACACCGAGTAACATTCAATTTGGGACGTGCTAAATTCTCGATATAGTCAAACTCTAACACAAACATTTGTTTGTGGTAACCTAAAAGCATAATCTGTCCTCTTGCAAAAGTTGAAATAGGATCTGTACCCTTTTTTCAGAGATGTGCCCGTTTCTGACCTGTAGTAAGAGCTAATAAGATTTAACGACACCTTTATATTGAGATTGAGATTTTTGAAATATAATTTTTTTAGATTTTCCTTCCTTGGTATGATAGCTGAATCCAGAATTTATTTTTCGTTTTCTCGTCGCTTTGTTTGTCACCGGTACATCGTTCATCACTTTCACATTTGCTTGAACCGAAAGATGCATCATCACTGAACACATAAAAATCACCAGGTATTTAAAAAAATGAGTAGCATTAAAACAATAATAAATTGAGTTGTCCCTTAAGTCCCAAGTATGTACGTAGTAATCAGAAAACACAACCTTCCAACCATCACCTGATAACTAACATTAAACTGTGAAAACAGCTCAACACTTATACTGCGCCACAGACCTCTAGAAAAGAGAAATCAAATCGAAACTTTGCAGGGTGATAAAATACACATTAGAGAATCTAATAATGCATTCAACGGAAGAAGGGCAAAAATGGATTACGCCCGTTTTCGATTCAACTCCTCAATTAATAATTGGCGAAACTGTCAAGAGGCATCACAGAGTGAAAAATACACGTATAAACAGGATGATCCAAAAATGGTAACCGAAATAATTTCTTAATAATATAGCTCAAGAAGTTAACTATATCGCAGTACGACAGGGCGTTATGTTGAACATTACTTTAACAATGGTGCTGGAAGAAGTAATGGACCACCACTGGAATCATCATGGATGGTTTTGGGGAGAAGATTTACATATCATCACCGCCGTAGAAAACAATTCTGTAATGGACGGCAAAGCCTAGAACCACGAGAACCAATGAGAATACTGAACGTGTATTTTAAAAGTAATTATTTTTCCGAAGAAAAAAAAAGGTCGCATAGCCTATCATTATAGCACGCTCTAGTGTTCAAGGAATGATAATGGATATTGGAGCGCAATCATGACGAGCACAGAACTGAAACAAGCTGACTTCCAAGCACGTCTTCTGCTTTGTTAAATGACACTTGCTTTTATTGGGCTGAAATCTGAAATACTTTAATTTGTAAAATTAAATACGTTACAAAACTTTTTCATTGTAAACTACAAATACACTGAAAAAGAGCCAATCTATACCTCTAATAGCACATCTTTACTACTTTATGGTGATGAACACGAAAATGACAACAAAATATGTAGATTGCTTCTCGTTTAGGGCTGCCCCAGTTCGCATCCCGTACATTGGTATCATCTGGTAACGCTGCATTTCAATCTCCTGATTTCCACACATTGCGTCATATTACGTCACCCCATAATACACGAGCTAATATGTCATTGTCTGATACAATGCAGTGAAGTCGTGACATCGCTGTCGTGTGACGCAGTCTTTGTACCAAGTAACAGCAAAACATTTGTGTTCTCCTACTTACTTCTGTTTCATAAGCAGTGGCGGTGCGTCAATAAGAGCACAAGAGCACGTGAACACCTTGTTTCCAATAATGCACGACTAGTTTTATTATTTAATACCGTATTGACGTAGTGGGGATGTATAATATCAGAATCGAGCATTTTAAACTTCCCGCATCTTGCATAAACTTCCTATTTAAACTTGGCAACATCCGTTCACGTACAAGCCGTGCTCTTTTCAAAAAGGTTACAGGAATTTCACGCATGCGCGGGAGAAAATTGTCTTTCGCTGGCCGCTTATGACTCGTCAAGAGCACAAAGCGTTAAGTGAACGGTGAATCTATCCTACAGATGTCAGATGCATCGATGCTATCGTTCATGTGCTGTATCTCGAGGAAGAAATTTAATAGTCGGTATTCTAGCCTGTAGGTGTCAGCATGTCACTGTCGAAAAGTTTACTTTATGTGGATGTGTGTACAGTGCTGCTACGAGAGTGTAGTTTGTGAATTACTCTACTTCAATGTCAGCATAATAGCATAGTTTGGCTTTCAAACACGTGCTGGCTGAATGTGACAGTGGTATGAATTTAAATATCTGTATGGTGGTGTATATTATTTAAGAATAATATTTACTGGCATGTATTTATAGTAATCAATCTATGCGAATGGGATTACAGTACTGGTATAGGCTATAGTGTATCAGTGTGTTGTGAATCCAAATATATAACTGAACAGACGCTTTTGTAAGCAATGGCATTGTGGTATGTATTAATTTTTAACAAACGTAAACAATGAACTCTGTTCAAGTAATTTTGAACAGTAAAAAACTGAGTAAACTGGCTTACCAGGAAAAATTGGAAATAAAAGACTGGGTTTCATTATCATTATTATTATTATTATTATTATTATTATTATTATTATTTGTTGTTGTTTTGAATTTATATACGGTTTTTTCGATAGCGAAACATTGGAATCATGACATTTCATATTAGGCTAAACGTATGATTTTAAATTGTCTTCGATTTTGGAACACAAAATTGTAAACACACATAATATTTTATCACGAGCCGCCACTGTTTATAAGCGATCTCTACAGCGTAAATCCATTAGAACTATTTTCCTGTAACCAAATATAAGATAATTTTTGTCACACTTGCGGGGAATTGACATTTTCAAGCCAAAAAAAGAGCTATAGTTTCGATATTGAAAAAGACAGGCCCATCAGATTATTTCGGCTTCGTACATGTGGTGTGCCTGTGTGCTAGGAATCTATGAACAGGTTGAGATGTCGATATCGTGCTGTTCCTATGTTTGCAGGGAGCCAAGCAATGACCGCTACTTCGTACCACTTGTTTCTGGAGACATCGCCACGGAGGACAAACGCGGACCCGGATATGCTGTCTGCTTTACGATCAGTTCCGCACCGCGAAGAGCTTCAGTTTTCCGATTTCTGAAAAAATTATCCATCGATTCAGAGGACGATGAGGAGGGGGGCGGGTCGACATCAGGCTCTGCTCTAATGATGACCCGGTCAAGTGCGTTATTCTTACACTAAGGAAGTGGAAGAAGAAGTTAGTGTTAGTCAACTGGGGTTTACAAATTAAAATGCAAAAGTTGCCCAGATAAGATACAATGAACACATTAAAGCAATAACTAAACTACATCACATAAAATTAAGCAAAACATATTGCTAATAACAGTCACGAGTATAATGGCATAGGAACAGATATGAAAATTCTGCACATTACACCAAAAAGCCCACAAATAAACACATTAGAACAATAGGAAATATACAAGCACACAATTATCCACAGCATATACTTAATACACAATTGCAATTCTATACTTACATTATTCGATTTCATAACACACGACACATTTATAAAACAGTTATATTACCGGTTGTTCTTTATGGTTGTGAAACTTGGACTCTCACTTTGAGAGAGGAACATAGGTTAAGGGTGTTTGAGAATAAGGTGCTTAGGAAAATATTTGGGGCTAAGAGGGATGAAGTTACAGGAGAATGGAGAAAGTTACACAACGCAGAACTGCACGCATTGTATTCTTCACCTGACATAATTAGGAACATTAAATCCAGACGTTTGAGATGGGCAGGGCATGTAGCACGTATGGGCGAATCCAGAAATGCATATAGAGTGTTAGTTGGGAGGCCGGAGGAAAAAAAGACCTTTAGGGAGGCCGAGACGTAGATGGGAGGATAATATAAAAATGGATTTGAGGGAGGTGGGATATGATGATAGAGAATGGATTAATCTTGCTCAGGATAGGGACCAATGGCGGGCTTGTGTGAGGGCGGCAATGAACCTCCGGGTTCCTTAAAAGCCACTAAGTAAGTAATATACGACCGACACACAAACAACCATCCACCTCCACCACTGACGAAAGCAAAAGCTAGTAATCAAGACCAGCCGGAGCAGCAGTAGTTCGAAGGTCACTGAAGATGACACCACACCGGTCTGTCATAAAGGTACATTTCCTTTTTAAAAATTGTAACACTTTAACGTCTTACCTCTAGAATATTTTATAGTGAAAAATGTTATGTAACAGAGAGTGTGATATATGTCTCTAATATCTTACAGCAAAAACAATTGACGTGAAGTGAGAACTCAAACTTTTCTGCAGTTCTCTGGATGCTCAGATAGGAGAGCTTCTCACCGACTACAAGATGTTCTATATTAACTACAGGGTGGTGAGGAATAAGCTTCGGATATGTTTCTTCTGGTGCCTGTAACTTCCTCGGCTATAAAATGACAGGAACTGGTCGGGGACATGTTGTTTTCTGTATCACAGACTTGGCTGTAATAAGTCCTTAAAGATACACTTATTCCATTTCCAGTTGGATTTCTTCCTTGACAACTGCGGCATGGGTAGTGATGGGGACGAGGCCGTTTCCCTCAGGAAATGTTAACGAAGGAGAGAAGCTATCACACAAAGTGCCCCATTTATAAGTTCGCTTATTACTATTGGGCGCTCGCTAGAGAAGCTAGGAGAAGTGAGGTCGAACATTTAACGGTGAGCATTGGTACTCTGCTATTACACAGCAACTACGTCAAAGGATAGCGAAGGCTACGTTGTCATCATCATATCCGTGTCCATCATCTCAAAGTCTATAACAAACAGTTATTATATACATGCATATTGCGAAACACTATTACCAGAATTCGATAATTAAATACTAGCTATTATAATATCAATAATGTCACTGTTGTTATTATACTTGTTGTAATCCAATGTTTCCTATTTCTGTTTTCACTTTTTGCTTCTGTTATTTTGTGACTACACTGTAGAACAGCCGCGGCGAAAATGCGACTCACGAGCACATTGTGGCTCGCAGTGCTTTTCTCTCGCTTCCTACCTACAACCCCCACCCTCTCACTCACTGGAGTCAAACTCCGTTCTATTTGTATTTGTCTCGGACCTGCGAGTGGCGTATCGTCGCAATGTCTCTCTCGAAACCATGTACCTCTATAAAAAACGAAAGTTTCAAGTAGGATGGGAGGATGCATTCTTTTGCTTACAATATGATGAAAATATTAAATGTATGATTTGTTCACAAATATTACTAGGAAAACGGTTGTATAACATAATACGGCATTATAAGCTACTACATGTTACTGATGAAACATTAAAAGGTTAAGTGTTATTATTATTATTATTATTATTATTATTATTATTATTATTATTATTATTATCATTATCATATCTGTACGTCGATTCTTTTACAGCAGATGTACGAATAATGCGGTTAGATTTTCAATTTAAGCTCACAGATTTACAATGTGACGTTAAATGAAAGCTAGATGTAAGGACTTGACAGATATTGAACTTTTGAAATCTTTGGAAAAAAAATAAATATTTGAAGCTTCGTTCTTTCGCTTGCTCTGTTGAAGCCATGTTCGCTGTAACTTACGTTTGTGAAAAATTATTTTCAACAATTAAAATAGTAAAAATCAAATTTAGATCACGACTGACAGACAAATAGCTTCGTGATCAACTACGACTGGCAGTAAGTGACATAATTCCTGATTTTGAAACTTTGTCGCAGAGACATTCTGAAGACAGTTAATTTTAGGTTGTGATAATGTGTCCTATATTTTATTGTTCATTTCTTTCTGCGTTACACGTCCTAAACATTAACTTCCCCTTCGGTTGTCCGCCTCCCTCCATAGGTGCTATGCACGTTGCAGCTTACACGGTGGCTCGGCGCACCATGGCCTTTTCGCCACGGCTGCTGTAGAAGGCGGCAAGACAATCCGAAATACTCCGACAGATTAGAGTACCGGGAGTCAATGCGGTGCATGTGCCCGTGATGAGAGACGTTTTGAGCACTCGTTATAAGTGTACCGGTATTGCAGGGGAATATTTCTTAAACAGTAATTAAACAATTTTTAAATATGTAAAAACTTCACAAATAACCATGGAAGCTGGTAGTTTTGAAGGACCCTAAAATACTTCTTTGGGTCTTTAGTATCTATTTCATGGTTTTAGTGCCCATTTTCCACACTGTTTTTTTAATTTCAGTTTTAAAATGTTTAATAGTATAACAGTAGGATACACAATGTCAACACCGTTTGTGTGTGTGTATATATATATATATATATATATATATATAAGTTTCATAAAAGATATATTACAATATGAAAATTATCGTCGTATATTAAGTTTAAATGTATTAATGCTATGGGTCTTGATTATAAAAACTACTTCAAATTCAGAAAATTTGTAAATTTTTTTGATGCCATACGTTTTGTTTCTTAAAAGTAAATAAAATTTTGAGGACCTACAGTATTATAGCATTTTAAGTGAATATTTTAGCATTTTAAAATAGTATATTATGCAACGAGCCTATAATGGTAGTAATTAAGACGCGACTATGTTTCATAATTTTCATACGAGCGTCTTAATTACCGGTACCATTATAGGCAAGTTTCATACGACTTTTTATGCTCGACCATATTTCTTACTTGAAATTATTCATAAGTATTCATGTTATTCTTATCTGACTGGGAGCGGAACTGACCTTGTGCAATACCTCGTAAATTCTGAGATGTGCGCAGACGCGAAAGTATTGATTTTTTTCCGGGAAACACATGTCATTGACCTTGATATAATCTAGAGAGTAAAATAAACATTAATCTTGATATAACCTTGACATTGATTTAGACACTGAAAAACGAGATGACAAATTGAATTTATTTGAATATTATTTACAATTAACGCTAATTATTATAGTAACAGAACATAACCTTCTGCGACAGTATTGGATTTCCAGCCTCCGTGACGTTTCGCTAGTTGTCTTTCGATTGCATATCCGAGAATAATCGATACTTCCGCTACAATGGTGTTTTCTGATTGGTGGAACACCTGAACTTTAATGAATAGGTATACTTTAATAAGGTCCATTAAAGGGCTGCTACCAGGTGTATAATTACTACATTTCGGCATGGTCGAGCATAAACATATTTTTGGTTGCTAAACATGCATTTCTAGTGACCTAAAATCTCCACACCTGCAAAGAAAAAAAAATAAAAAGAAAAGAAGAAAAAACGAAAAGAAAACAACTAGCTTGTGCGTCATACGATGTAAACACAGTTGTATAAAAAGAGCTCTGACAAGGAAGTAAAACGTTTCAGGATCAATGTTACCGTAACATATTTTCTTTCTCTAGAAGTGAGAAATGTTTCTTCTAAGCTTTGAAGCATCTTCTAGTTATACCCTGTATAGTCTATAGTATACCGAGATATCAGAGTTCAAATTTGTGTAATCACACTATTTCGTGATTCTAAGTTTGATTCAAACATTAGCAATACATTTTATGTTGTTTAGACAGGTTTTAGAGTCGTCAATTAGACTTAAGGATTTGATCTTGGTTATGACCGATTCTACATGTCACATGTCCACGAGTATTGGACACAAAGAATTTTGAATTATCTGTAATTGAGTATCATGTAGAATCATGACTGAGATAATCACCAAAATTTTATAGTTATCCTGACAATGGACAATGTTTCGCATAATTGTAAGAATCCACGAAAATGAAACAGCTGTGAATTATGAAGAGGAGTAACGGAATCGAAAGAATGGACAATAACGATACACATAATCTGATCGTTTCAAGTAAATAAAATTATACAATCTGAAACATCACTTGGAAATGATGACAGTTAAAAGAGTTCTAATTAGACCTACATTCTGAATCAGCAGGCATGAGAAATCAGTAAAAACATACATTTTGAGCGCACAGGTTTAAACAATTGGAAGCAGAAGAAAGACAGCAGTTTGTTGGTGGTATTTAGTGCACTTCCTCGCACTGCACAGCCTGTGAATTCCTGATACTGGAGTAGATTTAATTAGTCAAATATTTTCTGTTTCTTAGTGCATGTGACATCAGATATGGAATGCACGCCGGTCCGTTTGGAACGCACAGAATGTTGCCGCCCATCCCAGCTCTTCATTTGCGGTCACTGCCTTGGCAATAAGTGGCCTCGGCATGGAACTGGAAACACCCCACTCCCCACTCCACAATTGTCCATCTTGACTGCTCATTAAAGGTCATTACTTGTTGAAAACCACCCTTGATTCTGTCTCCAACAGTACTGCGCATGTCCGAGAATTAATGTACTTCTATTCAGTCTCTATTCTTCAATGGCTGATGGTCTGTATCGGTTAGGCACATCAACGCAGACTAGCACTTCACTCATTAGTTTATGCTCGACCATGCCGAAATGTAGTAATTATACACCTGGTAGTAGCCCTTTAATGCACCTCATTAAAGTACACCTATTCATTACACTTCAGATGTTCCACCAATCAGAAAACACTATTGTAGCAATATGAAAGCGCAAGTATCGATTATTCTCGGATATGCAATCGAAAGACAACTAGCGAAACGTCAAGGAGGCTGGAAATCCAATACTGTCGCAGAAGGTTATGTTCTATTTCTATAATAATTAGCGTTAATTGTAAATAATATTCAAATAAATTCAATTTATTATCTCGTTTTTTCAATTCTAAATCAATTTCCAGGTTATATCAATATTAATGTTCATGTTATTCTCTAGATTATATCAAGGTCAATGACATTCGTCCCTCGGAAAAAATCAATACTTTCGCGTCTGCGCACATCTCTCAATTTAGAAGGTCACTTCCGCTCTTCACTTACATAACCATAACATGAATACTTATGAATAATTTCAAGTTAGAAATATAGTCGAGCATAAAAAGTCGTATGAAACTTGCCTATAATGGTAATTAAGACGCTCGTATGAAAATTATGAAACTCGCTTGCGCTCGTTTCATAAACAAACATACTCGCGTCTTAATTACTACCATTATAGGCTCGTTGCATAATGTACTATTACAGATTACGAGTACAATGAGCACAGTACTTTTTCAACGACACGTCATGAAAGAACAATGAAACTCCCGTGTTTACGAACTGCATGCGAAAAGAAAAAAAAGTCTGAGTTGCGTGCCTTCACATTCATAGGTAAAACAGGATCAAATAGGGCAAGTCGTGTAACATTTCCATACCCATTTTTAACTTGTGAATTATCACGGCGCTTCTGGTGGAAGGTACTGGGCCATCCTCCTTACCACCGATTTCCATCTCTTCGGACCGTGAAAAGCACAGCGATGCGGCCGTTCAGCAAGTCGTCGTGACGTGGCTTCACGGACTTCACACAGATTTCTTCTATACCGTTGGAACAGGTGTTTGGACAAGCATGGCGACTATGTTGTAAAGCAGGTATGCTCATTCTCTGACTCCCGATTACATACTGTAACCACAACCTTCGAATGTAGAGCGTGCTGTTCCTCGTTCGAAGCTCGACGGATGACTGCGGAAGGCAGTTCAAGTATTTAGTAACGTACGAACAGTGCGGGACAATGACACAGTCAAAATCTTCTGTAAGCAAACGATCATTCCGTACAGTGTGGGAGGAACACTACTAATTGTTTTGCGTTCGGTAAAGTGTTTACTATGTTGTAAGGTACTGTCAGGAATACTACTGAGCAACATTTATTTTAATTGACGAGTTAATTGATTTACAAAGTAACATAGAATTCAGAGCTAAATGCAGAGAATATGACTTGACAAGCATAGAAGTATTAAAAAATTAACAAAACGAAATACCCCAAGATTAGCTTATTCTTCTACACTTGTTAGCTACCTATGCCTCGACATACGTGTGCGAAGAATTATTTTAGAGAATGAAAGTTGCTGAATCCAAACAGATCCCGATTAACAGATGAGCATCTTTTGAGCCAGCTGCGCATTGAGTAAATTCGTTGGAAATAGATTTCCGATTACTTGCAGAAAAAAATTCACATGTTGAACAGATCGCAATGTGTGGTGCAATATGAAAATAACATTATCTATGATATAATATCATAACTATATTAAATATCCTGAGATGTTGATACAGCGTCGTAAAATAACCCAATTAAATATATATATATATATATATATATATATATATAATACACAATGTAATAACTGAATATTACAGTGTATATTCTTTCCTTTTTCAAATTCAGTTTATTATCCATATTTGTAAGAGTATGAGAGCGATGCCACAGGCGGTGCTGCAATGTAGTTGAGGAGCCCAGTCCGTACACTGTGTGTGTTATGCAGTGCAGCATCATCCGTGTAATCGGGGCTTTTATAATTTTGAGCATACCTGTTGTAAAGCAATGCCTACTACTGTGTACCAATATAATTTATCTGACTGTGAAATAATGAGCTCTCGTTACCTTACTTTTCGAAGCACCCTCGTACATTGTTTTTGTAGCAAGACACCCCTGCTAAAGAACCAACAGTATGTGCTTGATAGCCTGTTTCAGACTCGACTTCCCAAAGACACGCCAGCAAGCAATTCAGATGCGCGTCCAAAAATCCCGGCATGCAATTCAATGTTTACTTTTTCGACCTGCACTGATCCCGCATGCAATTTGGGAGCGCCAGAAAAATCTACACCAACAAGGCTCACACATTGGATTGTGATTCAAAATGAAGATTAACATCCAAATGTTTCCAGTAAAACTCAGAGTTACTTAGGTTTCACTGAATCTATATTCCGGTACATAGCACAGGCGTCATATCTGGCCAGGCAACTGAAAAGAACACGAAATGAAAAAGAGTAGACTAATTCATAAGTCAACACTTGAGACATTCTGCAACAAGTCCGTCTTTTTATGTACAATATTCATCGTTATACTTTGATAATGTTTAAGGCGTTAATTTAATTTGAAACTTCCAACTTTTTAAGAGGAGATTGCACTCCATTAAGCCTCATCAAGTGCTGCACCATGGGAACAATGAAGCGCGCACGGAGTTTTACACTCCCAGGGTGACCAGCTGCTGGGATAGGTGCAGTTCAGTTGTAACCATCTGGTTTCAGCATTATATTTTCTACTAGTGGCTTGTACAGCAAATGCTGCAAACTAAGTTCATTAGACGTTCAAATAAACATTTTTCAGATTTATTTTCAGTGAAGAATACCAGACATTCGGAAAGTTATTTGCTTCCATAATAATGAAAGATACTCTCTCTCGAGCCAATACTGAAGAGAACCACGCATATAAATATCTACACCACACCGCCATTAAATATATGAAAAAGACCCAACCCCACTTGATTAATAATTATAAAAATATTTGATTTTTAATAATATTATTATCTTACGTAAGTTTTATAGCTTTCAGTAACATATACTATATATACTATATAGCCGCCACTCAGTAAAATATAGAAATCAAAATCTAATTTAAGTTCTTCTCTACATCTACTTATATAACCCCAAAACGTTTCACTTTCATAACATCAATATAACATTAATATGTATAATTAATGAAAAATAGTCACATTATGGCATTAACTACAATAATATTTCACTTCTAATGGTAATAATGCCATCAAACCAGCTCAAGTTTTGTAGTTTTTAATATCCAATTCACAGCTGTACCCAGAAAATTACACACCACAGAATCGAACCTGTAAATTATTTTTAGTAAGTTAAGTTTTTAATAACTAATTTAATTTGAGCTCTAAATATGTCACCATTCTTGCAGATCATGGCCTTCGTGTAATATTGTTTACTGTAGTATGTGTTTTGTTTTATTCTGAAATGCAACACGGCCGACTTGATGCTCGCTTCGCTTTTCCTTTACAAAAGAGCGAAGGTGATACCAAGTCGGCCGTGAATGCTATTAGCTAGTTCTCAAAACTGATGACAGATGGATTTTGGAGAATAGGAAAATTATGTTTAAAAATTGACATTTTACTGAAAACTACTATTTTTCCGGAAAACTTTGAGTTCCAAGCTTGAAAATGAGAGGTCATTTATTAAAATCCGTCCAGCCGTTTTCCCGTTATTTCCATTACCAGTTCAAATTATATATATATTTAACAAATACCTCCTAATTTCTGTAATGAATTTAATTTCAGTATTTTCTCTCTTGACTGATCCTTTCTGAAAGTCCAAGATTTACAGACATTATTGTAATAAAGCGTAAGATATCAGTTTATAAATTTTCATTAATATTTCACTGTCTTCAGCCTCTCCTAAGTTTAGTTGCAATGTCTTTATTTATTATCACAATCATTTTCTTTCGATATGCAACATATTACACTGTAAGGATTTAAACGACGAGTATTACTTTCGCTTAGTAAATGGTTCGTTATTTTTAGTTGGTGTCGTCCTATACCTTGTATTTCCATATCATATTAAGACTAAAGTTTTAATATGAATTTTAAACCAAATTTTTTATCAACATACCCACGTGAAAATAGAATTACACGAAAGGTTATAGAAAGAAAGCGCATTCAAACAGTCAACTTAGCCCGTGGTTTTCACTTGGATCGGCAATTCTGGATGTTTGAGTGATAGAAATCGGAAATGTCACATTTGCGGTGTAATTTATATATGGCTCCATTGATACATAGTGAGCAGTAGAGAAGCATCGAAAATGACGTGGTTTCTGGAACGTCAAGAATGAATGACGTAACATGCTGACAAAATGCGGTACACGTATGTAATTTCCACATTATTGAAATAATGTGGGAAATTGAAACCGACTATGTGAATCAATCATTCCTGCAGCCAAACTTGTCAAAAGGTTTAATATGCCAGGTATCTTTGTGCGACCGCCCCCCATTATCCACAAATACGGCTATTGGAATTACATCCTTTTCAATGACTGACAAGAACTGCATACAGTCGCGGACGTACTAAACTAGTAACTGGCACACATCACGCTTATAGTTATTATTATTATCTGATCTTGTCAATAACTGTACACATATAACGGATATGCCTCTGATTGAGGTTCTGGCTGATATGTACGCATAGCTATTACCACGCAGTACATCTCACTTGACGATATGTGTCAGAGGAAGAACAAAATTGTTTTGTATGCATCTGAAGTCCAACTAGTGGAATATATAGCTAATAGCCGATGTATGCATTGGAGAGGGAAAGGAACTGGCCACTTTACCCATTATTTTCTGGCCTAGTTGCCTCATGAGTGATGCCTTATTGGTGTTATGAGGTTAAAACCTGTCCTCGGACAGCTGACTTCACTCCAATCTTACTGATTTAAACTATCACTGACTACACTGTCACTTCTTTCTTTAGACATCATCCTGATAGTGCTGTATTTTCAAAATTGTCTCATAATACTCTCTTTCTATTATCTAATATTATTTGAAATATATTAACATTCTATGTATTTTAGTTTAATTCTGCTACACAGTTTATTTCAGTATTTAATTAATAGTTCATAGTATTTTGTTGTTTAATTCGTAAATAACTCTTGTATACATGTAACTCTCATGTAAATCAAATTGTTGAATTCTTTGTAAGTTCATGCATATGTATATATACTTTTTGCTGGTTGAGTGGAGGAGAAGGCCTTACGGCCTTAACTCTGCCAGCTAAAATAAATCATTATTATTACTATTATTATTATTATTATTATTATTATTATTATTATCACAAACAACAATAACAATATAATGGATGAAAAGAAAATAATTAATTCAACACGCTTTCTTAAACATAACGTACAAAGTAGCCTAGAACCTCAACAGCATTCTCCATTTTCCAGTGACATTTCAGCATCCACTTACATTCATCGAACAATAATTGCACCTCCATGTTTATTTGTAAACAGATGAACATGTTTCCATGCTTTCCACTGCCTTCTGAATCATAAACCGCAAAAATTGTATTTCTATCTCATTTCTTTGCTGTGAAATAATATTTCAAGGAGTGTATACATCAATTTGGGACACTCTGTATTATTATGTACAGTACTATTATTCAGAATTTCTTATCTTCCATTTAATTGTATCCCTCTCGATCTCTCTGAGTAGCTGTATATACAAAGAGAATTTTTATTCATTTATCTTGGATTATAATATTTAAAGTCAATATTGCACGCTTTCTTTCTCACCTCATTCGTATATTTCAAGCCATTAAGTATTTAAGAGTTAGTGAAGAAAATATCTTTCAACTCAAAACAAGGATGATGATCATTTTCAAATCAAAAGTACGTTCGCTATCTTCAAGTCAAAGTTGCACCTTTTCGTTGAAACTTATTTCAATGCCATTCAGTGTTTATATCTGTGACTAAAATATTATAAACAATTTCTTAACATGAGCTAATAATCACAAATTACTCTCTCTACAACCCCACGATAGTTTACATTAGAGGCAAATGCATTCCGAACATTTCGAACTTCCTGTTTGATTTTCAACTTTCACTTATGAGCCTCAATCCCTAGCATTTGTATGGATAGTGGTCTCTCACATATGGTCGGAGGTTACTTGGAAATTCATTGAAGTGCTATGGAACTACGCAACACGTGTGGAAGCGCATCTGTATCAATATCTGGCTGCTAAAAATTCAGAAAAGCATTTCAACGAAGCACTGCAATTCACGCTCTATTTCAGCTAGAACAGCAAAGCAGTTACGTATAGAATTACATATTTGTTACTATACAGCTTTTCTTCAAACTTGAAATGCCTAAATTGATATTTCACCAATAACCTTCCGTGCAGAGATATTCCTTATGAAGACCATCCGTTCTTTCTTCTGCAAAACAGCATTCCTCTCCTCACCAAATACTTTGTCCATTATTACGTCAAGCTTAGCACCACGGGTATTTATTAAAATATATTTGCGCCATTATTCCATAAAGGTTATTAGGTTCCGCTCTAATCAATCCAAATGCTGATCCACGGACCGCAGTGTTATGACTTTTAATGACACTCAGAGCTTGTCGTGCCTTAGCGGCCTTCAACAACGCTGCAGCAGAACTCCGATTATCCGAACGCCAAATTTCTGGATTTTCAGGAAATCGGAAAAATTATTTAGTCAGTGACAGAAAAAACTGTCCCTGTCCCAGCGCCTGCACCCGTCTACGTCCCTATCCCTGCCCCGTCCCTGTATCCATCTCCGTACCTGTCCCTGTCCCAGCGCCTGCCCCCGTCTACGTCCCTATCCCTGCCCCGTCCCTGTATCCATCTTCGTACCTGTCCCTGCCCCAGCGCCTGCCCCGTCTACGTCCCTATCCCTGCCCCGTCCCTGTATTCATCTCCGTACCTGTCCCTGCCCCAGCGCCTATCCCCGTCTACGTCCCTATCCCTGCCCCGTCCCTGTATCCATCTCCGTACCTGTCCCTGCCCCAGCGCCTGCCCCCGTCTCCGTCCCTATCCCTGCCCCGTCCCTGTATCCATCTCTGTCCCTGTCCCTGCCCCAGCGCCTGCCCCCGTCTCCGTCCCTATCCCTGCTCCTGTCTACGTCTATGACACTGTCCCTGCCCCACCGTTTCCGTCCCTGTCCCAGCGCCTGCTCTCGTGTCCATCCTTATCCTACCCCCGTCTCTGTCTCCGTCTCTGTCCCTGCCCCCGTCCTCGTCTCCCTATCTGTTCCGTCCCTGCCCCAGCGTCTACCCCCGTCTCCGTCCCTCTCTCTGCCCCGTCCCTGTCTCCGTCTCTATCTCTGTTCCAGCGCCTGATCTTGTCTCCGTCCCTATACTTGCTCCGTCCCTGTCACTGTCACTGTCCCAGCGCATGCTCCTGTCTCCGTCCCTATTCCTACCCCCGTCCCTGTCTCTTTCTCTATCCCTGCCCCGTCCCTGTCTCCGTCTCAATCCCTGCCCTAGCACCTGCCCCCGTCTCTGTCTCTGTCCCTGTTTAGTCAACTGTCCGAAGACAGGTCTGTACCTCACAAGTGATACCGAGACGCCATAAGGTGCGATCCTGGTTAACAGCTTCCGTTTGTTGTTGTCCAAGGCCCCTTATAGACGAAGTCATTTTATTTTATTTCATTTCATTACAGCCCGTTAGGTGACGATAATAAAACGCATTGTTATTTTAAAACTCATTTATCTCGTTAAATATCGGTACTATCAAAATTTTGCATAGAATATAACTTATCAGAAATCATTTTTAAAGAAACTTTTGCTATGCAACATTTTTCATGAAAATCGATAATAAGAGAGATATTTCTATTTATTTAATTCAAGCCTCCTTTTAAATGCCATATAGCTTAAAATCTAAGTTAGAACGAACTTAGATTTATATTTCAATTTTCATATAAATCGGTTCAGCCATTATCGCGTGAAAAGATAACAAACATCCAGACAGACATACAGACGATTTCTGGTTTCAAGATGATTAATTATAAGCTTGCATCTTGACACCAATTATTTCTGGAAAAGCGAAAATTACCAGAAAAATTTCGGTTACAGATTTATTATTAGTATAGATTATAGTATTAACAATAACAAGTTAACAACGTTTTTCCTGAATGGTCCGATCAGCTGGTCGTTATATCTTGTCTCTACCCCACGTTAATATCACCGTTAAAATAATCCCTTTGTAGTCACTTCCACGGAACGAAATACTACTGTGGTCCAAGCAGACCATTCGGCTCCAACTGTAATAGATCCGGCTTCAGCTCCTAGGCTGTGGAAAAGCGCATCTTTGTTTGCAATACTTTCACGAAGAAAAAAAACTTGCAAGTATTCCACAAAATAATATTACGAATAGGAGCCCATTAAAAGCTCCATGTCATTTACCGACGAAGGGATGTCTGGTGGAATATTAGCGATGATATGGTGAACAGCAACCAGCCAAGTCTTGGAGGAGGAATAGGAAGGAGAAATAGGATAGTGAAAGCAAAATTAATTAATGTAAAGAAAAATGTGTGGAAACGTCAGGAAAGCAAAGTACCGGAAATCGCACAACGGATAGAGGAGTAAACAATGTAAACGTGATTAAATAAATGTAACTTGAAGGCAATCAAATGGAAGGGACTTAAAAAGAGAAGTAAACCAAAGAAGTCGGGAGATAGCTGGAGAGAACAATAATACATTTAATGAAGTAAAAACAAAGAAGCCGAAAGAGGTTTGAAAGTGAAAATAAATTAAAGCAAATAAAAATAAATTAGGCAGAGCTTTGGAAAGATTAATAAATTAAAGGAACTAAAAAATGAAGAAATGGGGAGGCATTTGAAAAGAAAAATAAACTGAAGCAAATAACAAAGTAAACATAGAAAAAGAAATCAGAAAAAAGGAAAGTGCTAAATAATAAGAGCTTGGGAGGAGAACGGATTAAGAATTAGAAGAAAGAGGAAGTAAAATTAAATTAAATTAGCATGTTTAAAAAATTAAGAATATAGAAGGAATTAATAAATATCAAATTAAAAGAAAGTAAAGGGAAATAAAAGAAAAATAGACAAATAAAAGAGGAGAAAATAGGTAAATAAATGAAGAGAAATGACGGCACGTAAAGGATGAGAAAATGGATAAGTAAGAGAAATGAAGGTAGGTAATAAAAAAGGAGGAAAATAAAGAGAAAATTAGGTTGAAAAACAAAATATAACGTAGTGAATGAAGGAAAATCATGAGAAAATACTAGAGTAGAGAAAAAACAATAGATTGAAAATAATAGGCATAACAGGAAGAAAAGAAAGGCAATGAATTCAGTGAAAAAGAAGAAAGATCGGGCAATCAGAAAGATAAATTAAAAGGAAGGGTGGTAAGGAAGAAAGAGAGAGTGAAGAAAACAAAAGGAAAGTAGTGGAAAGAGCAACGAATTCCAAAGTAAAATAAAGTAAAAGAATTAAATTATAAGAGAGCAATCAGGAAAAGAAGAAGAAGAATAGCATGTACGGGAAAGGTAAGCAAGTACAATTGAAGTAGGCCAAATGTATCTACACAAACGTGAGTCATTTGTTCTTGCACGTCCCTGCAACTCGCTGTCATTGTGAGCATCGGTCACGTCCAGCTCTCCACGACCATGCCCAAGTTTTCTGAACGTGCTCCAGTACAGTCCAGAGTCAACAAAACTAGATCCCAGGGAGAACTAGTCATCTGTACTCAGCAATGATGAGTCTACGTTAGAGCTACTGTCAGTTGAATACATTAGATGATTGATGATTTTTTTTTATTTTATTGGGTTATTTTACGACGCTGTATCAACATCTAGGTTATTTAGCGTCTGAATGAAATGAAGGTGATAATGCCAATGAAATGAGTCCAGGGTCCAGCACCGAAAGTTAACCAGCATTTGCTCGTATTGGGTTGAGGGAAAATCCCAGAAAAAACTTCTACCAGATAACTTGCCCCGACCGGGATTTGAACCCGGGCCACCTGGTTTCGCGGCCAGACGCGCTGACTGTTACTCCACAGATGTGGACTTGATGATTTTAAACTAGTCATTGCTGATAATTAAAGGAGATTTACTGTTCACAACCGGTGACAGTAATTCAATAAATGAATAAACAGAAATTAATTTAATTTAATTTTTAATTGAATATATTTAATTCACATGTGTTTTATGTATAATTCTGAGCAATTAAAAGGAACAATTTTTGTTTTGGCTACAGGAATAATAATTACACTAATATATTAATAATGGCTCACGTAGATATGGAGAAGAATGAAGCATGTGAAGTGGACAGACAGATAAGAAATGAAACTGACAGTATACACCTATTGTGCTACGGTTTTTCTTTAGAATTTCATTGGTAATTCCTCCTAGAAGCTCTTGAAATGATTTCTTAAACATGCGAAAATATGAAAAGAAAAAAACTTTTTATAGTCGTGATGTAAATCATAAAATAAAGTGTGAAATAGTCCTCGATTCTGTCTTTCCCAAACCAATGGATGGACGCAAACTTCATTTTTACGTCGATTTTTTTCTCCGTATGAGTAAAGTTGCCAAAAGTACATCTCCCTCTATGTTCATGCTCACTGGAAGGAAGAGTGAGTGAAGTAAGAATAATGCTGCACTGATCAAGAAGAGGAGAAGGAACTGGTTGGGTAATTGGCTGAAAAGAAAGTGCCTACTAAAGGAGGCAGTGGAAGGAATAGTGAGCGGGAGGAAAGTTCTGGACAGAAGGAGATATCAGATGATAGACAACATTAAGATATATGGATGGTATGCGGAGACTAAGAGGAAGGCAGAAAATAGGAAAGATTGTAGAATGCTGTGTTTGCAGTGAAATGCTGCCCTTGGTACAAAACTATGAACGAATGAATAACGGCTTTTAACTTCGCAATAAAAGTATAACAAGTAATGTCACTTATAAATCATACTCGTCTGGACGGAGCTGAAATCGAATGTTCTAATGAACTTTTAAAAATGATTCAGATACTATCAATTGATTTAGATCATACCTGCACTAACAGCGCTCAACGAGCGGGAGAGCCGTTTTTACCGCTCGCCGAAACGGAGAGGAAGATACGTCAGAATGACATAGACTTGCTATAGGTAGAGGAGAGGGAAACGACCACTCAGTTATCTAGTGGAGTGCAGTGTGTAGGCCTATTCTCAGTAACTGTTTCACGTTACTTACCTACTGCTACAGTACAGTATGGAGGAATCTAAAAGACGGGAAAGTGATCATCAGGCAAATTCTTTCAATGTTGCATGGGAAAATGCTTATTTTTTCATAGCTGCTGGAGTAAATACTCAGTGCCTTATCTGCCACAACATTTTGAAAGGTGGAAAGAAACATAACATAATGCGTCGTTACGAGTCCAGACATAGAGATACTTACGATTGTTTTATTGCTGAAGATCGCAGTGAAAAGGTTCAGGAGTTGAAAGCTGCATTATTACCCGAGATAGGTACAGTCGGTATTTGTTTTTTATGAATTTGAAATACATTGTCTTATCAGAGGTACTTTCTTAATTACTTCTATGCCCGAGGTTGCGAGTTCGATTCCGGGCCAGGTCGATTGCATTTAAGGGTGCTTAAATGCGACAGGCTCAAGTTAGTACATTTACTGGCATGTAAAAGAACTCCTGCGGGACAAAATTCCGGCACACGGGCAACGCTGATATAACCTCGGCAGTTGCGAGCGTTGTTAAATAAAACATAACATTTAACATTTAACGATTTACAGCTCGAACTTATTGATCTTCAATGTGACCTAAGGGCTAAAGATCGTTTGAATAATACTACTAGCCTGGTTGAGCTTTACAAGACTAAACATTAGCAATAATATCCACGACTACACAGGCTGGCTGTGAAGATGATTGCTATGTTTGGCTCAACATTTATATTTGTGAGCAACTGTTTTCTATAATCAACTTTAATAAAGGCAGACATCGAACATCTGTTACTGATGTTTCATTACGATCAGTAGGCTACTGTTCCTTTCAGCTGCCAACAGCATAAAACCTCGTTTTGATGTACTGATAAATAAAATATAACAAAATGATATTGTACATTTAAATAGCTATAGAATTTCTATTATTTCTGTAAAATAAATATTTCTTTATTAATTAATAATAGTCCAAGATACTTTTGCAAAGACTGAACGGGAATTCATTTCATGAAAACTCGTACTATTACTTTCATTTTGTGTATATTTTGTACGAGATCACCCCTTCTTCCAGTCCACCCTTATACAGAGCGCAGCTAATATCTGCATTCCGCTCATGAGCTGTGAGCCGGCTCGGAGAGCACAAGCCTTGTGTAGGCCTGATTTAGTTACTATCAATAACTTATCGAAAATATGTTTTTAGGCTTTAAATGTGAATGTCATCAGAACTGATATTTGGGTGTGTTGAAACTTGACATTTCCAACGTTTCGGAACTATGTACAGCTTCCATCATCAGGGCGGATTGCATCCTCTGGTCAGTAGATGGCGTAACAGTGCAGGAAATGCCAAGTTCTAGGACAACGCGGAATACCCAAAATTCTATTTCTGCTCGCTTATAGAAATATTCGCTTTGGCGACCAAAGTATCCAGACATAATTAAATGATGCAGAAAACAGTGCTCACGAAAACTCGTTCCGTTTGGTGCGAAAGAACCTCCCCAACGAATGAAGTAACTGTAAAAGCTCCCATTCTAACGAAATACTCTTTGCAATCATTTGAACATCAAGACGTTTAGAAAAAATGCACTTCCACAGCTCCACGTGTTTGTTCCCACATTACCACAAAGTAGGTGATCACCAGCATTGAACATACGAACAGCAAGTTCAGACGCGTAATTACAGTACATACTGCGGTTCCAATAAAGAAATGGAAAAAAAAATGTCCTATTATGTGGTGGATTTCTATTAAATCTACATAATTCAGATTTTCGAATTTCTTCTGCTCAAAAATTGATGTACTTTTATACTCGTACTTTGCTTTAAAATGAATTATTTACTTGTATCATATAACATAATTATTGTCAACAACATCAATATTGTCGTCGTCTTCATCATCATCATCATCATCATCATCATCATCATTATTATCAACATCCATTAACTCCACTATTATCACCTTTCTCTTTTACGGGTTATTATTATAGTTCGGTTTTCAATCGCTATATCGTGAGGTACAGTGACTACAGTGCATTGGCCATGCAGCTTGTGGGGGAGGGTGGATGTAGTGCACAGTAGTGCTCGTGCTCGCGCAAGAAACGATTACCGAAAAGCAATGGTGGCGTTGCTGTCTGTTTTGATGCGTGTATTTAGGCACGTCGAGTGAGAAGTGTCTGCATTCAAGGACAAGTGTTCCGTGCTGTAGCTGTGAGCACTGTCTGTATTCAAGGTCAACTGTTCCGTGCTGTAGCTGTGAACACTGTCTGTATTCAAGGACAAGTGTTCCGTGCTGTATCTGTGAACACTGTCTGTATTCAAGGACAAGTGTTCCGTGCTGTATCTGTGAGCACTGTCTGTATTCAAGGTCAACTGTTCCGTGCTGTATTTGTGAACACTGTCTGTATTCAAGGACAAGTGTTCCGTGCTGTAGCTGTGAGCACTGTCTGTATTCAAGGACAAGTGTTCCGTGCTGTAGCTGTGAGCACTGTCTGTATCACTGTGATGTGATGGAGTCCATTAACTTTCCTCTTCATTTCAGTGTCGTGGAACCAAAATTCCGGACTTTGGTTACGATACATCTCTTTCATTTTCTTATTTTTATTCGTTGTCTGCATTATATTTTCCTTTTGGTGTGAATTTTATTACTGATGTGAAGCATCTTATACCACAGCCATATGGTAAAAATCATTGCGATAGAATGCAACGAAGAATACAGCGGAAACCTGTTACGGCAGACAGGCGTTGCGGACCGCTCAATAAACATCTACCGTGGAGAAAAGAAACTCGGTGCTCCACATATTGTATGCGATATCTTTTCTGTCGTGCTCTCCATTATACATCTTATCACGTGGTAACTTTCAGGTTACATCCATTATCGGATTTTTCTTTTCAAAATTCTCTAATAGGCCTAACCCTTCATATGGAACGGCGAAAATCGGAGTGAGATAAGTGGCCAACAGGCATACGATCCGTATTAGCACTGCAATTACCCGGCGGGTTACTTGGTTATTTAGTGTCGATTAAATTGGTGACAGCGAGATGGTATTTGGCGAGATGAGGCCGAGGATTCGCCATAGATTACCTGACAATCGCCTAAGGTAGGGGGAAACCTCGGAAAAACCTCCAATCAGGTAATCAGTCCAAACGGGGATCGAATCCGCGCCCGAGCGCAACTCCGGATCGGCAGACAACCGTCTTAGCCGTCTGAGCTATGCAAGTCGGGTAATCTATGGCGAATCCTTGGCCTCATCTCGCTATCACCAATCCCATTCACACTAAATAATCTGGTAGTTTATATAGCGTCGTTAAATATCCAAGTAAAAGAAGAATAGAAAATATATTCAAAATATATATAATTAAAGAGTAATAAAAATGAAAAATCAATTTAAAAACTTGGCTGAAAACGGATTAGAATATAAATAACTGATCGAATAATATATAAATGAAATAATGATCGTATGAATGAACTAACGAAGAATGATTGACTGATTGATTTATTGATTGATTGACTGAATGGTTGATTTATTTATTCCTTGACTGACTGATCATTGATTGGTCGATTCATACATTTATTTATTTATTTATTTATTTATTTATTTATTTATTTATTTATTTATTTATTTATTTATTTATTTATAGACTGATTGAAAGAAATAACGAAATAAAGAAGTAATGAAAAAGGAATGAATGTACACAGCAATAAACAAAAGAGTGAAAACTGAACGTCATGAAAACATTAATTAAGTAAGAAATAAGTAAATGAATGAATGGAAGTATAAAATAATGAATGAATGGTTGAAGGAATGAATGTGAAGTGAACGAATGAATAAATTAATTGATTAAAATACGAGTATGTAACAAGAAACCTAGGAACGGAACAAAAATAATAAACTGTTAAATAGATGCACGGAGGACTAAATGAGTATATGAATTACTCGTAATAGTAGTACAGGGGCGCGACTGAAAAAACACGAATTTAATAATGAATGTATGGAAGAATGAACGAATGAATCACCTAATCAATAAAATACAGTCTGAATGAATGAACGAACGAATTACTTAATTAATTTTTAATGAATGAATGTACGAAGAGATGATTGAACGAACGAATAAATGAGAAAATGGATGAATGAATGAATTACTGGAATAAGGTATGAATTAAGGATTGGAAAAATAAATGAAACAATACATTAACTAATGAAATATTATAATACAGATTACATACATTCAGCCTACTACTATATATCGGCGTTGATTTTATGAAACCTCCTATTTAACAGTACAGAAAATAGTTTTTCAGAAGGAAGAAAAAATTAATTAAACATCAATAGGTCAACACTGATCCTCGATGACGTCATATAAGTTTATCATAATATTCACCACCGTTTCCTACCGAATTACTTCATGTTATATAGGCCCATTGATTTTTAGTTAATATTTTCTTCCTCCTGAAAAATTATATTGTGTATTGTCACATAGGAGGTTTCATAAAATCAACGACGATATATAATTCAACCACCCAGCCCTGTATTTGTGGATTAATTCTTTAACTGGTTCATTAATTTATTCATTATTTAATCGATTACTCAATATTTTATTAATTATTCATTCCATCATTCGTTTTTGTAAAGGCACTAGTTTCTTTACTCACTCATTCGTTTTTTAATTTATTAATTGTCTCCCATCTCTTTTCTTTCATTTTTCACTCACACCTTGCATTCTTTCAATCATTCCCACTTATTCACTCGCTCGTTCTATTCGCATCCATTCTTTCCCTTTACCTCATATAAATGAATTAATTATTTCCTTCGTTATTTATTTCTTTCACTCACGCTTTACTCATTCAATTAATAAGTCGCTCCTTCATTAATTCTTTCAAATGTTTGTTCTTTCATGTATTCATTCATTCATACTGTCGGTCTGTAGGTCGTTAAGCCAGTCAGCGTGTTGCAGGCAGACAGGCAGGCAGGCAGACAGACAGACAGACAGAAGCTGCTGCTGTGACTGTTAACACTGACTCACGTAGGAACCTCCAATGCTGATTTTGTAGCAGCCATAATGAGCGGTCGTAATATATTATATTACCGAATTATGTTGATTTCATGAATACACCCCAATTAATAATTCTGATTTGCATCACCACGGTTTGTCCCACCTCCAATCACAACTGCAGTGGCGTGTGTTGAATTTTGATCTGTGCACAGCAACATTAAAAATAAGTTTTAACAATCGCAATGCTACACATTACTAGTACTACAATGTGCTAGTAGACTTCGCAGTTGAGGCACATAAACTCTGAAGTTACGTGCACACAGGATACAGATCAGCTGGCAAGGCAGCCCTCTCCTAACATCTGTGTATCAATTGGAGATTTTGCAATATAGATCGAGCAAATAAATAGATAAATAAAATTTCTCCTGAAGGACAAACGTAAATATTATGTTGGCCAGAATACAGTGTATTATCGTCTCTCAGGTGTAGAAACAATATATTACTTTAGGCCTATAAAGAGTTATACAGAGCAACACTGTTTAAAACGATTTTTTTTTTACAATTTTTAATTATTATTAATATTTTTGTGCGAGATCGTGCGTATTTGATTGGTTTCCGCACAAAACCAATCCGCGAAAAGTCTAAAATTCCACATTCAGTATTCCCAACCTAAAACACATAACAATTTCCCTCTACTTACCGCTTAAGTGACATATTGATTTTACTGCTTTAGGCTTTTAACATATTATTTTTAGAGACGTTCAATATAGTAATAATTATAAATTAGAAACTTACCACTGCAATTTCACCTAAATTGCACTGTTAATTATTGTTTTTAAATATTTGCAAAAATTAAGTAAACTCTACAACTCCACTAAAGTTACTGCATTCATGATGCAAGTAACATTAAGAAAGCAGTGAAAAAAATCAACAACATTCCAGACTCATCATAGGCTGGGGGGGAAAAAAAGACAGACGTATATCACGGCCTGCTGGAGTACAGTAAACACAGAAAACATTTTAAAGCAACAATGTTGAAGATAGATATTTTTGTTTTGCAAATTTGCCTTCATTGAACAGAAACCAAGATGGAGATTTCATTGCAAGTAATTAGAAATTCCTCTTTCAGGTATGTAATAAACGATCTTCGCACTAAATAATGTACGATACACGAGCGGTATGTTTTCCTTCAATTTTCGGAAATTAAAAAAGCTCAACTACGTTTCGCTTTTTCAAACTTTTCCTCGAACATGAAAACTTCAACATACCGCTCTTGTAACGCATATTACTATTCTATATATAAATAATACATAGTAATCCTTACATGTCATGTACTATGTTTCTTCACTGAGAATTAAATGAAAAACACTGTGTTCCTTAGACAATTTTGATGTGTGTACATCAGTCACATATATATTAATACTAATTTCAATTGCGTATTGTAAATATCTCTTTCATTTTTAACTTAAATTGAAATATGTATGATATAATCTGTATAGAGTTTATATATATTCAAAATCATATTATATATTTTTAGTCCATGATTAAGGTCGTATTTTATTGCTAGCAGTTGTGATGCATTTCACCTCTTCTGGTAAGTTTTTATTTTATTTTATTTTATTTTATTTTGCTTTCTTGTGGAACAAAGTTAATAATGTATATTTGCAAATTTGTTCCAATTGCATTTCGTTTTCGATATCGCAGTAACTCCACGTTGTCACGAATGTCCCAGTTTTAATGTCAGTACGTACGAAATCTTCAACGTAGACTATCGTAGACACACAGCACAGTACATAGGAGATGGAAAAGTAAACAAGCGCCACCTTGTACCCCCACCTGTATCACCCCGACTGGAACCTCAACTTCGAAATCTAATGATTAGGCTATAAGTAGTGTTTTCGAAATGAACCTCTTGCACTTCATAACTTGTTAATTTTAATGTTATGAACTTTTAAGGATTAAGTATGAAAACCTACAAGAATCAAATATAAGGTAAAGGTTGGTAATATTGTAATACGAGTAATATTGTGATAGTTCTTTTTGAGAACCAGTTTTGTGCAGAAACGTGTCCACGAACATTCCCTTAATACGTTGAAGCAAAAAAACCGATAAACCGATCTTTCTCTCGCTCAGTAAAATTGCAATAAATTGTAAAAAAAGAACTATCACAATATTATTCATATCACAATATTACGAACCTTTACCCTAAATATAAACAGTAATAATACAAATCACTTTCCACATTAGCAATTCAAATGATAGCACTCAGTCAGGTTTTCAAGCAATTTTGCATCCTCTTTTCCGTTCTTCAGAACTCAGTGAGCTTGTCTAAGAAGTTGGCCCACTCTCAATTCTAGATCTTTGCCTATTGACATCACCGCTAATGCAGAGAATCGTTCTTGTCCTGGAGAATTTCTCTAGAATGTTTCAAAGCCAAAAAGGAACGGTCTAGGCCATACTGATGACGTAGGATTAGTTGAAAGAATGGTCTTGACTAGTTCAGGCATTCTGTGAGGTCTTGTAGGCCGCCGTGAAATCCATTTGAAATGAACAACAAGTAGATATCATCCAAACCCCTTCCCTTAAAATGCTTTACATTACAAAGGCTCCAACTTTCAGTCTTACAAAATAACAAAACAAAATTGTAATTCATACTGGAAGCATTGTTGCTACGAGAGAATTTCCAACAAAATTGTGAAAATCTATAACGAACTAGGAGATCCAAGAAGATAATTCTGGGAATAATGCAAAACGTGACAGAAGACGCTAACTGTAACAAAAATATACTGCAGACGCTAATGCAAGAGATTGACTGAGACAACATTGCATTCAACCTGTATCCCCAACAATGTACAAAAAATTGCTTCAGAAATTCTTTCCTTCGCCAACTGGACTCTTATTTAGCTCACCTCCCAAACTGCAGCTCCGTCACAGTTTTGGCAATCAGTTTATTTCTGCATTTAAATCGTCCATAAACAGGTTTGTCCTCTTTCCTGGACTTGCTTGGATCAGAGCTGACGTCAGTGAACCATAGAAGCCAATTAACAAGAAGGATGTGTAAGTAACGCAACCCAGTAGATAACTGCGATAAATTAGCAATAACATCTATCACAATTGAAACGAACTCTTTTATTTCCTCTACCATAACTGCCACAATGTTTACAATCAAGTCATTTTGAGTTAAGACTAACATGTAATAGATTAGGGAAAACAATTCACAACTTTGTAACCCTTCATGCATATATGCCTATCTATGTTCTCCGTGTTGTTTATCTAGCCTTGTTTCAATCAGTCATTCAATACGGAATAATAGGATGGGGTGGAATGACAAAGACTACCCTAACTCCATTAATATTACTACAAAAACGTATCATCAAAATTTGTCTGCATAAACCACTTGATTATCCGACACAATTTATTTATTCTGAATTCCAAGTACTAAAAATTGAGCAAATATATAAACATACAGTACTAACTTATTTTCACAAAAATCGAATGAATTTTATAACTGAAAAACATATACATAACACCAGAAGAAATGTCCCAACTCTTCTGGCAGAACCTAAATGCCACACTACAGCTGGATTAAGACACAGTAGGAATTATGGACCAAGACTATACAATTCAGTATTGAAAAATAATCCAGACCTAAGCAATCTACACATTCTTAAGTTTAAAAACAAAGTGAAAATGTTTGTATTATATTTTATAAAATTTATTATTGTTTTAAGTGTTACTAGCATTATATGGTACTAATTTTTATTGTATTTATCTGATGCATGTAACCTATAAGATAAAACATTGTAATAAATACAAATAGATCATTTTCTTAATTAATAACAGTGTGTATCTCCAATAAATTATTTCTTAGCATCGCCACAGATACACTTGATTGTACTTGTCACTATCTCTTGTCACTAGAGAGTTCTTGAAATTTATATTTTCCCCGCCATTCATAAAATATTTTGATATGATATCTCTTTCACAAAAGGGGAGATCTATAACTGAAACTAGATTAATATATTTCAGTATTATTTGTATTTATCCTGGTAATAATGAACAGTTTGACTCGTAGACATTTTGTTTTTGCAGCATTAACTTCCCATGATTGTACGAGACGATTCGAAGAGAACGGCAGTTACGTAGACCTTCGGCTCCCCCCTACTACTATTAATGCACAACACAATGTCAATACGGCGGTTGCTGTCGTCTGCGATACAACGAACTTTTCTGTTGATTTTCGAGTTCGTCATTTTTTCCGGTTATTATATTGTAAATTTATTTCAACTCAACAATAGGATTTTATTCTTCCAACAATAATTCCTTTCTACAATTCACCTTAAACGCTCTCGTGAACAATAGGATTTTCACTCAACACAGTATTCGATATAGCACTCCACTGACGGCAATGGCAATTTACTTGGACTATTACGAACAACAATGAACTGTTAATCTTAGCTAATATTTACAAAGCACTATTTACAAATCAGAACTATCAGTTCTCAGTCCACAGTTCTTCTAGCTCAGTCACTCGAGTTCGCAGTATCTCGAACCACAGACCCTCAGAGACAGTTCACTGTACTCGAACTCAGGTCCCTCCAACAGCGGTCCACTGCACTCGAACTCAGGCCTTTGGATGCTGGCACAGTTGCGGACGCACTCTCGAGTCGAACTCCGGTACACAAGACTGGCTTGCTTGCTCTGGCTTATTCACTGACTGGCTGACTATCAACTGAAACTGCAACTGCCCAAGTTCGCTGGCGTTTCTTCTTTTATAGCACAGCGACGTAGCCTGGAAAGTTCGAGTTCGCGATATTTCGACGCGTGTGTCCATTCTCGAATCATCTCGCACGCTGCTGCTCCTCTCCTTCACCGCGCGTAGCCATGCCCCAGGAGGCAGATGCGCGCGCACCTCGCCCAACACAAGGCCGACTTAGCCTCTCCTCCGTCGGTCGTGAGATCGAATCTCACGTGGGCGTCACAATATGCTTATTTAAATTGTGTTAACTCTCGCTAGTGGTTTTATATTTTATTTTATCCGTCGTAGTATTTATTTTATTACTGTAAATATTTTTGTTTTACCACTATTATTATTATTATTATTATTATTATTATTATTATTATTATTATTTCTATCATCAGCATTATTATTTGATCCCTGTCAAATTTATGTAGACTACTGGACTGTACCCGAGCACGAGCATATGCTCATTTCGGGTATCCATACATATGTATTCATTTCAAATGTAAATTGTAAATAAATTTGAATTTGAATTTGAATGTCGGTGAAAGCGACTGATGTTGCAATGTTGTTTTAAGTTACCTTCATATTCGGCCAATACTTATTGCGAGTTCCACATAACATCCGCGATTGTTTCTCGTCAGTCTGTGGAAAGCCAGTCCTGTTTGCTAAAAAGAAACGCGTCACAGGCATTAAGACTTTCCAGAAATTCACGGTTCTCACCAACTCCAATTATTCCTGACAATGTTCTCCCGATCAAATTCTAGTATAGGCATCCCAGTTCTTCGGAATGTCCCTGAAGTTATCAGCGCGGCTCGAAATGGATGAGAAAGTCGGATTTCTCGTGTCTTGAGGTCGCAGCCACGTGTCTTGTTGTTTCAAGCTGAACGGTCTGCTCCAAGTGTTCGTCCATTTTTTATCATATTCAATTTCTCGTCTACAGTTCGAGCATGGAACGGTTTCTCAATAGAGTTTGTAATTTATTATATTTTCTTTCAAATGCAATGGAAAGTAGAGAAACACATCACTACTCGTTTCACATTGCATATTTAATACTTCAAACTGCTGTCATAGAAACTGAATCTTAGATCTTCCATTGAAGGAGAATGCACTACTTTATACATCTGGTTACAAAGATTTATGTTTAAAAATGATAATTTCAAAGAAGTAGTGAATACTTTGTCTACAAAGATGAGAGGTTAGATCACTTCTGGCTCCGCACTGTTCTTCCAACAGTAAATTTGAAAACAGAAAAGTTGATTTCATTTCTGATACTTTTCGATGCAAATGCTTCACTTCAACGTGGGGTTTCTGTAAATAAAAAATTATAGTAAAGAAAATGTTGCACGAATTCCTTGTAGCACAAAGAAGAACAGACATATGACGCTATTCTAAACCTTGAGAAGGTCTTCATGAATAGCAACATTCTTCATGCATTGTATATTCAGAATCTAAAGGATAAACGTGAAGCATCGGAAGTCCAAGTTGCTTTTGAAACAAGAAAGAGAAGGGCTGCTTTGTTACTGAAAGAATTAGAAGAAAAGAAAAGGAGGTTGATGGAAGAAGTCTACAGTCTTCAGTAGCTATAGAGTATACTACAGATGAAGAACTTTTCTCAGTGAAGCAATAAAGGCACTTCAATTGTGTTTTCTTAAAAGTAATTTAATCGTATTAAACTTACGTTTTGAATTTAATAAGCATTATATTGTGCATTTATTTTTTGGGTCTCAAGTTTTTAAAATGTATTTCAGAATTATTGAATTAGTCGCCCTCGGTAGCGCAGTTGGTATAGCGCTGGCCTTCTATGCTCGGGGTTGTGGGTTCGATCCCGGCCAAGGTCGGTGGCATTTAAGTGTGTTTAAATGCGACAGGCTCATGTCAGTAGATTTACTGGCATGTAAAAGAACTCCTGCGGGACAAAATTCCGGCACACGGGCAACGCTGATATAACCTCGGCAGTTGCGAGCGTCGTTAAATAAACCATAATTTAAATTTTTTAGAAACTTTACTTCCAATTTTATTTTTAGTCAGTGTGTGTCAGGGGAAAAAAAGGTTTTTTGTGTCTGGAAAACAGGGAAATGTTAGAGAATTTTAAATTTGATTTGGGCGGACACCCTGCTAGTGTTACGAATAACACTACAAAAGCACTTGAGTAAAAACAGTTTTCCCACTTCACGATCTGTCATAGTGACATTGTGACCCAAGTATTTGTTCCTTTTATAATGCAACTGTTACTATTACTAACAGTTGCTACTCGTTTATTAACGGTCGTATTCTAAATCCGGTTTTCATTAATTATTTAATACAATATACGTAATTATTGATTGATGCCACATGATTGCTGGCGTTCTAGAACTCGATGCATCATATCCCAATCTGCTTATCTAATATCAAGGCTATAATCAGTATTTCATCAATTGAATAACAAATAAAGCGACAGATGATTGATTTTAGATGGCGATTAGATATTTCAATTAAACATTCGAAGTACGTGATTTGGGTTTCAGTCTCACAATATGGAAATGAACGTCGTTATAGCGTATAAATGAAAAAAATAATGTTGTATCGGGTATCAAGATTAGTTTAACATTTTTACCGTGTACTTAACACAATTATTATAGTACATTATGCAACGAGTCTATAATGGTAATTAGTAATTAAGACGCGAGTATGTTTATGAAACTCGCTTGCGCTCGTTTCATAATTTTCATACGAGCGTCTTAATTATCATTATAGTCAAGTTTCATACGACTTTTTATGCTCGACCATATTTCTAACTTGAAATTATTCATAATTATTCATGTTATTCTTATCTGACTGGGGAGCGGAACTGACCTTGTGCAATACCTCGTAAATTGTGAGATGTGCGCAGACGCGAAAGTATTGATTTTTTCCGAGAAACAAATGTCGACATTGACCTTGATATAATCTAGAGAGTAAAATAAACATTAATCTTGATATAACCTTGAAATTGAATTAGACATTGAAAAACGAGATGACAAATTGAATTTATTTGAATATTATTTACAATTAACGCTAATTATTATAGTAACAGAACTAGTTGTCTTTCGATTGCTTATCCGAGAATAATCGATACTTGAGCTTTCATGTTGCTACAATGGTATTTTCTGATTGGTGGAACACCTGAACTTTAATGAATAGGTGTACTTTAATGAGATCCATTAAAGGGCTGCTACCAGGTGTATAATTGCTACATTTCGGCATGGTCGAGCATAAAATATATTAAATGACAATATGTGGGTATGAAATCATTTCATGATAATTACTGTTAATGATGAACCCTTAATAGAACGCATTAAAAACAAGTATATGTTATAAACAACCGAAAACACGTAAACAATAACTTGCATGTGAATGTAATTGTAAGGAAAATATATATGAACACAAAACACCTTGTTGCAGAGTGCAACAGAAAAAGATCAGTATAAATAATTCAAAGAGAAGAGATTATGATTATTATTATTATTATTATTATTATTATTATTATTATTGAAATTAAATATTTTATAATTAATAGCATGGTGTGGGTCTTTGTTAGACATGTAATGGTGTAAATATCCAGGCTGTAAGTTATTCGTCATACCGAGTGAGGTGGCTCATACGTTCCGCATGGGACTCGCATTCAGAACGTCCATGGTCCGATTCCCGGACTGACGAACCGTGGTTTTCCACAGTTACTTAAGACAAATCCCGGGTTGCAATTTTCATTTCCACAGACCATTTCTCTTTCCCTCCCGCGTAGAAAAAGAATTTAGATTTCGTATCATTCATCTCTTCAACTCATTCAACAGCCATATTCATGTCTTCGTCCCTTACAGGGGGGGGCGTCCTCTCCCAACCGTTCCTGGGTTCCCAGCCTTCCGCAATACCTCCGCCAGGATTCATTCCTTAAGAGCACTTCCAAGGGCGCTTCGACACCTTAGGGCGGGGGATAGGGGGCCCCTATTGGGTGAACGTGAGGGGTCACATGCGGCTGGTGGGCTGGTACACCTCATGAGGTCACGGATGAATATATAATAGGATGCGAAACTTACTGAGCTTCCCGTAACACATACTAGAGGCGCTGTTGTAGAAATTGATCTTGCTGCCACCTGTTAGAGGGAGGGGCGTTATTACATCTAGCAGCGCACCAAGTAGCGAAAAGAGTAATTACTCCATGCATTTAGCAGCGCACCTGGTGACGAAAATGTTAAACTGTGCAGAAAGTATTCCCTCCCACCCTCATAGATATTCAAAATTAACCCAATTTAAAATAAAACATTTACATTTTTATTCCTCACAGCAGCTTCTACTGAAAATTCTTACCGGAGCCAACAGGAAGATAAAAGAGACGATCTATTTTATACTACCCAATTAAAATATAACCAGACAGAGACAAAAAAAATAAAGCAAAAGGTTAGATAATTGGGATTGTATTCTTTGGGTATTTATTGTACAGCGCAATTGAAAAGTCTGCAAGAACTACTTAGTTCAATTTATTATATTACTATTACTTTACAAAACATTCAACAACACTATTTTTACAACGTCCATAAACATCATTGTTTAACATACACTGCTTATACACATACGTATCACTTTATGTTCACTTATTAGCAAGTTTCTGTCTGCCATCTTGTCTCCTCGTCGAGTCCTCGAGTAATATCTCGAACGGATAAATAGAGAACTCTGGGTAATGTACCCAACACGTAGTTCTAATGTTCACCACCTACGACGTTGGGCGCTGATCATCTTATTTCAGCCCCCCCACTGCCAGATGGTGTTGACCGCAGTTTCGCATCCTATTATATATTTATCCATGATGAGGTGCACAACAGGCCTCAGTATGGCCGACGTGCAAAGGACCGAGTCGTCCCTAAGCCGCCCCTATCCACCGTTACCTATATTCGTCATTCGGTAACAGCACAGAACTATGGAAGAGGCATGTCCCCTGTGCTAGCTGCGTCCTCAAAATGTAGGGGGCGCCCCGTAGACACAATTGATAGGCACGCTGCACAAGTTGATGGCCAATCTTTAAGCAGTTAGATATTAAAGAATTATCATTGTTACCACAGACATGAGACATAAAAAGGAGACGACCACGAAGACCTTCAAACAACTACTGAACGAATCTGCAATAACTACTTCGTGAGGCTTCATATATTAACCCAGATAAGCCTACTGTCCTATTAGAAGGACAGTTGTCAATGTTTCAAATTACCCTCCCTACAGTTAACACATTTGCTTTTTCACAGGTGTCACTATTACTGGTCTTAATTAGAGGCTTGCTAGGTGTGGTAAGGCTGGTAATGAGAGTTCTGGTCACCGTTGAGTTTGAGATGTGGACATGAGAATTGTTCGTTTATTTCAGCTATGGCATCCGAGACGCAAATCAGATAAGAATGTTAAATATTTTTACAGTTCGGAATTATTTTACAAATTTCTGTAGATCAAATGACTCCTAATAAACATAAATATAACGTGAAACCACAATACGTTCGAAATATCTATTCATTGCGGCATGACAATGACGAAAACTTATGTGTCCTTTCAGAAGGACAGCAGGCATATCCCCATATATTTTGAAATTGTTTCGCTATTTCAATTTTAGTGGATTTTTCCTGCATGAAATGGTATCTACGTTTGAAAATTATGCAACGGGCGAAATTCCATCTCAAATACAGACATATCACTATAATGCAGCCTACAAATGCCACACAGAGTTCGTGTGCACTCAAAATTGGGTTTCTGGCCCACTGAGGTGTGTGGATATGAAGGGAAAAGTTGAGACAGTGTCGGGTGTAGTTTCTGGGTAACTAGTCGGTAGAGCGTTGGTGCGCCAAGCCAAAGGTCCCGGGATCGATACCCTTTCCTTTCAAATTATTCATGTCTGCTTCACAGGGAGATATACCTGAAAGCCAGATTTGCACAGCAAGATCTGTTTACAAGTGGAGGACTGGTGACGTTCTGGAGGGAGGTATTGAACGGACATAAGTTTCTATTGTTTTTCATTTAGTATTTTTGGAAGAAGTCTTATTTTCTATTTAAATTGTCATTGTCATAACAAGGTAGATTTTAGAAAATGAACTGAAACCTGTCTTTCGACATTGCCACAGCAATTGCTTCATTATATGTATCGTCACTTCTCTCCCAATATAACCTCCTCCTCGAAACTTCAACACTCTTTTCACCTATTACTTATTTTTACGTATCAATAGCAATACGGTACTATTCAATTACGAAAACATTCTAGAGTTAAAACGAATTTAGCCACAATGCATCATTCTGCAGAATATTAGCAGTAATAATAAAGAAACTATAATAAAATAATAACGTAATAATTTGTTAATAATAATAATAATAATAATAATAATAATAATAATAATAATAATAATAATAATAATAATAATTGTAAATCACATCAATTACATTGTTTCCTTTCATGTATACATAGTATACAATTATTCCTCAAAATGTATGCTCATATGCCTACTGTCCTTTTAAAAGGACACCTGTTTCTAGCTTAACCAGTTACAACTAGAATGTTTCGACACCATACAAATACTTCAGTTATATACTGCATTAAATGAGATTTGAAAAATACACAAAAATTGCAAAAAAATATTTCAGGCACATCTGAGTTAAGGGCAAAGCGGAAAATATGAGGCTCACATAAAGATGAGTTTCAGGAGAGTTCGGCCTGACCGTTCTTTCATACAGCAGTCAAGTTTAAGCCGTCTGACGCTGATCGCTTATGCTCACTAATGTTGATGCACTCACGTGTTAGCTACCTATTGCTAGTAACAAAATAACTTCTTTTTCTATTTTCCCTTATACCCTTCATGTTTTCGAATGATGCGACATGGGAAGAAATAGAACACAATAGAGTAGAATTGAAGAGAAAAAAATATATCAGAATTAAATTTTGTTGATTAATATATTTCAGTATTATTTGTATTTATCCTGGTAATAATGAACAGTTTGACTCGTAAACATTTTCTTTTTCAGCATTAACTTCCCATGATTGTACGAGAAGATTCGAAGAGAACGGCAGTTACGTAGACTTTCGGCTCCCCCCTACTACCAATAATGCATAACACAATGTCAATACGGCGGTTGCTGTCGTCTGCGATACAACGAACTTTATCGTTGATTTTCGAGTTCATTTTTTTTCTGGTTATAAAATGCTTATTTAAGTTGTGTTAAATCTCGCTAGTGGTTTTATATTTTATTTTATCCGTCTTAGTATTTATTTTATTATTGTAAATATTTGTTTTATTACTATTATTATTATTATTATTATTATTATTATTATTGTTATTATTATTGTTACTATTATTTCTATCATCAGCATTATTATTGATCTCTGTAAAATTTATGTAGACTACTGGACTGTACCCGAGCACGAGCATATGCTCATTTCGGGTATCTATTCATATGTATCATTTCAAATGTAAATTGTGAATAAATTTGAATTTGAATTTGAAATAAATTAGAATAGGAAGTTACAAAGCAAGGGAGATTGGAAAGGAGTTGAGTATATCTATAAGAACAGTTACGACTTATTTTTACATATAAAATTTTGACTGACAATAAAATAAATGTTCTTCCATTTCCTCCGTACCGACTAGACAGCGTTGTTCCTTACCATTCTCTGGCTCCTTATTCCCTTTCGTTGGTTCTGTCGTGCTACAAGTTTTATTCACGTGGTCTCCTGCCTACAGGATATTAGTAACCCACCGAGGTGCACTCATTTATAGAAAGTTTCCATTATAGATCTTAACTCTAACATACGACCTGTTACTTATTTATGCTTATAATTTTATCTTCGCAGTCCAGGTTGCACCAACATTTATTAGCGCTAATTGAACATTATACTCGCACACACATTTTTCTACATTATTGCTATTTATGAGATAAACCTTCGTTGACGGTACCACGCTGATACTGCACAAAGCTGGTCCAAATTTATTTTCTATAATCAATTTAATCCGTATGCTACTCGTTATAATTAAGGCTAAACACGGTTAATTTTAGTGCCGTATTTATAGGTTTTGTAATTACAGAATCAGTTTTAACTCTATCCAAACATTAATTTGTCTTCACGCTGGAAATAATATAGCGTTAGATTTCACAAACAAATAAATAATGAAACGTAATCGCATTACACGCTGCGCTCTGCATTAATGTCGCATATTCAGGCTTAAGCTTTTTGTGCGTTTTAATCATCTTCAGTTTGGAAACAAAACCGTGTAAATTGCACAATATGTCTGAGGCTATCGCTTTCAAAGGGAAGCGTGCAAAGAAAAATATTTTTCTATTTGAAAGAGACACGTATTATTTCTCTTACTGTACATGAAGAAATAAATGATGGCATGACAAATGATATCTTCATTATAAATTTTGTGGAATAACTGACAGAACCATTGCGTCACACGAAAATGTTAAATTGTTAGCTACATTCTTCCATTTTCTTTTGTCTTATCATTTCACGAGCGGCATTCTTTATTTAATTCCTCTTAAAAGACAAACCACACAGTTTGAAAGAGGTACCAATATTCACCCACTTATTTCATAAGCAGCTCCACCTGGATATCTGTCAGTCATTTTTCCATCATTTACCTACCACGAGTTTGAAAAAATAATACGGCATTTAAATATTGAAAACGTTAAGAAGGCTGCGATTTCTTGAAGAAGGAGAATTCAGCATATTTCAAGAACTTCGCTTGCTCGTTGGTTTTCCATCCAGGTTGTTCGGGTTCGATATTCGACCAGATCATAATGTAATTTGTTCTGGACAAAGTTTACATTGCAGAGGTTTTCTTCTATCATTCCACCTCCCCTTCACTTCATCTACGATATACAAAAATATAATAGACTGGTGAAGTCTTGGGTTTCTGATGCCGATGTAATATCCGATATACAGAAATGTAATAGACTGGTGAAGTCTTGGGTTTCTGATGCCGATGTAATCTCCGATATACAGAAATGTAATAGACTGGTGAAGTCTTGGGTTTCTGATGCCGATGTAATATCCGATATATAAAAATATAATAGACTGGTGAAGTCTTGGGTTTCTGATGCCGATGTAATCTCCGATATACAGAAATATAATAGACTGGTGAAGTCTTGGGTTTCTGATGCCGATGTAATATCCGATATACAGAAATGTAATAGACTGGTGAAGTCTTGGGTTTCTGATGCCGATGTAATATCCGATATATAAAAATATAATAGACTGGTGAAGTCTTGGGTTTCTGATGCCGATGTAATATCTGATATACAAAAATATAATAGACTGGTGAAGTCTTGGGTTTCTGATGCCGATGTAATATCCGATATATAAAAATATAATAGACTGGTGAAGTCTTGGGTTTCTGATGCCGATGTAATATCCGATATATTAAATTATAATAGATTGGTGAAGTCTTGGGTTTCTGATGCCGATGTAATATCCGATATATAAAAATATAATAGACTGGTGAAGTCTTGGGCTCCTGATGCCGATGTAATCTCCGATATACAACAATTTAATAGACTGGTGAAGTCTTGGGTTTCTGATGCCGATGTAGGAACGAATTGGGGTCCAGGTCTCTCGGGCTCATCAGTCTACTAGACTGTGAATCGGACCTGAGTATCAGGGGCTGAGGCAGGATGATCTACCTATCAGCATCGGATTCACGAATGCCACCCAAATTACCATTAAGAGAAGTATACGTTGGCTACCGAAATTCGTTTCCGGGCGACTGGAGATCGTTACAGAAGCCTGCGATATATTTTAAGTTCCTTGAAGTAATCAATCTCTGCCATGATATTGACTGTTGCTAACAATGTCCAGACACATCACTGTTACCAAACTGTTTCATTTCAGAGGTGACATTGGCCCTATATTATAAACGAATGCACATGGCAGCTTTGTCCTCACATCGGGTTGTTATGTAGCAGCATGCTCGAACGCATGGCATGGATGTTTTGTACAACGGTGACAATTTCTGAGCGCCCTTGGCCTAAGCCGTTTTGTACAGCGTTACTGTGAAATTGGTTCCCTGCAACAACAACTTAACGTAAGTTACGTAGTTTTTCCGTTTCCAGCATATCTTCAATCCTTAATAACACATCTACCTCCTGACAAAATATTTCCTTACTTGCATGTGAAAAACTCTATTCATGTATGTGTGGTATGTATAAATGCACGTATGTGTACCGAATATTGAGAAGTCTCCCGGAAAAATGTTGTAAGGAAGAAAAAGTAAATGTTAGAGAAATTAAAAACTAACAACATTACAATTTAATTGTGTTAATGAAACAATTGCTTTATTACAATTTATAGAATCATAGAGTAACAAATACAAAAAAGGAATCGCTTCTTTATTTTATTTTACTTTTTTGGGTTATTGCACGAAGCTGTATCAACTACTAGGTCATTTAGCGTCGATGAGATTGGTGATAGTGAAATGATATTTGGCGAGATGAGGCCGAGGATTCGACATAGATTACCTGGCATTCACCTTACGGTTAGGTAAAACCTCGGAAAAAACCCAACCAGGTAATCAGCCCAAGCGGGGATCGAACCCGCTCCCGAGCGCAACTTCAGACCGGCAGGCAAGTGCCTTAAACGACTGAGTCACGCCGGTGGCTTGCTTCTTTAAACCAGCAAGTAGAAATAAGATAGGTTTATAATAAACTTTTCATGCAAGAACTTTGTATGACACAGACAGTTTTAGATTTTCTCATTAAACACAATATAAAATTTGAGCATGGAATGACGTTGTATGATTTATTTCCTCATAATGTTATTCACGTTTCATCTCTTCAGCGCATGAAAAGTTTTCATAGTGGGGACGATACAAAGGCACACGCATCGAGAAGATTCTTCTCTTGGGGGGAAGGGAAAGAACACTTCTATATACGTTGGTTCTATATTAAGATAGATTCGGTATTTCCTAATCTTTCCTACGCTATTTTGATTCCGAAGACTGAGGTATTATGGCTGCTTGCAGTTGTAACAATGACTGGAATGCTTTATCTGCAGATTTACTAAAGGCTATACCAACAACCGAAAACGTATTTAAAAATAGGCTTAAGGACTTTACTAATAGACGATAATTATACACAGTATGTAAAGGATGTAAATGATATTTTGTTATTGAAGTGTTGTATCAGTGAAGAATTATGTTGTGTCAGTGAAGTGTGTTCCTGTCAGTGAAGCTTTATAGTTTATAGTGGCAGTGCAAAGTATTTGAACAGTGAAATGTTTTTGAAGTGTTAGTGAAATCAGGATAGAATCAGTGAAATGTGTCGTAGTTCCAGTGCAGTGAGTGAGTTGACAGCGAAATGAGTGTAATGTGGAAAGGTACTTGTGCAGATATGAACATATCATACTCGTGGGTTTTAGTTCGAACTTAGATTTAAGATACAAATTAGATTTACTTTAAATGTTATTTTAAGTGATCGTGCTTCATTTAATTTAGGATATTCCCTGTTGTTATTATTATTATTATTATTATTATTATTATTATTATTATTATTGTTAGTATTAATTAATAAGTTTATTATTGTCATTATTGAGTGTAATTACTTACCACTGCCACCGGGTATATACCCATTGCAGTGTGAATAAATAAATACATACATACATACATACATACATACATACATACATACATACATACATACATACATACATACATACATTGTTAAACTGGATTCACACGGCTTGTGTTATTTTTAGTTTGGAATTTCGTTTCATGTTTATTTCTAGGCTAGAAAAATCCTGAAATTGTTCTTGATTCATTTCTGACGTCTGGAATTTTTTGTTAAGTTCCAACGACCAGGTACCATTACTTTTTGTTCTGTTTTTCCTTTCAATTAAAGCAAAGTCCCGGTCACAGTTGTGTTCTGTGATCAGGATTTACAGTGAGGGAACATTTTAAAAAGGCATTACTTATTATGTGAAAAATATTCTGAATCACTGCAAGATGAACTGTTACTCATAACATAGTTCATTCCATCCATTAGACACACTCAAAGAAAACTGTATTCATTTATCCTAATTGTAAGCCTTACATTAGTCCGCCGTAATGACTGTATAAACATTACACGTAATCGTAGGGATTTCCTTAAGTCGCTGTCATTTTCTCTGCGTAACCAACTCAGATGCTTCTTAACATTTGAGCTCTGTATACGATGCACTGCTCTTTTTATTGCTGTTCTCTTTATTCCATCCCTAGGTGAGAAGCCGCAAAGGATGCCGGGAAGGCGACGCGCTGGCGACGTCTCCTGTAAGCAGCTTAGCGCCTCACCCTTCGGCTGGCTTGCAAACTGTTGTTACGACATCCTGGGTGGTCGCAGGACCGTTAATAAGTCCTTTATAAGGATCTGCCTGTAAACAGCCGCTATATTAACACTTCCTGACTATCTGATGCACAATGAGTTCCATTGCAACTCTACAAGCAGTGTGCACATTTCATGGCCCAAGACTTTATAATAAAATTACAAACCATTTTCCAAATTTAAAATATTTTAAAATTGAATCTTTAGAAAAGAAATTTATAAAATTAGTCATCATATATAGTATTAAGAAGTCAGTTTCTGTCAGATGCGTTTCCAATTCACTGCGGGCTAAAGCAAGGAGATGCACTATCACCTTTACTTTTTAACTCTGCTCTAGAGTATGCCATTAGGAAAGTCCAGGATAACAGAGAGGGTTTGGAATTGAACGGGTTACATCAGCTGCTTGTCTATGCGGATGACGTGAATATGTAAGGAGAAAATCCACAAACTATTAGGGAAAATACGGGAATTTTACTGGAAGCAAGTAAAGCGATAGGTTTGGAAGTAAATCCCGAAAAGACAAAGTATATGATTATGTCTCGTGACCAGAATAGTGTACGAAATGGAAATATAAGAATTGGAAATTTATCTTTTGAAGAGGTGGAGAAGTTCAAATATCTTGGAGCAACAGTAACAAATATAAATGATACTCGGGAGGAAATTAAACACAGAATAAATATGGGAAATGCCTCTTATTATTCGGTTGAAAAGCTTTTATCATTCAGTCTGCTGTCAAAAAATCTGAAAGTTAGAATTTATAAAACAGTTATATTACCGGTTGTTCTTTATGGTTCTGAAACTTGGACTTTCACTTTGAGAGAGGAACATAGGTTAATGGTGTTTGAGAATAAGGTGCTTAGGAAAATATTTGGGGCTAAGAGGGATGACGTTACAGGAGAATGGAGAAAGTTACATAACACAGAACTGCACGCATTTTATTCTTCACCTGACGTAATTAGGAACATTAAATCCAGACGTTTGAGATGGGCAGGGCATGTAGCACGTATGGGCGAATCCAGAAATGCATATAGAATGTTAGTTGGGAGGCCAGAGGGAAAAAGACCTTTAGGGAGGCCGAGACGTAGATGGGAAGATAATATTAAAATGGATTTGAGGGAGGTGGGATATAATGGTAGAGACTGGATTAATCTTGCTCAGGATAGGGACCAATGGCGGGCTTATGTGAGGGCGGCAATGAACCTCCGGGTTCCTTAAAAGCCAGTAAGTAAGTAAGTAAGTATATAGCATTAAGAAATGTGTGTATTTTTTTACCTTCTATTTCTGTCGACTATATTCATATTTTTTATTGAATATCACTGACTTCTGTCTGATTGTCAATTGATATTAAATGTATTTTTTTCTCTCTTTTTCTCTTTCTTCTTTTTTTTCTTTGTTGCTCTTGTGTGTTATTTACAGTATTGGCTTGAATTAAGTTAGTTGCTGTGCCTGGCTCTTACGGTAGAGGCTAGAAACTTTTTTGTTTTATAATTTTAATTTGTACTCGCTAGCTAACTAGCTAGTTAAATAAATAAATATTTTATGAAACATTTATGATCTTATACAATGATTTTAGTACAGAGACACAGTTAAATTAGTTTAGTATAATGCCGCATTGTGGGAACGTCCGTCTGGTGCAGCAACATTGCGGTTGTTACATAGGCCATACAGGGTTTTCAAATGTAATAGGTAAGTCTAACTGCTCATATTTTTTTTCATTTTCTACCCAATCTTAAAAATTCTGGCACTGGCATCTTACACAAGAAACGACATTTTTTGCATCACCACCCATTGTCATAACTTAATCATAGGCCTAGATGTTATGTGTACGTATACTCAGCAGTCCGAAAAATGGTTGGAACCTCTTTAGAGACACCAATAGGGCATCACCCATGAGGCAATTAAGCCGGGACATAATGGACTAGGGTCGCTAGTTCCTTCCCCCGTCACTGCATACAAGCTGTGTCCAGCACTTAGTTATTGACAAGTATCAGCCTCAGTTCAATGCTATGTACAACAGCTCTGAGTTCGTCTTCTGCACAGTGTGCGATGGAGTTCAACTCAACACTATTGTTGTAGATTTGCTCAAGAACACTCTTCCTTCAGACAGCCCCACAGCCAATAATCTGCTGGGTTAATGTCTGGCGATCTAACAGGCCAAGTTACAAGATTGTGTCTAATTGATAACACGACCACCGGAACAGTCAGAAACAAATTCTTCATAATAATAATAATAATAATAATAATAATAATATTATTATTATTATTTACTTACTTACTTACTTACTTACAAATGGCTTTTAAGGAACCCGAAGGTTCATTGCCGCCCTCACATAAGCCCGCCATCGGTCCCTATCCTGTGCAAGATTAATCCAGTCTCTATCATCATATCCCACCTCCCTCAAATCCATTTTAATATTATCCTCCCATCTACGTCTCGGCCTCCCCAAGGTCTTTTTCCCTCCGGTCTCCCAACTAACACTCTATATGCATTTCTGGATTCGCCCATAAGTGCTACATGCCCTGCCCATCTCAAACGTCTGGATTTAATGTTCCTAATTATGTCAGGTAAAATTATTATTATTATTATTATTATTATTATTATTATTATTATCATCATCATTATTATTCTTATTATTCACTCAAATCGAATTTGTTTTACACTATTACTTATTTTATTATTGCTATTTTCATTTTCATTATTAAAAACGTATCCCCTTCAATAAGTGAAGGTACAGACCAAATTATACAAATCTGGCTTTCAGGTAGTAGCTCCCTGTAAAGCAGGTTTGAATAATTTCAAGGAAAAATTGTTCCGGTGCCGGGTATCGATCCCGGGACCCTTCGCTTAGCGCGCGAACGCTCTTCCGACTGAGCTACCCCAGGAACTATACACGACACCGTCACAATTATTTTTCCTTTGTATCCACACAACTCAAATGAGCTGACAGGACGCCAGAACTCAACTATGAGTGCACACAATACTGTGGGACTTAAATTGTGGCTTTCTGTTAACGTACCTCCAGTACACAAGTATTTGTGTGCACTCACAGTTGAGTTCTGGCGTCTTGTCAGCTCATTTGAGTCGTGTGGATACAAAGGAAAAATTGTGACGGTGTCGTGTATAGTTCCTGGGGTAGCTCAGTCGGAAGAGCGTTCGCGCGCTAAGCGAAGGGTCCCGGGATCGATACGCAGCCCCGGAACAATTTTTCCTTGAAATTATACAGACCAAATTGTATGAAAATTGGGCGATTAGTTTTCGAGATATGATTTTTGGCCGGCTAGACTTGTGCGTCGGTTTTATCTTCAACTGTTATTATGTTAACTTCTTGTACTTGCAAACTACTATTCAAAGCGATCAAGTATTCGAAAAATATAACAGGAAGGAAGGCCATTCCAAGGAGACAAACAGAATTGCAAAATACTTCTGCTCTATATCTATCTGTTATTTCATTACACTCGCCAATGACCTCATACTGCTTCGATCTTCTGCGACAGGCAAACACCCACGTCCTCAGAAATGTCAGCTTCGTATTCCACCTGTCATTCGTGTTTACTGATTTCTCTCATTTATACATCTCATATGCAATAACGCTTCTCTTATATCAGCCATGCAAAAGCTCAGTCCAGCATCTTCTGAACGAGAGGAAAAAGTTGAATGACCAGCCAGGTTCAGCAGGTATTCAACATACAAAGAAGGCAGCCGAGGACCGGGTTCCGGGATATCTGCGGCAGACGGTGGCAGGCTCTCGCATTCCGTCCATTTTATTACTTTGCTGTGTGACAGCAACCCGCTCAACAGGGATGCCGTAAGAGTTGCCTACACACCTTGACCTAATTTGTCCGTCGAGGCAGTGTGCTCTCTAAAGCGACCAAATCGCCAGCATTTCCAGCATTGGGATCCTCATGATAATCCACCCCTTCACTTCAACACTGGGTGGCGTTTGCCTGGAGTGCACTTGTCCTTTATCTTTGCATTAAAGTGGAAGCCTTTCACATCCAAGAGCGGCTCACAGATTCATTTATCTTTTTATAATGAACAAACTTAAATCTCTCATACCGCAATATTCAACCGTACAGAGATCCTGATTACGTAATATCAACGACACATAATAAATGTGCCATAGCATTTATAAATAATATACGAGTAAATTACAATTCAAAATACATACTGTGCACAAAATAAATAACACACTATACTCTATAATATATAATAATAATAATAATAATAATAATAATAATAATAATAATAATAATAATACATTTTAATAAATGTGCCATAGCATTTAAAAATAATATACGAGTAAATTACAATTCAAAATACATACTGTGCACAAAATAAATAACACACTATACTCTATAATATATTATAAATTATAATAATAATAATAATAATTTATTTATTTATTTATTTAGAATATTAACGTGACAAAAACAACAGCACAAGGCCAATTACAGTTTTGCACGATAAAAAACAGAACAAAACAACAAATGATGATAAGAATGAATGATAGAAAATGGCAATGAGATGAAATACAAACAATATAATGGTCTACATAAATCAATGATCAAATAATAATTATAAAATTAGTACAATGAGATAATTGAAGTAATGGAATAGTCTACATTAAACAATTGACCAAATGCAAGAAATAAAATGGACAAATAATTATTAAAATAAGATCAGTGAGTTAAAAACTCAAAGATATACTACAGATTAAATGGATCCAAGTTGAATCCATGCAAAATAGCATATTTAATGCATCTGCAGACCGGAGAGAGAGATTTAGAGTTCCTATTATAAAACAATTTATGAAATCTTAAACCATTAGCAGGAATACGAAGACTGATATTGCTTATGAAGGATTCACAATCAATATCACCCTTAATGACTTTACAAAAAAATAAATAATCAAGATCCTGACGTCTGGTAAACAAACTACCGCAATTAAAATATTTGCAATTAATCTCATAGTCATAATCGGAATTTGGTAAAAATCTATAAGAACACAAGGAAATAAATTTTCTTTGAATATTCTCTAATTTATCCGAGTCAGTGGAAGTAATGGAGTTCCATACAACAGATGCATATTCAAGCTTGGATCTAACCAACGTATAGTATAAAATTAATAAACACATAGGAGTGGAAAAAGAATAAGTTATAGATCTAATTAGACCAAGCATTCTTAATGAATGGGTATAAATATATTGCACATGATCATGAAAATATAATTTTGAATCAAGTAAGACACCAAGATCTCTAATACAATCTTTCTTAGTAATTACGACATTACTAAGAGAATAATTAAATTTTTGGGAAGTAGTTTTCCGTGAGAAGGAAATAACAAAAGTTTTGGATTGATTAATTTTCATTCCATTTTCAACAGACCATTGTAAAATTGAATTAATGTCATTTTGAAGAATTTGACAATCAGCCGAACTATTAATTTTACGAAAGATTTTGAGATCATCCGCAAATAAAAGGCAGCTAGAACTTATTCTTTTACTTATATCATTTATGAATAATAAAAATAGGAGAGGTCCCAATGTAGACCCTTGAGGAACTCCGCATACACTATTAAATGGAACCGAGAGAGAATTACCTAGTCGAACACAAGACTGTCTATCTGTTAAATAATTTTCAAACCAATTAACGTAGTTAGTGGAGAGACCAAAATTACTTAATTTATTTAATAAAATTTTGTGAGGAACAACATCAAATGCTTTGCTAAAATCAAAATAAATTGAGTCAATTTGACCTTGAGTTTCGACAACAGGCATAATGAGATTGAGATAGGAAACTAAATTATTATTATTATTATTATTATTATTATTATTATTATTATTATTATTATTATTATTATTATTATTTGTAATATGTTAGTATTCTGTTCTTTAACTTTTTGTTAAATTTTAACTGCTTATATACTTTGTGACCTGGTAGACCTCTTACACTCTACCAGGTCACAAAGTATATAAGCAGTTAAAATTTAACAAAAAGTTAAAGAACAGAATACTAACATATTACAAATAATAATAATAATAATAATAATAATAATAATAATAATAATAATAATAATAATAATTCTTTGTTTATACTGGCACAGTTAAGGCCATAGGGGCTTCTCTTACACTCTACCAGGTCACAAAGTATATAAGCAGTTCAAATTTAACAAAAAGTTAAAGAACAGAATACTAACATATTACAAATAATAATAATAATTTATTTATTTATTTATTTATTTATTTATTTATTTAGGATATTAACGTGCAAAACAACAGCACAAGGCCAATTACTGTTTAGCACAAGAAACAAAACAAATCAACAAATGATGATGAGAATGAATGATAGAAAATGGCAGTGAGATGAAATACAAATAATAATAATAATAATAATAATAATAATAATAATAATAATAATAATAATAATAATAACAATAATAGCATAATAAAATCGACACTAAACAACATGAAAATAATACCATAATAGAAAAAAAGAAAGTAAAATACAATTGGAATATTGTGAAAGCAACTCATTTAGTACAAATGGTTAATACGGAAAAACGTAAAGAAGAATATATTAAAATGGAATGTAATAAAATATATATTATTTTGAAAATAATTTAAATTTTAAAATATTCGTAAATAGTTAAAGAGGATGAGAGTGTTACAAATCAAACAAATGATAATTTTTCAGGAGAGTAATAAGCAATTTCAAAGGCTATATATGTCAGGAAAATAGACCACAATACTTAAAATATTGACATTCGAAACATTATATTGCCTCTGTCAATCTTTCTTACTTACAAATGGCCTTTAACCCCTTCATGCCTGATGAACATTATAGTGTATATTGTTTCTTTTTTTCTTGATAAAACTGTTGAAAACTATTATGATTTCCTAAAACAATCAGAGACTCAATGTGAAGGTCCCAGCATCTTTTAGTAAAGTATTGTAAAATTCCAGCTACGTGTCTAAGGCTTACACCCACACAGATGTGTTTATCTACCAGAGTTTCAATTATTTTAAACGCCACAAATTCAAATATAAAAATTCAACAGAAATTACGACTCCCTCTACGAATGAATTGGCTTCGTCCATGCCTCCATTAAACAAATAAAATTTGATTTCATTGATCAGCTAATTACAGACCATTAGTAAGCTATGACTGCAGAGCAAACATGTGTCAGCGCTTGTTGATGCATTTGGACGGCTGGAGCGCTGTCTTCGCACCGAGTGTGTACAGCGGTGTAGACGTATCAAAGAGCAGCAACATTCTCTTTTCAGCGGTTAATGATTCTATCGTTTGCTTCCCCAATACAATGCAGATTTTGTGGCGATATTAATAATTTACAAGCGAAGGAACTAACTCGCTATGCAGAGAGAATAGTGAAAATTTTGTAGGTAAGGCAAGACAAATAAAAAAAATGATGACTTATTCAGGAATCAAACCCGATCAAGCCACTTCCACTCTTACATTCTCCCATTCTTTAAGGACCGTTTGTAAGGTAAAGAGTAAGTTTTATCATAATATATCTTCATTGAACATTCTGATCTTCTATTCCTCAAATATTCTACGTGCAATGAAATCGGCAGTAGTTGTGATCATGACGACAATACAGTGAGCTTCTCATAGGGAAGGAACAGTCTACCTCAGTACTTCGAGGTCATCAGACGTTTTTAAGTTAGCAGCAACTGTGGCTAAGACAGGATAGGGAATGAACGCCATTTCAGTTGCAATGGATCCGTGAACGCATCGCGTCGAGCATTTGCCGTGGATATGTTTTTCAAAACAAATGATTCAGTAGTTCGACAACACTCCAATGTGGTTCGACATGGGTGAGTTTCCAGCCGTTACACAATTTTATTGTGAGTAAACAATTTCACAGGGAGTTGCACTATCACCTTTACTTTTTAACTTCGCTCTAGAGTATGCCATTAGGAAAGTTCAGGATAACACAGAGGGTTTGGAATTGAACGGGTTACATCAGCTGCTTGTATATGCGGATGATGTGAATATGTTAGGAGAAAATCCACAAACGATTAGGGAAAACGCGGAAATTCTACTTGAAGCAAGTAAAGAGATAGGGTTGGAAGTAAATCCCGAAAAGACTCAGTATATGATTATGTCTCGTGATCAGAATATTGTACGAAATGGAACTATAAAAGTTGGAGATTTATCCTTCGAAGAGGTGGAAAAATTCAAATATCTTGGAGCAACAGTAACAAATATAAATGACACTCGGGAGGAAATTCAACACAGAATAAATATGGGAAATACCTGTTATTATTCCATTGAGAAGCTTTTGTCATCTAGTCTTCTGTCAAAAAGTCTGAAAGTTAGAATTTATAAAACAGTTATATTACCGGTTGTTCTGTATGCTTGTGAAACTTGGACTCTCACTTTGAGAGAGAAACATAGGTAAGAGTGTTTGAGAATAAGGTTCTTAGAAAAAATATTTGGGGCTAAGAGGGATGAAGTTACAGGAGAATGGAGAAAGTTACACAACGCAGAGCTGCACGAATTGCATCCTTCACCTGACATAATTGGGAACATTAAATCCAGACGTTTGAGATGGGCAGGGCATGTAGCACGTATGGGCGAATCCAGAAATGCATATAGAGTGTTAGTTGGGAGGCCAGAGGGGAGAAGACCTTTAGGGAGGCCAAGACGTAGATGGGAGGATAATATTAAAATGGATTTGAGGGAGGTGGGATATGATGATAGAGACTGGATTAATCTTGCTCAGGATAGGGACCAATGGCGGGCTTATGTGAGGGCGGCAATGAACCTCCGGGTTCCTTAAAAGGCAGTAAGTAAGTAAGTAAGTAAGTAAGTAAACAATTTCAGAACGACGTCTTCAGCATCAAAACGTAAGTAAACAGGAAGGCCAAGGATACGGATACCACAAGACATGGCGGGCAGGGCAGAGTCAAGCTCCACAAGTGCATTAGAAAAAATGGACGTCATTTGGAGGGAGTAATTTTCAAAACCTAGTTTTGTTTTTTTGCATCATTAAATAGCTGTTTTTTTTTTTTTTCTTTTTGGTATTTCTGGTTAATTGGATGACGGCTACGGCTACGGGAGGGATTTTACTATAATTTAAATATGAAATAATGTTGTTAGGAAACATTCGAACCAATGCGGACTAATATTATTAGTCAGGAGGAAAGAATAGTGACGTGACAATGGTGATAATTCGTCCCTCTACTCTGACACGGTCGGCCGTCGGATAAAATCACAATTTTATTGCAGACGTCTTCTTCTTTTGTGTTAATGATTTCTAATTGTTCCATCAGACCCCCTGAACGTTAAGTAAAGAACTCGTGTGTGCAGAGGCAGGCAGGAAGCCCTAAAGGTAACACAACAAAGGGTCATTAACACGTAACAGTGTGTAACCTGAGCCCGGCGTACGAGTGCTAGTGAAGCTTGTGTGTCTCTGTGTGGGTATAAAATTTCAAGTGAATATTGCACAGAGTCTCAGAAAGGCATCTTCCAGGTGAGAGCGCGAATACAGCCGCTTCTCTGCTAGTTGGATTAAGATACGCTTGTTACAGCCTCATGCCTCTGTAAGTACGCTCCAGACTCTTCTTTTAACACTGCAGGAATTCAAAGTGAGTTTTAGTTACGTTTCGTACAACTATGTTAGAGCTTGATATCTCGGTATTCATCACGAGTGTAGCTGGACTGAGGCTACGTGAATGCTATCGTACTTCACAACACGATCACTTATCACACCACATCATACATGCAACAAATCACACACCACACATCACACTACAAACACCGCACCACACATCACACCACATTACACATCATGAACCCCGTACTACACACCACATTACACATCACACACCACACCGCATCACATCACACCACACATATCACACCACAATTATACAACACACTACATCACACGTCAACATACCACAAACTCTACACATCACATCACACCACATATCACACCACACATCACACTATATCACACAACACACCAAACAAAACACCATACATCACACCAATCATCACACATGGGATATTTCACAGTGACTAACGTAACAATCTTATATACATTGTGGATACATACATGAAACATAATAAATGCTGGTGTTTTTATATTAGTGCCATATTACATAGTACATAAAGTTCTAGTAGTAGTAGTAGTAGTAGTAGTAGTAGTAGTAGTAGTAGTAGTAGTAGTAGTAGGTTTATTTTGGCTGGCAGAGTTAAGGCCATGAGGCCTTCTCTTCCACTCAACCAGGTTTCAATAATATACATGAAATACAAAATTAGATTACAAAACAACACAAAAGAAAATGCCTTAGAAATTACATAAAATATAGTAGAAAATTACAATAGTCAAGATCAGTTACATAATATAAAATTACAAATAGTCAAGATCAGTTATATAATATATAAAATATAGTAGAAAATTACAATAGTCAAGATCAGTTACATAATATAAAATTACAAATAGTCAAGATCAGTTATATAATATATAAAATATAGTAGAAAATTACAATAGTCAAGATCAGTTACATAATATAAAATTACAAATAGTCAAGATCAGTTATATAATATATAAAATATAGTAGAAAATTACAATAGTCAAGATCAGTTACATAATATAAAATTACAAATAATCAAGATCGGTTACATAATATATAAAATAAAGTAGCAAATTACGCATAAACATAAGGGGAATATACACACACACACACACACACACACAAACACACAATTTATAAGACCTAAAATGCTCGAGATAAATTCCGACGATTAATTCACTTCAGATATAGGTCTATTATACAGTTAATATATAAATAGGAGAATACAAGTGGGTTACAAGACATAAAATGTTGATTAGCAAAGTCGTACTAAATGGCATACAAATACAAATGATTAAGTGATATATCAAGATAATAAAAAAAAGGAAAGAAAAAAAAAAGAAGAAGAGAGAGAGGAGAAAAAAAATAACTTGGTCATTTAAGACTATTTAGAAACTTCCGCAAGAACCTAGCTCTATTGAGGGAATTAAAAAGAACGTTTTAAATGTCAACTCTATTTATACAATACTCATTTTAGGTAGTGCGACAAACGTAACATTTTTATTACCCTCTGAAAATAGAGACATAAACTAAACAATTTTTCTGTGATTTGGTTTTTATAAAATGAAACTATAAATTGCATAATTAATAATGTGTTTTAGATAAGCTTCGTTGAAAATTTCATATTTCAATTATGAACAGATCACCCAATATAAGAATATATGTCAATACATGTGTGACTAACGTAACAGAAAGTAACATGCACAAAAGTAACTTAATACGCATTTACTGAACAAGTTTTACTACTGAGTAAGAAGAATAGCATTACATATTATTCCATCTAAGGCTTCATATCTGCAAGTTTTACAATGAATACTTAATTATAAGAGATATGCCAAGATGTCTGTTTTTCTTAATGGTATCGTGTACTTAATTTTTCCTTTCTTTATTTTTTCTTCCTTTTCCTTTCAGTGTTTCGTTCTTTATTTCTGTAGGCCTACCTTTCTAAATTGTTCTTTTTATTGTTTCTGCAGTTTCGATTTTCTTTCCTGGTTCTTCTTCTTTGTTGTTGTATTCAATTTGTCTTGTTTATTTTTGTCGTTTCAACCATTCATGAATATATCTCTCTCGATGTGGTTCGGCCCTTTCCCGTTTTGACATATACTGTGTATAACACACAATGCCGTTTGGGAACAAGGAGTTATCATTTGCTAATTCGTTTACTTATTTATGATATTGTAGCTACGACTTGATTTGAAGACTACGGTCGTGTGTTCGAATTGCACCTCGGGCGTTAATGTTTCTTTGTTGCTCATGTATGCCAATTATACAGCCTTGAACGGCGTTCTCGAGTCGTATTAACCACGTACTTCAGCTTTTTCTGTCTATTGCGTATATATATAAAACACAGCAAATTAGCAAATGATAACTCCTTGTTCCCCACACTTGCCTGCATTTCAGTGTTCCGGTTGCGATTTTCGGCTCGCAGCCACTGTCGCACTATCTGTTCTATCCTGTGTGCAATATTCTCAGTTGTTGCATGATTGAGTCTGTCAATATCGCAGCCTCAGATAGCGCGTATCTACCGACATTCCAGCCCGGCTATTCAAATAGAAAGGGACGTCCAATTATCATTGACAATATTCCTGCGAGTCCCTCACTGGTGTCGAATGATGTATGTACAGCACAACCTGCGGGGATATGAATACTGCAGAGAAACAGCCGACTGCCTACCCGTGCATACATACACACAGCCGCCCAACCATCTACGTAGATATTTAACCATTAACAGCCATACATCTAATTCCACTCTGATCTCCATATTTCATACATCCAGACTCATTCATTTCTCGTTAATTCACACCTCAGTTATCCACCTAATTTACCCCACATACATCCACCTAACATCCAACCATATACACATCCGGTCATATAATATTCGTCTGTGCATCCAATGATTCACCCATCCATTGACTACAGACTGTATTTAAAATCCAGTCATCAATATAATTCAACTGTATGCGTATTCATAAATTATTTTTCACCTACCCTGATATCCAATGAAACAATTACTGCAATCTGCCTACCCAACTAATATCATCATCCATTCAAACTCGCTGCCGTTTCAACTTACTAAGCATTGGCTACACATACTTCTTAAATGTACTGTAGACAACGAACAGTCCTTTTATCAATCAGTCAATAAAAGAAAGCACCTAATCATCCTTCTATCAATCCATTTCATCAGAAAGCCATTCATCTACCATTTAGCTAACCATTCATATTACAAATAAACAATTGAAGGGTCAGAGCTATAGTGGGCCAAGTGTCATTGATTAAAAACGGAGAAAGCAAGGATTAAAGTTAAGTGAATACCATAGTTTAATGAAGATTGATGTATAATTTAGTTTTAATGTGCATACTTTATATTATTTGCTATATATTTCCATTGAATTATGGTAATAACTTAATTTTAACCCTTGTTTTCTCTGTTTTAATATATCGATGGCTGAGAACAAGATTGTCCTAAGTCCAACTTTTTATAAGAAAGAAATCTGTGTTTCATTGTGTTCCAGTTCTTGTCTGCATATATAAATCGAACAAAATTGTAAATATTCCTCTGCATAAGGTTGCTGTGAAAATGTTATGTTTTATTTAACGACGCTCGCAACTGCAGAGGTTATATCAGCGTCGCCGGATGTGCCGGAATTTTGTCCCGCAGGAGTTCTTTTACATGCCAGTAATTCTACTGACATGAGCCTGTCACATTTATGCACACTTAAATGCCATCGACCTGGCCCGGGATCGAACCCGCAACCTTGGGCATAGAAGGCCAGCGCTATACCAACTAGCCAACCAGGTCGACAGTTGCTATGAAGCTATTCCAAATTGTTTCATGAAGCTTTGAATGCCAGGTGCTTAAAATAGCTCTTCTGAAAAAAAAAATAGTAAAATGGACTTGGAACAGTCTGGTTCTGGGCCAGCGATATGTCGCTTGGCCCACTATGGTTCTGAATCCTTCAATTCGTTTTCCAGCTAGCCATACACGCACGCAACCAAAGAATCATCATCCGGTCAATAAAACATTCCATGAACCAATCACTTATTAATGTTCCAACCAACCAACTAATCAGGCATACAACATTATTATCTATCAACCAATTAAACATTCATACAACCAGTCCACACCTGTGGAGTAACGGTTAGCGCGTCTAGCCGAGGAACCAGGTGGCCCGGGTTCGATTCCCGGTCGGGGCAAGTTACCTGGTTGAGGTTTTTTCCGGGGTTTTCCCTCAACCCAATATGACCAAATGCTAGGTAACTTTCGGTGTTGGACCCTGGACTCATTTCACCGGCATTATCACCTTCATCTCATTCAGACGCTAAATAACCTAAGCTGTTGATAAAAGCGTCGTAAAATAATCTACTGAAAAAAATTATACTTGAACCAAATCATCCGCTATTCAGAAAACATACAAAAATCAACCAACCACTTATTCGGCTTGCAGACAACTATTTGTTCAAAAAATCAATCATTATTTCATCTTGAAAATACTCTTTCAAGCAACCTGGCGAAAAAACATATAATCAATTAACTACAAGGGTCCTTCAAATACTAATGCCCCACATTTTTCCTCATAATGTATCTGAAGAAAATTGTTGCAGTTTGGTGACAATGTAAATTAATGTTTCTTCTCCACACTTTTTATACAAAGTTCCATCATGCTGTACGCCCTTATGCCAGCGTGGAACGAGTGCAGTATTTCTTGCCGGTTCCAGTTCTTGTCCTGCATGCGTATCCACTTCCTCACTGCATCAATTACGCTGCTATCTTCAAAATGAGTGCCACTAAAACAGGTGAAAGTCTGGCAGTGACAGATCTGGACTGTAGGACGAATGGAGCAGCACAATCCAGCCCATTTTTGTGATGTGTTCCCGAGTTCGCAGACATGTGTGAGGACGTGCTTTGTCATGCTGCAGCAACATTTCTGCTGCATTCTTGCCAGGCCGAACTCACCAAAAACGTTTCTTGAGCTAGTTCAGCGTGTTGACGTAGCCTACGCTTCTGAGTTAATGGTTGCTCCTCTTGGTATCACATTCAGAAGAATAACTAGTAAAAAGTGTGCGTCATTACTTTTTGAACGACACTCGTAATCTATTCGCCTTCTAACAACTATGCAAATAATCAATTAATCATGAACAAAAAAAATCGTCACTTCAGCCAAATATACATTTAATCACCAAAGTTCCTAACCATCTGCCTGATAAAGCCTACATGCACCTACAATCCAGTCAACTACTGGGTGTTCATTTCAAAGTGTGTCATGACGTCACTGTTGTGAGTCAGCGATTTGAAGCGAGTTTCAGCTTTTATGTCAGAGAAGTTGCCTATTAATCAAGGCGTTCAATCTGAACTTGAGAACGTGTACGGTATAACTTGAATGTCGTAGCAACAGATGGCGGTCTGTAAAGTCTGTGTGCTACCATGACCTTTTTCGAACTGTATTCTGAGCGGGCAAGTCGTACGCAGGGTATTTGTTATCATCGGTTGCGTACGGCAACATTCCACAACACAAATCAAAATGCTCCGTGTCCATGTTGACCGTCCAAGTTAATGTCAACAAATACGTAAGTAATCGTCTTAACCCTCTCCCCATATCCCGACAGTAAGAAAAAAACTCACTTCAGTACGTGTTTCCAAACAGTTCACATTCTTGCCACTACTGTCGTTACCGTACGTATTGGTAACTAATTTTCAGAATGAACGCCGTACTTGCTAGGCATCTTCTCTTGCATTTAGGTAATACGCCTCTGCGGAAGTGTAGGAAGATTGAATTCTCTAGGCTCATCGGCTAGCCACATGACGACATACAGCGAGCCATGACACATTTTGAACTGAACACCCAGTATATCCATACACGCATTAAACAAAACATCCATTTTCCAGCCAACTATCATATAACCAATAACAATTTTGTCGTGTTTTAGTCAGACAAGCGTACAATCTGCGTCTGTTTGGCAAATCACTATTCAGTTACTATCACATGAGTATTGCCAGATAATTAATCAGTAGGACAAAATAAATTCTCTGCCAGAGAATTGAACCAGACTCTCCGCTTTAGAGTCCAAAGCACATCTATCTGATATTATTTTTCTGCAGTCTTGTTCATACTAACGTGTGACCCGCTGCCGTACCTAATAAGCAAGCTGACAGTTTGACACGCTCGTCAACATCTGATAGCATCAAGTGGTTGCCCTGCTCTGTGTTAATAACATTGAGTCAGAGACATAATACGGCGCTTCATTACAGTTATCTAGCGCTGACATGCAGACAAGTGCCGCCTGGGGTGTTGGGTTTAATTATGGTCACGAGCTCAGGGTGAAGTTCCAGCAGGGTCTCTTGATACGGGACGCGACGGACGTCTTGGATCGCAGCGCGGAATAGAACGAAGCAATTGCAATAAGGGTTATAGGTATGAAAAAGTAAAATTTAATTGCACATTACTTGATGAGGACCATTCGGTTTATGGAAATCCTGTATAACTATAAAATATGATTGTATCACTTTGTGAAATTTATTACGGTACACAAATTAAGGACAAAGTGCTAATCGGTGAATGCATGCTTCGATTGTGAATCCAAGCAGAAGATGGACGGGGATATAAAAGTCAAAGAATACTGTTTGCTTAATTCTTTTGAACAATAAATAATATATCGATGAATTACAACAGCATGTTCTGCGATTGGGCGTGGGTTCAATTTCCGCTTGGGTTGATTGTCTGGTTGGGTTTACGCCGGAGTTTTCCCCAAATGTACGACGAACGTCAGATAATCGATGGCGAATTCTCGGTCTAAGTCGCCACATACCATCTCGCTATCATTGATACCATAGACACTAAATAACCTGGTAGTTGATACAGCGTCGTTAAACAACCGACTAAAATAGCTATTTTGATTTGGTAGTGAGAGTAGTAACAGAACATCATGTGTGTTATGTACCAATCTATCCGATCCACACTTGTCTGTTTATGTACCAATCCATGCATCCATCCGCTCACTCACATATATCCATTAATCCATCAACACATCCACTTACCCTTAACATTCTATCAACATAGTTTTACATTCATCAAATCAACTATATTTGGTTGGCATGTCTACTTCTATATCTATCTATCCAACTTCACCACAACCACAACCATTCGACAACCGCAAACAAGAACGTTGTAGTCCTTGTAAAACGGAGAGTCAGAATCGTTTATATAATACTACATATCGACGGTGTTCAGGTAAAAGGGCTTATCCCACAAAAGGATTTTTTTTTTCGAAAAAAGCTTTAATTAAATTTTAACACATTATTATTAGTTACTTTATATGAAGGAATGTAAACATAATCGTCAAAAAACATATCTTCACGTTTTGCAATTAAATTTTAATTACAGCAAAAAGTTACATTAAAAAATTAGGGTTAAGCCCTTTTAGCTAAACACCGTGTGCATTGCAAGTATTGGGACGATCTGCTCTCGCATACTGCTCGTGTGCAGCAGGGTTGCCAACAGTTGTTCGTATAATCCCGCTAGATGGCTTTCGAAAACCCGCGATTTTCTAACAAATATCTCTAGATTTTAATGTATACTTATTATTCAATAATAATAATAATAATAATAATAATAATAATAATAATAATAATAATAACGGTCAAGACAGAGCATCCACCCGCCAATGTAACGAATATTGCACATTATTATCATTGCCAATGTGGCGCTATAAAGCAATTTTGACACTTTTATCACAGACACAACATGTTTAAATTCTTATTGCACGATATATGTTACCCTTAAAAACCAAAATTCGACAAAACCAGTTTCAACTAGTAAAAACTAGTTTTAAAATATAGATAGAAAGTGAGTTTTCGTAAGATCTAGAATCAATGACAGGTCAGGTTTGGTTTGGTTAGGTTTTTTTTTTTTTTAGGCTTTTACCAAACAAAAACCTAAACAAATCAACCTACCTGACACTGATTCTAGATCATACGAAAACTCACTTTCTATCTATCTTTCTTTGCTTAAACTAGTTTTTACTAGCTGAAACTGGTTTTGACGGATTTCGGGTTTTAACGGTAACATATATAATATGGAATTATCACTACATTAACACATCCATTATTTCACAGAACACACACTGAACGAATTAAATGTAATTATGAAAGCCGCTTATAATGCTAATATGAATTTCATTTCAGAAACTTTAAAGATTAAAACCGCTAGTATTCCCGCTAAGCGGGATAATATAATTTTACCCGCGAGACGGTTATCCAAAAAAGCTACATTTAGCGGGAAAACCGCTGAATTGGCAACACTGATGAGCACGAGTTGGTCACTGCTGATATATGAGAACCTGGCAAGTACCAAATACAGCCGCTACGCAGGCAGGGAATCTGTTGCTTGGCGATGCCTAACTAAACGCAGGGCAGAGAACTCTCTTACGTCACATTCACTTCACCCTCATAGTCTCTGATTTTGTATTTCTGTCTTTGTTTACATCGTGTCTCCTTTCCTACCTGTACTGCCTGTCCCTTCCATACTTTTTCTCTACCTTCTCATTGTTTCCTCTTACGTCAAGTCCTATTTCACATCTCATCTCAATATCTTTCCATTTTCCTCGAATTTTTCTCCATTAATCCCTTTCACTTGCCATATTTTGCCTCTCTTTCTCTGCTTAGTAGGCTACTACTTCACTTTCTCTGGTTTCATATATTTTACAGTAAATGCCACTAATTTTCTCTTTTTGTAAATATTAAAAATTGGAGATTTATCCTTCGAAGAGGTGGAAAAATTCAAATATCTTGGAGCAACAGTAACAAATATAAATGACACTCGGGAGGAAATTAAACGCAGAATAAATATGGGAAATGTCTGTTATTATTCGGTTGAGAAGCTTTTGTCATCCAGACTTCTGTCAAAAAATCTGAAAGTTAGAATTTATAAAACAGTTATATTACTGGTTGTTCTGTATGGTTGTGAAACTTGGACTCTCACTTTGAGAGATGAACAGAGATTAAGGGTGTTTGAGAATAAGGTGCTTAGGAAAATATTTGGGGCTAAGAGGAATGAAGTTACAGGAGAATGGAGAAAGTTACACAACGCAGAACTGCACGCATTGTATTCTTCACCTGACATAATTAGGAACATTAAATCCAGACGTTTGAGATGGGCAGGGCATGTAGCACGTATGGGTGAATCCAGAAATGCATATAGAGTGTTAGTTGGGAGGCCGGAGGGAAAAAGACTTTTGGGAAGGCCGAGACGTAGATGGGAAGATAATATTAAAATGTATTTGAGGGAGGTGGGATATGATGGTAGAGACTGGATTAATCTTGCTCAGGATAGGGACCAATGGCGGGCTTATGTGAGGGCGGCAATGAACCTACGGGTTCCTTAAAATCCAGTCAGTAAGTAAGTAAGTACGTAAGTTAGTAAGTAAGTAAATATTTCCCATTCCTAGCATTCCACATTCCTTCACCTATCTACGTTTTCCCTAGTCCTCTTGTTTTCCTCTTGTCTCATTCGTTTCTCGCATTCTCCTATTTTCTTTTTTTCGTTGCGCTGCATTCTCTCCTTCGTTTCCTTCCCTTTTTGTCTCTCCCCTTTAGTCTAATATTTCTCACTTTTCTTTAAACTCATTTATCTCCTTAATTCTCTTCCAGTTGTTCATTCTCACTCTTTCTCTTTCCAACTCTCCTCACTTCATGTTTTTTGTTCCTCCCCTTTCCCCTATCTTGCTTCTCCTTCCTTCTCTTCTCTGTTTCTTCTATATTCTCTATCCTTCCACTCTTCTTTTGCCTTCGCTTCCTGGCTTCCATTCTCTTAGAGTTCATCAAGAAAGCTGCCAGCAGATTTGGATCATCTCAGCTCTGCATGTCTGCAAGCAGACAGCTGGAAAATTGACAGCACGTCTTAACGTCGAGCTCAACTGCGATAACTAAGCACGGTTTCAAACGTTTTATAAAGATTCCTACTATCTATGAAATATATTTTTATGGATAACCAATACACCAAATGAATCGAACTGACATTTGTTATGTTTCAAAATACCTAAGACTCTGAAATCCATCATTAAGGCAATAGGCAAATATTTATTGGAACAGATAGAACGTCATCTTTCAACCTGAAGATCAGGGTGAAATCCGAGAGTTTCTAAGATGATATCCTGAGACTAACCAAAACTTTCGCTGCTGTCATTGCCCACCTCATAGCCACAATAATTTACTTCAATACTTACCAGTCTATCTCACCGAAGTACCTTCACTCGGGACAGCGGGACAAACTAATAACTAGGGCTAGGATTTTGATGAAATTGCATCTTTTTTCTAGTAAACCAGAAACTTTAGCTGCTTTAGTATTTATATGTTATGTGTTAAACTGAGTGTTTTAAGACATATTTGTTAGGGCACTTTTTTTGCATTTTTGCCTGTTTCAACTCATAAGAGCATCTTTTGTTTTATTCGGTCATTTATTAGGCATTTTCATTTAATTTTGGTCATAAATCCCCATTATTAATGTAAAATAATGTTTATTTCCTTTCATATTTTCTTTACATATTTTGTCCATTAATACCCATTATTTTGTATAGTATTTTAATTGTTTTTCTACACAAATATTGCTTAACGTAGTACACTCCATGTAATGGATCAGTCCAACCACCCTTTCAATATAGACTCCTCTATACCTGCTAATTCCGGATAAGAGTGGCCTTGTGGCAGACTACATGGAAACTAAAAGTAAAGTAAATCCATGGTGCTACAGCCCATGAAGGGCCAAGACCGACTAGCTGATTGCTGACCTCACGTCCACATGCTGACCCAGAGGTGAACTATCATACTTGGAAACTACATCAGGTAAAATAATTAATGAAAGTGTACTACTTAGAAAAAATTATGTAAAATTTAATTTAATTACTAGTCTAAATATTAAGCGGTACAAAAGCTCTTTTTCTACTAAGGCAATTATGTAAGATCAATTTTTTGGGCATTTTAAGAGCATTTTTGAAAGATTTTTAGGTCATAAATGCATTGTTTTTAGGACATTCTTTCATGATTCATAGGTCATCAAAATCCTAGCCCTACTAATAACTTTTCAGCTACCTAACAGATTCTTTTTTTTTTTTTAATTTTACACAGTAGTTGCAGGTAGCATATATGTTTTGTATACAAGCTCTCGTTACGTTGGTATAAGGAGAATTACCCCTTATATGGGGGAGCAATTAAACAAAATTAGCAACTTTTCTCCTAAATATGTTAGATATGTTTTACACAGCGGTTACAAGTAGCAGTTACAAGTTAGAATGCTACGGAACGGTAACGAAATGGATAAATGGTCACGGAATGACGTCAATGCCTAATATGAGGAAAAATGGGAGAACTCCGAGAAAAACCACAACTGCGACCTTGTCCGCCACAAGTGTCACTACGGATTTTTCATACTTGACCGGGACTCGAACCCGGGCCGTCTGCGTGACGGGCTGAAGGTCTGACTACTCAGCCACCGCAAAGTCGTACTTCTAGGCCTACTTGTACGACTATCGCTATTTATATACTAACTATTCGGTCAAGATTTGTTTCACACAGTCGGGAATCGCTGCTCCCAATACTGGGAGTCATGCTCTGTGATGTTCAGCAGCAATACTTCAGCACACGAATGTGTGTAGCAGAGTTTAACCAACCGTGAGCACGGGTGTTCCATGTATTTTGTGTTGTTTGGACCCTTGGCGTGGAAACTGCATTTGGACGGAAAGTTGCTCCATGTTGAGGGGGGGGGGGACAGGACACGGAGAGTGTTTTGACGTCATATCACAAAGTTGCGATTGTGTCTAGTTTACGTGGTTGTTGGAAATAGGGCCACAGCTTGCAAATATATTTCCGTTTATAAATGTTACTCCTATGTAACGACAGTGGAGTTGAAAATAAAATAATCATAAAAACTGGACAACGGGAAGCATCTGTTCCGTGTATTTAAAAACATGTCCCGTGTGGAGTTTTAGGCTTAATAGTCTGCGTGGCTCTTCATGCATTTGACAACATCTTCCGTTGATTTCCTCTGTTGGTAATTTCTGAGTGTAAAATATACATTGACGGTATTATAACAAGGGACTCGAAGTTTCAAAATAACTATTTCGTTTTGCTTAATTTAATTGTAAATATAATACAGCAAGGGGCAATATTGACGTTCCAGAGCCAGAATAGTTCCTATATACTGTGTGTAATAAGAAAAATATATATATTACACTGGATTATTTATCAATACTATAGGCTACTGTATCTAGAAGACGCAGTTTCTTTCAGTCACAAAACTTTCCAAATACTGCTATAACAGAAAACTAAACCATTACACTGTACCAACGAAAACATGATATTATACTTCTCTTCGGTACCAGGGTTGCTAACGGTCACAGGACGCATTTCTTTCACAGTCAAAATCTTTTCCTCGTACTTAATTGAAGGGGAGGTAAGAAACGAGGCTGTTATGTAATAAATTCAGCAGCACATCGTGTTTAATCAACCTTCACTGCGCTGCCCGCCGTTTGATTGTTTTCCATTACAGTTTCCTTTAACATTGTATCCATGGAAACCTAGCAGTGCTGCAGATATTTCTAGTATTACGGTATATTGCTTAAAAGAAAAATGTTTCCATGTGAAACAAGAGAATATTGTTTATTTCCAAGTGAACTTCCATAGTTTGTTTAAGAGTGAGAAAGACAAAGTCGGTTGAGGACATTTCTGTAAATATCCTTTTATGACTTGCCAAAGGACGGATAAGACAAGAGATAACATAATTGCCCTGCTAATATTCATGACTACAGACGAAGGTTACGATTCTCAAAGTTTCTGGTACTTATTAATGGCAAGTTCATTACAATAGATTAAGCAAGATTTAAGCGGAAATGACAAAGTTCCTGTAACCTCCAGGATTGTTTGAAATATTACAAAATTGACAAACTGATTGTAAGTGTCAAGAAATAATTTTTAAATACGAAAGCCATACTCTCAAAATAAACCTTTGGAAAATATCAAAACATACTCATTACCCTTTTCTCCGCACTTAATTGTCGAGCGTTTTGCCAAGTGCACAAAGAGTAAATTCGCTGTCTTCAAATCCTTCTGTAGCGCACTTTTAAACCAGATATGGAAAGTTCACAGGACTGAAATTGTGTAGCGTTATTCAATAGTCAGAGGGAAATATTTTATTTCTACATAAACTTCTCCTTCAATTGTTCCACTGTTGTTACCATGGCAAATGAAATAAATATCAATAATTCAAATACTTCTTGAGTTTGTTAATGTTTTTCGACGTACGACTACGTCTATGAACTCGGGTCAGTATTGGAGATGCACTTCGGACGATGCGATAAACACAAAAAAAATGATATAGCGAAAAATGGTGTAATTATTAAAGTAACAGGCATACAATGATGATACTATAATATTATTATAGAGCAAGGAGTCCCGCGATCTGGTGGGGAAGAAAAGTAACCCGTGTGCAGAGACATCTGTCCGTCGCGCGCGCTAGCCCGTACGGGCTTGAATATCCATCACTGCCGTCCGTCATTCAGACATCTTCCGCAGCAGACTATACTGTTTTCGCTATAAGAAAAATCCTAATGTAAACATAAGCACGTTGCTGTCATACCCGTGATTGGCTCCCAGTCGAAACACTCACATGGCGCAGGAAAATATAGTTCGTATTTGGAAAGCATAATCTTGTATTATTTCAAAAAATAAAAAATTGAATTCTAGTTGTTAAATATGATGAAACATATAACTTCGCTCATATGTAAAACACTATGTAAAAGAAAAGCTACTTTTATATTTTGTTATGTACTATGAACGCGGATGAATACCAACAGTAATATCCAGTTAGTCTGTTCTTGTAACAAGCTGGCGTCACTTGAGCTCGTAGTTGTTCACGTAAGCATGTTGTAGTACTGAAGTATGGCTTCTGCATCCTTGGTGTGTGTGGTTATTAAACATAAGAGTGGAAACCCTCTCAAAAGCGGAGAAAAACAAATAGTCTTAAATGTATATAATAAGTTAAGTGAGTTGAATCCAACATTCCAGCTAGAAGGGATAACTGACGCTGTTGTGGACCGTCTCGTCATAATTCCTGCCGACGACAGTTCTGACGACTCCGATTGGAAGGAATAACTCCTTTGTCTGGCAGCGATTAATCTTACACCTAAGTTTAAAATAATTTAATTACAGTAAATATAAAGTAAATGTCTCCTAAGCAAACGAATGCATAGTAGTGAGGTTAGGCCTACTTGACGAGTAACGGGAAATGTTTAACATGAAACAGAATGTACAACAGTAGGCGAGAACACGTACTGAGAATCTATGGCGCCAAACAGCGGCCAATGAAGCCTCACTTCAGTCACGTGCTATTGTTTACATTAGGATTTTTCTTACAGCGAAAAGATTATAGTCACCCGTCTTGCAGGTAGCGTTCTAAAATGGCCGAAGGCACTGACCTATCAGAAAATAGGAGGCGTAATAGTTGTAGTAGAAATAAGTGGGAACGCCAAGCGAAAAAGAAAAAAAAAAGTGTTTTTCATCAAGCTTTCCTAACTCAGTATATTAGCTTTGATACACACACAAGTGACTGCGTGTTATGCCTTGTGGAACACATAAGATGGAAAGCAGAAGAGCAAGATCTAAACTGACTTAACGGAACAACTATCAGTATTAAAGAAAAAATCTCTTTCTATATATCTAGAAATTGGTTTAACAATGTGTACACATCTTCCAGTGCCCAATATTCTAGTTTTTGAAAATTAATTTTAAGCATTCTCTCCAATCTTCTCTGGTAACACTGTTCTCTTTCCCTCATTGTTGTTTTAATTCCATGAATCCACGTAGTATTAGGCGTCCCTCACTTGAACCTCTGGGCGGCAACACTTTTTTTCACTCATCCTTTTTACGTGCAATTGGTTATGTTGTACATAATCCAGTACTGAATTTTTACTTCCATTTTATATTTTATTATGTTGTTTCTAATTTTTTCTCTTTTTGATATTAAAGCCGATCTTCTCCAAAAATCCATTTCCATAGCGTAATAGCGAGATGGTATTTGGCGAGATGAGGCCGAGGATTCGCCATAGATTACCTGGCATTCACCTTACGGTTGGGGAAAACCTCGGAAAAAACCCAACCAGGTAATCAGCCCAAGCGGGTATCGAACCCGCGCCCCAGCGCAACTTCAGACCGGCAGGCAAGCGCCTTAACCGACTGAGCCACGCCGGTGGCTATATTATTTTGTGTCATAAAAAGGTAATTTTCCTCTGATTAAGATTTTGGTTGACGTGTACATGTGTTATCAGCAGCTTCGACCAAGGGACACAGAGTAACCAGTATGAGGTTTAGAGTACACGGAGTATAAGTGACGTCATGACCGACTGCAACAGCACAGGTGGGTCCGTAATGTGATCACCGTTGTGTGTATTGCTGCGGTACGTGTAACAGGCTTCGGCGTAGGAACACGTTAATACTTTTGTGCGAGATCGTGCGTATTTGCTTGGTTTCCGCACAAAACCAATCCGCGGAAAGTCTAAAATTCCACATTCAGTATTCCCAACGTAACACACATAACAATTTCCCTCTTCTTACCGCTTAAGCGCCATATTGATTTTACTGCTTTAGGCTTTTAACATATTATTTTTAGAGACGTTCAGTATAGTAATAATTATAAATTGGAAACTTACCACTGCAATTTCACCTAAATTGCACTGTTAATTATTGTTTTTAAATATTTGCAAAAATTAAGTAAACTCTACAACTCCACTAAAGTTACTGCATTCGTGATGCAAGTATCATTAAGGAAGCCGTGAAAAAATCAACAAGATTCCAGACTCATCATAGACTGGGGAAAAAAAAAAGAAGACGTATATCACGGTCTGCTGGTGTATAGTAAACACAGAAAACATTTTAAAGCAACAATGTTGAAGATAGATATTTTTGTTTTGAAAATTTGCCGTCACTGAACAGAAACCAAGATGGAGATTTCATTGCAACTAATTAGAAAGTCGTCTTTCAGGTATGTAATAAACAATCTTCGCACAAAATAATGTACGATACACGAGCGGTATGTTTTCTTTCAATTCTCGGAAATTAAAAAGCTCAACTACGTTTCGCTTTTTCAAACTTTTCCTCGAACATGAAAACTTCAACATACCGCTCTTGTAAAGCATATTACTAAAATGGTAGACATTTATTGTCTACATTAGGAATTTAATGTATATATTGCATCTGTTCAGGGTGAAATATACAGTATTTTGCGCCGTACTGTAACGGACTGTTTACACCTTGAGACACGAAGTAACGGCGCGCTCCATCTCCCACTCCACTCGACCAACACAACACTATCCTCCGTGCGTTCTGAACTTCATGCGTTTCTGTGCCCAGGACCGAAGCCTGGTTATCAGGCAGCTATTATAAACTAATGTGGTCCAGATGTTACTTTTTCGGAAGGGGAAGGTGGCATTACGGATAACCCCTTTGAAAGGCTGGCGCATCTGTCAATGGTACTCATTTCTGTTAGAGGCTGGGACTATATCAATGGAGAAAATTTATGACCCTACCGGGAATCGAATCCGCGACCTTCCGGCTTGCAGCTGTCGCGGGCCCCCTATAATTTAAGTGCTCTGATCCAATGTGAAGTTCCACGTGCGTGCAACATGAATTTCAATCGATAGATATTAATTTCTACATTACTAGAAGCTGATTTCTATTGGCATTAAACAGTTGTGACTTACCCCGGGTCAACGTGTGAACCTCTAATGTAATGTAGAAATTTCCACGTATTATTATGTCGTTTATTTTGATGTACTATACGAGATTGTCACTTTTGTGGCATAGGTTTTGCAGAGTAGAGTACAGCTGTCTTTCTGTGAAGTTGTACATTATTGCTCTTCTGTAGAATGTTGAACTTATCGAGGGCCACGTTTTCTATTCCAGAATGCGCTAATCAATATTCATTCTTCCGCACTGCGCTTCATTTAGATTCCGGATGAAGTGATTATCTTTTGTTTTTATATAGAATTAAGTTGCTTTGGCCGCCCAACTAAAGCGTCGAAGCTCAGACTTAGTATGCAGGTCGCATTCAAGATTTGAATATGGAAAATTTCATACAAAGCCTTATAAAAAAAAAACAAGTGGAAACTATGCTGCACCCCCTTTGTTCTTAGTAAAACAGACTATCTAAGTCGAAAAATGGAAGGAGTGGCTTTGTTTTGACATTGGGCATTCACAAAAGTATGTAGGCCTAATAATGCACTGTCAGTTTCAGGAAATTATTTCATCGAATTCAGCTGTCTCGTTAAGTAAGTTCCTTTGTTAAACAGCAAATATTATATTCGATGGAATGACTTCTACCTAAATCTTTTATTCTTTTCCGCTTCGTTTGAGACCGCAATACGTGGGTTCTGGAGGAAACTCTGTTCATGCAACTTTTTTAAATTCTTGTTTAGTCAACTGCCTGAAGACAGATTTGAACCTCATAAGTATCATCAATAAGGCAACTAGGCCACGAAATAATGGGGTAGGGTGGCCAGTTCTTTTCCCCCTCCAATGCATACATCGCCGACTAGCCACATATTCCACTAATCAGACTTCAGATGCATACAATTGCAAAACTTGCTAACTGAAAAAAACTACATTTTACAGGAGAGACAAAACATATAGTAAGCAAGTTTTGCTGTATGTCTCACTTATAGCAGAAAGAAAGTTTTGAAAAAGATCACACTTTGACACACTACAATGAAGAGAAATAACCCAATTTTAATAAGACGCTTTGAACATCATGTAGAGGCCTGCCTTATGTTAACGAATCCATCAAAATCTCAATTTTGCAAATTTTTCAGTTAGCAAGTTTTGCAAAAACGGTCCCCAATTGTTCTTCCTCTGACACATATCATCAAGTGAGATGTACTGCCTGATAATAAATCTACATATCAGCCAGAACCTCAATCAGAGCTTTTTTCTAATTTCTGCATTATATTCCTCCATATATCTACATCTTTCCTAGTCCACAAACTCTTGCAAAGCATTCGTCACTAGATTCCTCTGCAAACCCACAACATTACTTCTTACTTTTACTATCAGACCATTAGACCGATCTTCATACTTGTCTACTAGGCGGTCAAGAGATCTGAACACCGTACCTTTGTCGTGTTGTGAAGACAGTCCGTGTAATGTGAGGTAACTGAAAGACTTTGCATTCATGCCACTTCTTGTCCCCACATCCTAAACAACGGCACCTCTCTATGTTTCTGATTTAAAAAGATGATAAGCCGTCGCCTATATTCTTTGCATTCGATATAGAGTGTAGTATACTATACTATACTTCATACATGATTATGGTACAAGGTGTACCTATATACCTGCATTTGTGCCCTAACTGCAACCTGCAGAATTTTTTCATCATTTTTCCACATGTCAGTGACTTTAAGTGTAGAATTAAATTTAACTTTAAAAATAAAACAACAATTGTCTCAGGATTCAGAAAGCTGGTACAGTTCTAGGAGGGACAGTTACCGGTAATTAATTTCAAATAAGCATTCTCGAGATCATAAGTCTTAACCATTTTTCTACATCTATGTCATGCAACAAAGAACTGAAAAAGTCGTTATTTTTTCCTTTTAGTGCGGTATCAGGGTGTTATTTAAAAAAAAAAATTTCATATTTTTCTAAACCCTACCACATTCCAGGATGTTGTAGATAATTGGATAGGGGGTAATAAAAGAAGGTTACAGACAGATCACGTGACAGGGGCTTTCAAATTTCATTGACTTGTCTTTATAATGTTCCTTAATGTTTCATTATATTTAATTCTAATGCGTGCGCCTACACAGCATGAACTATTACTAGTTTATACTTAACTTCTTGATTCACTTCAGCCTTCTCCCTTTATCAGAGATGGACTTGTTCCATTTCATTTGTTTTTTGATGATACTGCCCTTCTAATGATCGGTGCACGTAGTCCGAGGAATCCATTAATTCTGACATTTGAGGAAAAATCTTTCAAATGTTGCTGGTAAACTGAGGGCCACGCAAGGCCGATATCGCAACATTTCACACGAAACAACAAATTCTTTCCCGCTTTTCCCAGAATTGGGACTCCGTATTGGTGTGGTTAAAGATTTTGTTTGTGTTTTTTCAGTGCAACTATTAACTTAACTTTGTCTTTAACCCCATTTTTTTAAATACTAAATTAAAATTGCTTCGCTTCTTCTGTCAAGGATGATACCCACAATACATTACCGGCATCCTTGGCTAGATGTAGTATTCCACGGCTAGATACAGGTATTGCTCCAGTTCTAGTCTCAGCGTTCGCGGGCGTCTCGCACAGCGGTGATTGGCTGTTTAAAACCTCATGAATGCATTCCATTTTTCTGTAAGCTTGAATGTGAAACTATTTTAAAATGTCGATAATATAGAATACGTTAAGTTAACATTTGAAGAGTCCACTGCAAGAATGATGGATGTCACTTTCTTGTCGAAAATGAACCAAGACTGTCAATGTATAGCTTAAGACATATAGAATGTACATAGAGAGTTATATGGCATTAACACTGATAGTCATTGTCCAGTAACGATCGGAAAATCACAGTTAAGCTTTAAGCGTTAAGCATTTCAAACTTTCAATCGCTTCTCCTGCAAAATGTGTTCCAAATGACATCCATCATTCTTGCAGTGGACTCTTCATTCTTAAAACTGAGCACTGAAAGCTGAGTGAACCGATTCACACATTTTCGTGGTGTTTTCCGACGTCGTTCTAGTTCAACCCATATTTTTGGAGAGAAATTTAATATATAATGTACATAATTCCAAGAAGATAATGGGACAGTTCGGTTGATTTTTAATTAGATGACTGAGACTCAAACTAAGTCCAAAATGAAGCAATTTCCAAGATCTTCAGTGGCAGAAATAGCCTATGTAACGCAACCATTTATCTTCTTCAGACTTATTTCCTTCATAAGCTACGCTTAGACCAAGTTATTTTTTTTCCTCTATCAGGTCGGATGGAGACGAAAGCGACACCAATAAGTCTTGCATTAGGACTGCATTATGCTTGCTAGTTCGAAATCGCATAGGCTGCTGTTGGTTTTAGGTTCAAAACGATAATTTAAATTACAACTCTCATCTCGCAACAGGTGGTACAGGTTAGCATTTGTTAATTCTGTCTCTTCTATTAACAATGAAAACACTAAATGAATAAGCTATAATGTTAATTTTTAATTCCATATAAGATTAACATCGTTATCAAGAGTATTCAAATTTTCCGTCCGTTTAAATCTTGTCACACTCAAAAACGTTTAACTTTTTCTCACAAAAGGACACAAATAGCCCAAAGCATACGTAAATGTCGAGCACATTTTGGGTTTGCACACTACGCACATTAAAATAGAAAATAAACAGCTTATACAGACACTTACAGGAATTAATTTTTTTCCTCTAAGTATATTGCGTTGCAAATATTTAATGGAATGTGTTCCACTGTATTTATTCTTTTTTTTTCTTATTTCTATTATCTAAATCGTGTTTATTTATCACTTAACGGCAATATGTATCCCACTGTGTTGTTTTTTTTATTATTAATCTATTTTTTGTGTAGATTTTATTCAATTGTCGGTTTCTGGTTTAATTATGTAAATCCTACTTAATTGTAATCTAATACTAATATGTATACTAATGGGTTTATTTTTATTTTTACTGTGTACACTTTTTTTATTGAATTATCGGCTTCTGTTTTTATGTGATTCGTATTTGATTCTAACAACATTAATATGTATTCCATTATGTTTATTTCTATTTTATGAGATAATTTTTATGTAACTACCTCTTTTGATCTCATTATGTACCTAAATTGTATCAGTATGTAATTACTTAATTCCGATCCAGTTTTATGTTCAACTATGTAAGCAAGTTTTAATCCTGGTTAAGTGTAAGAGAAGGCCTTACGGCCTTAACTCTGCCAGGTTAAATAAAGCCATTATTATTATTATTATTATTATTATTATTATTATTATTATTATACTCTCTGGGCGAATCCAGAAATGCATATAGAGTGTTAGTTGGGACGGCGGAGGGAAAAAGACCTTTGGGGAGGCCGAGACGTAGATGAGAGGATAATATTCAAATGGATTTGAGGGAGGTGGGATATGATGAGGTGGACAGAGACTGAATTAATCTTGCACAGGATAGGGACCGATAGCGGGCTTATGTGAGGGCGGCAATGAACCTCCGGGTTTCCTAAAAGCCATAAATAAATAAGTAAGTATACTCTCTGAGCCAGTACGTTCAGTTGTTCCTCAAATTACATGCGCCCCTAATGATATGGATTCGTCCTATAATTTTTGTGTTCACTTCATGACGTCACCCCACCTGTTACATAGTCTGACAGCAATACTACGGTAGTACCAGCTAGACTGTAAAATGCTACTGCGCATAAGCCACTATGACGTCATAATATCTATGATATGCTGACGTGGAAAGTGGGAATGTCACACCTATTTCATTGACGGATTCTGTCGTCACTGCTTTCAGTTAGCAGACGAAAACAACATTTTAAGCTCCGTTATGCATTAAATCATGTGTGGGTCCTACGAAGTCAATCAATGCGCTGTAATTTTTATGATTGATAGGCCAATGTTAAAGGAAAGCATAGAAAAATTTTATTTTTGTTTTTTTTTTTTTCAAATAAAAAACAAAGCACTAACTTCAAAGTGATCTGTTTAAAACAGACATTTACATCTTCAAAAAATTGGCTAGTGTTTATATAGATAAATGTTGAGAAAGAATGAAAATTACTTTTGAAAGTTGTTGCTACTCAAAATCTTAACTGGTATCCAAGTTACAGCCAGTTATGCTTCAGTTTTCGCTCGGAGTAGGACAACATTCGTATGCAGAATGACTCAACCTTTTGTCTGTTAAAAGAGAAAGAACGGAGATTCTCATATAGTAACCTTTGTGCTGATTTCCCATTTGTTTACAAAATGTTTTCATCACTTAAGGTTTTTCAGTTAATCTTGAGTTTTGAAATTTAATTAAAATATTATTACATAACATCTATTCTAATTAAATTCTACTATGGCATACTTTTAAATTCAGAAAAATGAAAAGAATATCATAGTATTGTTTAAATGCATTAATATTGATATAGTATATAACTGTCACTATTCTTATTATCGCTTTTATTATTATTATTATTATTATTATTATTATTATTATTATTATTATTATTATTATTATTGTTATTATTATTATTGATAGTATTATATTACTATTATTGTTAGTATTGTTTTCTATCACCTTCACTTTTTAACTTCGCTCTAGAATATGCCATTAGGAAAGTTCAGGATAACACAGAGGGTTTGGAATTGAACGGGTTACATCAGCTTCTTGTCTATGAGGATGACGTGAATATGTTAGGAGAAAATCCACAAACGATTAGGGAAAACGCGGAAATTCTACTTGAAGCAAGTAAAGAGATAGGGTTGGAAGTAAATCCCGAAAAGACGAAGTATATGATTATGTCTCGTGATCAGAATATTGTACGAAATGGAAATATAAAAATTGGAGATTTATCCTTCGAAGAGGTGGAAAAATTCAAATATCTTGGAGCAACAGTAACAAATGTAAATGACACTCGGGAGGAAATTAAACGCGGAATAAATATGGGAAATGCCGTTATTATTCGGTTGAGAATCTTTTGTCATCTAGTCTGCTGTCAAAAAATCTGAAAGTTAGAATTTATAAAACAGTTATATTACCGGTTGTTCTGTATGGCTGTGAAACTTGAACTCTTACTTTGAGAGAGGAACAGAGATTGAGGGTTTTTGAAAATAAGGTTCTTAGGAAAATATTTGGGGCTAAGAGGGATGAAGTTACAGGAGAATGGAGAAAGTTACACAACGCAGAACTGCACGCATTGTATCCTTCACCTGACATAATTAGGAACATTAAATCCAGACGTTTGAGATGGGTAGCACGTATGGGCGAATCCAGAAATGCATATAGAGTGTTAGTTGGGAGGCCAGAGGGGAAAAGACCTTTGGGGAGGCCGAGACGTAGATGGGAAGATAATATTAAAATGGATTTGAGGGAGGTGGGATATGATGGTAGGGACTGAATTAATCTTGCTCAGGATAGGGACCAATGGCGGGCTTTTGTGAGGGCGGCAATGAACCTCCGGGTTCCTTAAAAGCCAGTAAGTAAGTAGCCTAAGTTAGTATTGTTTTAATATTCAGAGAAAGCCTTATTTCTTTGTTGGTACAAGGAAATTTTAGGCTGAGTGCAGTCTTTGTTCTGCACTCCTGGAAGAGAAAAGAGAGTAATCTTACAGAAAATCTCATCAATACTGCAATTTTAAATAAAGGCGATAAAATTCTTCTTGTATAAAGTACATTATGGATTGCCATAAAGCATTATTACAACGTTTCACGTCATCATAGTGTATGCGGCCTAGAGGTCTGTAATAACCTAAGACGCCGCCCCGGCTGGCCAATCTGTGGTTTGTGTGAAATGTGACTTTACTGATCTGTTATTCTGCATATTGCGTCTTCGTACTGATAGCCCATCATTCACCCGTAACTGTGATGTTACGGAAATTACCCCCATTATTGTGAAAAACGTAATTTACAGGGTGCGTACAATACGATAGCTTATTTTTCGGAGGCGTAAACGGACATTTGACATCAAGGGCAATGTTCCATGATTCCTTGCGCAGAAAAGGAAAGATCACATCCGAGTCGTGCGTGTGGATTAACATGGAGCTGGGATCCTGTCTTCGAAGGCCGGCGCGGCGGTCTGCCGGGGGGAAGACGGATGGCCCGGACCTCATCAATCTGGACGACGATTGACCTCCGTGATTTGTAGTGTACGTGAGTCCGGAATCTTCTGTGCTGAAAAGGTTCTTCGCCGCGGGCGGGAGGGGGGCGCTTGGCGCTGTGACGGCGCCATATTGATCGGGACTGGCGCGCCCGGCCTCGCCTTGCTGCGGTCCTTCCTTCAGACAGGTGCAGGCAGACTTTCTACATGCTGCACTACGTTGTCCACACTCACAGCCTAAAATCACGCGCTTCTCGAAACACGTGAAGATCAAGCCCCCTGGCATGGAATTAAAATCACGCCCACTCCGACATCATGCAAAAATAACGCCCATCCATCCCATCGCGTAAAAATTACGTGCACTCCGAAAAGCAACGCCCACTTCACCGTCACGTCAAAATTGCGTCTAACCTGAAACCACGGCGAAACAGGACTCGCAGCACCAAGTCAAAATTACGCCCACTTTACGGCGTAAATATCTCCACCTCTATAACGTGACACAGCCACGCAGACATCAGATCTGCCCCACAGTTAAAAGTTAAACACTTAGCGCTGATTATTTTCGTTCAATCTCGCAAAAGCGTCACTTCGGTTAAAATAACCCTTCGTTAGGGACTTATGAAAGGTATTTCCTGTAGTAACCCCTGATTATGTAATTCACCTCAAACTTGCATTTTTCTCACTTTCTTCATTAGAGTTGGTCATGACCAGGGAAAGGAAGTTCATCCCCTAAAAACGTGAAGAATATGTATGCATTTATGCCGTAAAAATAGATAAATATGCTACAAAATATGCACTATCAGTCTAAGATTATTTTAACAGAATAATAAGGTATAGGTAACTTACGTTTAGTCTATGGGTTTTAAAGTGCCTGCCTCATTGCTGAATGCTCCATTTATGCTGTCACAGTTCACAACTAAGGAGTGACGTATGTTTTCTGTTGTCATTCTTCGCCTGTTGTCTCTGAGCATAGCTTTGATGCGCGAAAAACTTCGTTCTACGTCACAGGAAGTAAGAGGGATTTGCACAAAAGCTGTGAGCTGTTCTATAGAAAATTTTGTTGGTTTTTGGGGTGTTTTTCCTTCGAGAATATGTTGAATTTCTTTAAGTTGATAATAGCCAGGGTTTTTCGAAAGGATATTTGCTGTTTTCTCGTTCACTTTATCTCCTACATTTCCTGGAACTGATGTTAAACTGGATATTGTTCTACCGAAATCTGCTAAAGAATGCAGTGAAGGAATACCAATTGCTAACTTGAGAGGCTCCCTTTGAGGGCGTCAACATTACGTTCAAAATTCATAAACATAAATTAGTCGTGTTTACGACGTTACACACTTTTAAAAATGAGGGAAAGACAAATAAACATACGTAATATGTGGTTCCCCGGCATAAATGTTAAAATATGATGCTTTTATAAATAAAGGCAAAATATGCACTTTTATGCACAAAAAAAGTAATATTGCATTCAGAAATTTGTGATTCATGTAGATAACCTTTCAGCATATTCACACACGGATAGAGAACAAATGAACCTTTCCATGGACATGACACCTGTTTTGTTTTGTCTGATTGCCTTTTGTTCTGTTTTGTGTTATTCAAAGTAACATTCATCACATCACAAGTGAGAAATGACGGATATGGTCAACTTTATGCAGAAAGGTACCCTGGGAGGCACTTACCTTGAAGAAAAACGTTTGCACGAATCCACCAACGCTTGCTTGCATTTCAGAAGAGAGTTTCAGATGTTGGGACACCACGAGAGGTACGAACCTGTGCGCTTGAGGAACGAGTCCTTCGTGCTGTGGACGAAACCACACCAACTGGTACAAGAAGTATTGCGAGACGGGAGGGCGTTGGTTACGTGAGCATCTGGGAATTCTTCATGAAAACACAAAACAGAACACAAGGCAATCAAACAAAACAAAACGTCATGACCAATTGTAATAAAGAAAGTGGGAAAAATGCAAGTTTGAGGGAATCACATAATCAGGGGTCACTACAGGAAATTTCTTTCATAACTCCCTAACGAAGGGTTTGTGGACCCATGTTCATATGAACTTTTTGTTATGGTTTGGTGTCAGGAATAGGCCCCCACAATTATGGACACATATGTAGATACACCCTGTATTATATTATATTATTACTATACTATATTATATTATATTATATTATATTATATTATATTATATTATATTATATTATATTATATTATATTATATTATATTATATTATATTGTGACAGCGACGTGAGATTCGAACTCACGACCAGCGTCCCGCGAGAGAGCATATCGCGCGGGCTTCACGGAGCACTGAGGGACGGCGCGCGGCGGAGAGAAGAGAGAGGAAAGGGCCCACGCGACGAGAGGAGAGTGCAGGAGCAACTGCTACGTGCGGAGTAGGGGGGACGGACCCTCCCGAATCTTCCAGAAGCCCGTCGAAGTGGAAAAATCGCGAATTCGAAGTTTCTCGGTTACGTTGCTGTGGTTATAAATTACGGACGCGAAGGAGTGTGAGCGTCATTCATGATTAGTTCAGTCAGTAAGCCAGTGAACAGAGCAAGCCAGTCTTGTGTACCGGAGTTCGACTCGAGTGTGCGTCCGCAACTGCGTCAGCATCCGAAGACCTGAGTTCGAGTGCAGTGGACCGCAATTGGAGGGACCTGAGTTCGAGTGCAGTGGACCGCAGTTGGAGGGACCTGAGTTCGAGTACAGTGAACTGTCTCTGAAGGTCTGTGGTTCGAGATACTGTGAACTCGAGTGACTGAGATAGAAGAACTGTGAACTGAGAACTGATAGTTCTGATTTGTAAATAGTGCTTTGTAAATATTAGTTAAGATTAACAGTTCATTGTTGTTCGTAATAGTCCAAGTGAATTGACATTGCCGTCAGTGGAGTGCTATAAAATCCTATTGTTGAGTAAAAATCCTATTGTTGACGAGAGAATTTAAGGTGAATTGTAGAAAGGAATTATTGTTGGAATAAAATTTCATTGTTGTGAGTTAAATAAATTCACAATATTTTATGTTCGACCATGCCGAAATGCAGTAATTATACACCTGGTAGTAGCCCTTTAATACACGTCATTAAAGTACACCTATTCATTGAAGTTCAGGTGTTCAGCCAATGTCAAGTCACCTTTGTACCATTATAAAACCGCAAGTATCGATTATTCTTGGATATGCAATCGAAAGACAATTAGCGAAAAGTCACGAAGGCTGGAAATCCAATACTGTCGCAGAAGGTTATGTTCTGTTACTATAATAATTAGCGTTAATTGTAAATAATATTCAAATAAATTCAATTTGTCATCTCGTTTTTCAATTCTAAATCAATTTCCAGGTTATATCAAGCGTAATGTTCATGTTATTCTCTAGATTATATCAAGGTCAATGACATTCGTGCCTCGGAAAAAATCAATACTTTCGCGTCTGCGCACATCTCACAATTTAGGTCAGTTCCGCTCCTCACATAACCATAACATGAATACTTATGAATAATTTCAACTTAGAAATATGGTCGAGCATAAAAAGTCGTATGAAACTTGCCTATAATGGTAATTAAGACGCTCATATGAAAATTATGAAACTCGCTTGCGCTCGTTTCATAAACAAACATACTCGCGTCTTAATTACTACCATTATAGGTTCATTTCATAATGTACTTATATTATATTATATTATATTATATTATATTATATTATATTATATTATATTATATTGTTTCATGTTCTGCGTTGGTTTCTTTAAACGCTGCCATGGGTCCACAGACACAATTACAGCAGCGCTGATGTGCCAATTTCTTGACTCGATTTACTTTAGTTTTGATCCTGTTTGAGTCTTCTAGCCGAGAGCGTAGTTCTTATGTTTCAGTTCTGAATGGAAACACTCAGGAATTTTCGAATAATTGCTTTCCAGAATTGATTTCACAAGTAATATTCAGAGACTGAAATAGTATGAGGCAATATACGGCTTGATTAATGCAGTTGAGTGATCAATGAAATTGCCAATTCGGACAATGCCTAGCTCATCTCTGTCGAAATAACGACCGGTAACTAAATAATTTCAAAATTTGCCTGATCAGTTCGATTATTGCTATGTAATAAGCCAGGAGGTAGGCAATGAACATATTACCTGCGCTGTAATTACTGTGCTTTGGGTATTACAATGTTGTTTTCCTAATAACTTTCCACCCCGTGTCGTTCCCGGCCACCGTGCTTCCTACTGAATGCGAGTTCACACCCGACCGAACAAGATGTGTTATAAGACACAGCGGATCTATTTGAGACCTTCTATCCATATCGTCTCATACAATAGCTTGGAGTTTGTGGAAATTTGGAGAATTGTAATTGATAATAGCTTAAATGACTAGACATTGAGGTTCATTTTCCTTCCATGTTTACTTCTTCTTTTTGCTCTATCCAATATGATCCGAACTGAACACGATGAACGATGCCGCAGCAATGCTTCTGATAGCAGTAGTTGATCTCATCACATTTCATAATTAACGAACAAACCTTCCTTCTACCAGGCGCGGTGCTTTTAAGAGTAGCGAAGTCACTTTTAATGTATTCCTTCACTGTTTTAGAAGAGCGTGACAACATGAAATTAGGCAGGTGTTTTAAGTACTTTCCCACTATCAGCTCTCAGAATTACTTTATTCTTAACTCGGTTACCTAATACTTTGTCCGCTACTTGATTACAGTGAGTAATGTGTCATGCAAGGGAAGAATACAGCCAGAAGAGAAGCCGAAATAAGCTAACAACACATTTTCGGACTTTTATATTTCAATGTTGGAATAATCTTGCATTTCATGTTGCAGTGACGACTGCGCTCCTCGTGCTGTGAGCAACCACTTGCTATGTTACGGGATCCAATTCCGTTTGAGGCATTGATACAAATCCGGCAATGTCCAGCTTCTATTCATCTAAGCCGTGGATTTCGCTGTTTACAGCGTCAAAGAAGACGAAACCTTTAAGGTCTTAATTAACTCTAAGGACAGACATCGCTTCTCCGTGAAGAACAATTTGCACTTCTTTGTCTTATGGTATTTATATTGTTTTAAGGAACCGATTTGAGCAATGAAATTCTGTTAAATCATCACATGCCGGACAATAAGTAATAATAATAATAATAATAATAATAATAATAATAATAATAATAATAATAATAATCATCATCATCATAATCATAATAATAACAATAATAATAATCATAATAATAATAATCATCATCCTAATAATCATCATAGTCATAATGATAATCATCATAATAAGCATAATAATAATAATAATAATAATAATCATAATAATAATCATAATAATGATAATCAACATAACAATCATAATAATAATAATCATCATCATAATCATAATAATAATAATTATCATAATATAAATAATCATCATCATAATAATCATCATAATAATCATAATAATAATCATCATAATAATAATCATAATAACAATCATCATAATCATAATAATAATAATCATGATCATAATAATAATCATCATAATAATAATCATAATAATAATAATAATAATAATAATCATAATCATAATAATAATCATAATCATAATCATCATAATGATCATAATAATAATCATCATCATAATAATAATAATCATCATAATGATCATAATAATAATAATAATCATAATAATAATAATAATCATAATCATCATAATAATCATCATAATAATAATCATCATAATGATAATCATCATAATAATCATAATAATATAATAATAATCATAATAATAATCATAATAATAATCATAATCATCATAATAATAATAAGCATCATAATGATAATCATAGTAATAATCATAATCATAATAATAATAATCATTATCATAATGATAATCATAATAATTATCATAATCATCATAATAATAAACATCATAATGATCATAATAATAATAATCATAATAATAATCATAATCATCATAATAATAATAATCATCATCATAATGATAATCATGATAATAATAATAATCATAATCATCATAATGATCATAATAATAATAATAATAATCATATCATGATGTAAGGTCGTAGTCATTACTCATTGCCGTCATAATCAGCCTCATGATAATCACCATCACCATTGTCATGAAGACCCAGCTGTGCCGTAAAATGATCATGATTGTTTGTTCTGTGTCAGTCAGCAATTGTTTGGAAATTGTTCACCTTCCCTGCCTCATTTCTTCATTGATGTCTCACTAGCATGGAAGTTATCCGTGTAGGCGTTGAACTGTAGCAAATCTTAACTGAATTATATTCACAATGGTATCCACTGATGTTATAAAGTCGAAGTGATTCATATAAAACGAGTTGCTTTTTTAATTACCCCCGTTTGCATGTCGTGGTAGCTACGAACATGCAACTACTTCGTAAATCTAAAGTATCTTAGGAAGAATTGTTTATCTTCAGAGTAGATGCTGAAAATTATTTTCTTTCTGTAAACACTTCCGTACCATAATGTTTTCGCTGTAAGAAAAATCCTAATGTAAACAATAGCACGTGACTGAAGTGAGGCTTCATTGGCCGCTGTTTGGCGCCATAGATTCTCAGTACGTGTTCCCGCCTACTGTTGTACATTCTGTTTCATGTTAAACATTTCCCGTTACTCGTCAAGTAGGCCTAACCTCACTACTATGCATTCGTTTGCTTAGGAAACATTTACTTTATAATTACTGTAATTAAATTATTTTTAAGTCTTATGTCTTCACAATGGACAGTTGAGGATGCAAAAGCCATACTTCAGTACCACGTGCTTACGTGAACAACTACGAGCTCTAGTGAGTAGTGGCGCCAGCTTGTTACAAGAACAGACTACCTCGGTATTACTGTTGGTATTCATCCGCGTTCATAGTACATAACAAAATATAAAAGTAGCTTTTCTTTTACATAGCGTTTTACATATGAGTGAAGTTAAATGTTCCATCGTATTTAACAACTAGAATTCAATTTTTTATTTTCAAATAATAAAAGATTGTGGTTTCGAAATACGAACTATATTTTCCTGCGTCATGCGAGTGTTTCGACTGGGAGCCAATCACGGATATGACAGCAACGTGCTTATGTTTACATTATGATTTTTCTTACAGCGAAAACAGTATAGTTGTCATGTTTCTGGCAGTTCGTTGAAACACGTCCTAGTCAATACCATCTCCACATCGCACAACGCCCGTGTGGATTTCGATAAACTCTATCCTTAAGATAATATCGTGACGTTAAGTTTTGGTGGCCATAAATATTTAGCAAACACTCACTCTTCAAAGAACCTTCCGACTAGGGTGATACACGCAGTCGACGTGTTGAAAATAACCTGCAGTCACTTCAACGTCCTCCAGCTGCTCAAGGAATTATTCCAATAAGCGTCTGGATGAGTCTCTATTCAGCAACCACAATCTCCTCTTCTTCTCTCCGAAACTTCACAATTTTCTGATGCTGAACGGGGTTTCATAATACCGTGTGGGTTATGTGAGGCTCCTGCAGATATCCAGGTAGGTCTCGTTTGTGAATGGCTCCTGGAACTCGTGAACAGCAGCAATCCTGAGTCGCTACCTCTGCATGTGGAGTAGAGATAGTCCGTTCCCTGAGACAAACGACGTAATGATTTCTGAGCAGACTGCTGGAGACTGGTCCGGATGACTTCCGCGACGTTTGCGATGCTTGACAATGCATTACAGAACGTAGTTCGTGCAACACTAGGCCACTTCGAACACCTACATTGATTCCAAAATTCAAGGACATCTCATGTCAATGTTCCTTTACGAATGAAATACAGTAGTTACAATTTTAGAGTAATAATTTTAGTGTTGAAGTGTGTGTACATTTTTTCGGGCTACTCGCGAAAGGTAAAATCATAGAACAAGTCAGTATGGTCAACAGGATCACAGATGAAGCAAAGAATACAAACAAAATATCCGGATACTTGACGACACAATTTGGAAAAAAAATAACAGTAGGAAGTAAAGCAAACAAGGCAAGACAACGAGTACGCGACAACATACAAGAAAAAGACCTTCAGGGGAGAGGATGGTATTTTTTAAAACTATTTTCCTATTTGGTGTAAAATATTAATTTTTTGTAAAGGGTGCGTCAGAAAGAACGGATGGATTTCAAACTATCGATGCGCAACGAGGAGAGAGATATAGTGAGGGGGACCACGACTGTTGGGTCAGCCATAGAATGCAGTTTCAGTTGAGAATATGGTGTTGGTCTGGTGTACAACGTGCTTTCATCGTAGAGACATTTTTTAAAAATGAAGAGTCTGTGATCGCCACTCAGGACTCATTTCGACATCGGATGTCACGCTAGGATTCCAACTCGGAATACAATTTTGCGGTGGGTGGCTTCATTTCGTACCACAGGTTCAACATTAAAGAAGAAATCACCTGGACGAAATTCTATTGCACTGAGATTGTCCGAGGCTACGGTAAGATCTCGCGCCCTGCGACTTCTTTTTTGGGACCATTTGAAGGCGTAAGTTTGTAAACATCGATCACATACACTGGACGAACTGAAGACAGCGATTCGTGAAGAAATCGTGGCAATTGCACCAGCTATGACTGTGAAAGTGATGGCGAACATCAGAAAACGCCTCGATGCCTGTATTGAAAGCCAAGGACATCATATGGATAATGTTGTTTTCCATAAATAAACTGCATGTATTGGTGAATATGTTGATAACAATAAATTTTTGATTTGATGAATCTTTACAATTTTCTTGCCATGTGAAATCTATCCGTTCTTTCTGACGCACCCTATATGTAGAGAGCTCATAGCTGTAGGAACTCAATCAAATATAAATATTTTGAAAAAAAAATTATTTGGGGGGCCCAAATTTGAAAAAAAATATACCCAATGCAGGATTGTACTAAAACCGATATATCTAAACCGTTTTTAAAGATAGAATCAAACTTTTTTTTGTAATGTATTTGCAAATGCATGTTCTACAAACTGTCTCTAACAGAATTTTGATATTAGTCCCTACATTTGTAAAATAAACAATTAAAATTTAATAACAATTTTCTGATTTCCTTTCTTGCAAACAAACGGACGTATTTTTAAAATGAAATCAATTAACAAAATTCTGTTACAGAGAAACGTTTCCTAATAGACTAAAGAATGTATGTTCTAAATTTTATGGATGTATCTTTAATAGTTCAGAAATTATATCCATTTTTGTCTGGCAATGTAGCAAAATAAATGAAGTTACTGGAAACCGATAAAAGTTAAAAAAATCCATAGCGCAGGAAGTTTAAAAATGGCGACTCAACATCCGATAAGGGCACAAATACCCACAAAATGTTATGCTATGCATTCCACACATATCACAGAGTATTTTAAAGATTTTTTTTTTAATTTACTCATTTTTCACCAAAAAATACCATCCTCTCCCCTTAAGGAAGACCGCAGCTACGATGAAAGGACGTCGTCATATTCCGAAACTGAAGTGAATAAACACGCAACTAGCTATCAGTTTTCAGTCGTAGAGGAAGAAGAATAAGAAGAAATGTTAATTAAAGTGAAATTAAGATTTCATGGCATTGCATTCAAAGTAACATTAGAATATTTCAAAAAGAATACCGATGGCTGGCGGTAGCTGTGATGTGCTTTAGAACGCCTTTCAATTCACAGCTTTCGATCACAAAGCAAATACCGACACTGCAACATGGTTAAGAGCTACAGTAATTACTGAGAAATATCTGTGGAATTGATTACAATTCAATGACAGAATGAACGCTGGTCTACTACGAAAAATTAATATTGAAGCATTACTACAGAGTGTTAAATGTCTGATATTAGATAACGAATATCAAACAGGGCTATCGAATGTCAGACATCGCATATCAAGTTTTGAGTATCGAATATCTAACACACCACATTATGAAATGTTAAGTGAGAGTATTGTTTATCGAGCAAGCATGACCGTGAAACGAGCGGGCCCGGATTCAAATCCTGGTTGGGACAATTTAATTGGTTGAGGTTTTTTCGTTTTTCCCTCAACCCATTAACAGCAAATGCTGGGTAACTTTAGGTGCTGGACCCTGGACTCATTTAGCTGGCATTAACACTTCATCTCATTCAGACCTACATAGCCATAGCAGTTGATAAAGCATTGTAATAGTACAACTAATTTTAAAATTTTAACAATATCGAATAGAAAGAAAGGAATGCCTATCATATTATAAGCACTGAATAACGACCACCCAGATTCTAATATCGAAAACAACGTAGCCTACCAACATCTAGCATCGTAATGCAATCGATTCTTCAGTATTCGGCATTCGTTGTAACTGTTCACATTTGCAAACATCTAAAAGTATTTTATAAATCTTAAAGCATGACGGAGACTTCTTCGTCACAGAAAACAACAATCGATCTATTCACCTTTACCATAACTTTCGATACTAGCCGCTCATGATTCGGGTTTTAATGGTAAAATAATTATTTTCACCAGCCTCGCCAGCAAACCAAGTTCTGCAGCTCAAAAACCTTTAATAGGTTAAAGAACAGCTGCATCTGACAGCAGAAGAAAAGAAGAAGGGATATAGGAAGAAAAAATATTATATACAACAAGAGAAGATCCAGCAACTAAGCAAGTCTTCTTTTCACCTGTTCATTGAAACACGAGTCTGCAAAGAAAAGCCCTCACAATCGATAACAACCTTGCCAAGGTCTAAAACGTGTTAAATAGTATGATAATACTTTTATGCGAGATCGTCCGTATTTGCTTGGTTTCCGCACAAAACCAATCCGCGAAAAGTCTAAAATTCCACATTCAGTATTCCCAACCTAACATACATAACAATTTCCCTCTTCTTACCGCTTAAGTGACATATTGATTTTACTGCTTTAGGCTTTTAACATATTATTTTTAGAGACGTTCAATATAGTAATAATTATAAATTGGAAACTTACCACTGCAATTTCACCTAAATTGCACTGTTAATTATTGTTTTTTAAATATTTGCAAAAATTAAATAAACTCTACAACTCCACTAAAGTTACTGCATTCGTGATGCAAGTAACATTACGGAAGCCGTGAAAAAATCAACAAGATTCCAGACTCATTACATAACCTTACCGTTTGTTTTAAGTTCGCATTTATAGACTGGGGGAAAAAAAGACAGACGTATATCACGGCCTGCTGGAGTATAATAATAATAATAATAATAATAATAATAATAATAATAATAATAATAATAATAATAATGTTTTATTTTCGCTGGCAGAGTTAAGGCCATAAGGCCTTCTCTTCCACTCAACCAGCCTTAATCAATACAATACATAAATTTAAATTACAAATATTTTCACTACACTTAAAAGGTTCTCCAGCAATAATCTTCACTACACATTTATTTAAATTTAGATAAATCTATAAGGTAAAGTAGTAACTTAATTTATGAGCTAATTTAATTCAATCAATTATAATTAATTTAATATTTGAGATAGCTAGTAAAATGATGAAAATTAATTTAATATAAGCTTACTAGGACTATGTTACAGGGAGAATATATATATTTCTATTTCTATAATGAGAATATTAATGTAATTGTCATTAGAGGTTTTGTAAATCTATTTAGAGAAATTAAAGATAATAATAATAAGAATGGACAGATGTTAGTTTCATTATAAGTAACAAATATTAATCAGCAATTCATCTGTTAAGTAAGAATTTATGTAATTTTGACCTAAATGAAGCTATTGTCCAACAACCCCTTATATCACTCGGAAGCGAGTTCCAATTTCTAGCAACTGAAACTGTATAGGATGAAGAATATAAAGATGTCTTGTGGTAGGGTATAATGAGTAAATTGTTATAATGAGATCTTGTACTTAGCTGATGATATGCGGATAAATTTTGAAAACGAGAAGCCAAATATATTGGGGTAGCGGTGCGCAGAATTTGAAACAAGAGAACAAGGGAATGCAGAGCTCGTCGATCGCTTAGCCTTAGCCAAGACAGAGTTTGGAAAGACGGGGAAACATGATCATACTTACGAATATTACAAATATAACGGACGCACGCATTATGCACACGTTGTAGCCTGTTGCTCAAATTTGCACAGAAACACAGAAAACATTTTAAAGCAACAATGTTGAAGATAGATATTTTTGTTTTGCAAATTTGCCGTCATTGAACAGAAACCAAGATGGAGATTTCATTGCAACTAATTAGAAATTCCTCTTTCAGATATGTAATAAACGATCTTCGCACTAAATAATATACGATACACGAGCGGAATGTTTTTTGTCAATTCTCGGAAATTAAAAAAGGTCAACTACGTTTCGCTTTTTCAAACTTTTCCTCGAACACGAAAACTTCAACATACCGCTCTTGTAACGCATATTACTATTGTGGCTTCACTTTCTGAACGTCACAAACGATACTCTCCTTACAATGTCAACAAGTTACTGACAGCATCACGTATCCCTTGGTTAGAAACCTAGGGACGGGGAATGCGGTCAGACTGATAAAATGTGGGTTCAAACAAAGAAAACTTAAATTCACCACACATCACCCTCCACTGGTCCGTCATTAGTGACGTAATAACCAACAATCCGAGGCTTCAAGTGTCCAACAGGCACGCTCCCTTCTCGAACAGAGCATCGCGCCCGGCGTGGCGTGGTGTGGTGTGGCGTGGTGTGGTGTGGTGTGGTGTGGTGTGGTGTGGTGTGGTGTGGTGTGGTGTGGTGTGGCGTGGTGTGGTATGGCGTGGTATGGTGTGGTGTGGTGTGGTGTGGTGTGGTGTGGTGTGTGTGGAGAATGCAAGAGGCAGGCTTGCAGTGTAATATAATAATATATGACTGAAAGGATTTCAGTTTTGTCCTTTAAATGTGTAGAAGTTTATTCCGAACAAATGCAACTTTGTAAAATTCAAACTCGTATTTTCCATTCATTTCGGTCTTCAAAGATTCAGCCCGTCGAATTCATTTCTTCGCTGTTTCTTGCTTCATCAAATCTTTCTAATGCCACATAGTTGTTGCTTTCACTGCACACATGTTTATAACAGCTGATAGAAATGTTATGTTTTATTTAACGACGCTCGCAACTGCAGTGGTTATATCAGCGTCGCCGGATGTGCCGGAATTTTGTCCCGCAGGAGTTCTTTTGCATGCCAGTAAATATACTGACATGAGCCTGTCGCATTTAAGCACACTTAAATGCCATCGACCTAGCCCGGGATCGAACCCGCAACCTTGGGCATAGAAGGCCAGCGCTATACCAACTCGCCAACCAGGTCGACTAGCTGATAGATAATACGAAGTAATTGCTGAGTGATTATGTAGTATGATCCACAATCATCGTTGTGGGGGTTGATGATTGGTTGTTATCTAGTATTTCGCTCCATATGACTGATTTATATCAGTTGACTAACGTGCAACAGGAATATTCTGGTGAATTAACAGATCGCGGTGGATACCTAGGGGAGAACGGCAGTGGGTTTTTTTTTGCATCAATTTCATTTCATGAATGAACAAGTGAGGGTAAGGGAAACGGTACGGTATCCCCAGAAAACCTGACGAATCAGTCTCTGTCCAACACGAATTCCACTTGAACTCGCGTCTCCGACGTCTAACCGACGGGCTAGCGCTGTATTGGTATATTAGGCCGCAGTTAATGCCGCCACCTGCAATTTAGTGCCCAACTAATGTTTTCCTGGTCCGTCCCTTAAAATGTATTCAATTTGCTGGATGGCCGTGATAGAAGAAGCTCATCTGCATGCTATCTAGATCTGGTTAGCTGCCAGGATGACCCACGCCTCCCCGCGCATGCTATGGCACATTGGAACGCGACAATACTTGGTTGTAGAATAGTGCGGACTGATGATTCCGAGTCAATTTTCAATGACTGCCTAACATAATACTTTTTGATTTCATATACATTTCTATGCTGTTGTTTTCTGGTCAACTGTTCTAAGACAGGTCTGTACCTCACAAATGATACCAACAAGATACTACTTATGTATGTATTTATTTACACTGCAAGTGGGCAAGCACCCGGTGGCAGTGGTATATACAATATTAACAATACACAGTTAAAATGATCAGCAATACACAATAAAATTTACAATACATAATACAATTTACAACACATATACAATTTTATACACAATACAATAAGAATACACAATACAATTTAACACAATAATAATAAAACATAAAATAAAACACCTAATTTTACAACACAACCTACATAATTATGTATAGGTCCTACATAAGTTTCAATAGTCTTTCACTTTACTCTCATCTCATTCCCTGTAGTGGCACTATGACGCATTTCACTGACACTTTAGCACATTTCACTGACACTCTGTAACACATTTCACTGACACTATAGAACACATTTCATTGACGCTATAAATTATCACTGATCGGAACTGTTCACTGCACTGTAAAACCATAACTTCACTGACTCACCTCGCTTCACTGATACAACAGTTCAAATAAGTCAAATAATTGCATTCTTATGCATACTTATAAACAGAACTACATTTAAACTAAACATTTCTAGTCTATGAGGTAACTAGGCCAGGAGATAATGGGGTAGGGTAGCCATCTGTTTTCCCCCCTCTATATTCCTATATACTAACAAAATTAATGACAATTGAAGGTTTTTTTGGGAGGGAGAAAACAACCATAGTTCAAAAGTATAAATTTTTAGGAGAAACAAAAAACTATCTGGGATGGGTGTTGTTGACACTTCAAGTATGAAATTCATCATGCCTGCCGTTTCTTGAAGTGTAGTAGAAATTTGGGAAAACTGAAGTACATTTACAACTTAAATTGCGTCATGTAAATGTAGGTAACTGTGGACAATCGTTGTTTTAAGAAAAAACACCCTGTTGTGATTGAGGTGTGCCTCTTCTTCAATATTATTTGTCAAGTACAGCAGCCATCTTGAAGGAATCTATCATGGCGCCACTCACGGAAACGACTTAAATTAAAACTGAATACAAGCGGGAAGGATGTATCTATGACCTCCATAAATTGCAAAGGTGTAGAATAAAAAATAAATTTAAAAAAATGTTGTGCATTACTTTTGGAGTGCCCCTCATATAATGACAATGCAAAACTCTCATCTTCATCAGAGTCACTCCATCATCCGGCGTACATGAAAACATCGGCTTTTTTGTCATATGTGCTTTGGCACTTAGCTTGATAACAAATCAAACAAAGCTACACTGAACCCATTGCGTCCCCCTTTTCTTTTTTGTTATCACATCTTATCTTCATATTTCTAAAATTCGTATTGTGATACAATTTTTTAAAATACTGTAAAATGTAACACTTAATGCTCAACAAAATGTCGCCTCAAACAGCTCAGGTTTCTATCAGTAAAGCTAAGCCTATATGGCGACTACTGATGTATCTAAAATTTCAAAAATATTTTCTAAAATTTCATTAAGATAAAATAAATCATTGTACCAAATATCATATTCTTACCTTTAGTAAAAAGCCTGTAATGTAGTTACAAACATCCACAAAATTTGTACGCCAGAGAAATCGACGTTAACTCGCTCTCTCCAAACATAAAAGCTCATTGAAGCAGCTACAATAGTCACACAAAGCTTAGCTGTATGTTTCTGGAAACCGGACAACATATGCAATCCCTTGGCGGAAATTTGAATCTCGTAAGACCATTGGTTAGTTCACGAAATAACCACTGCCACGAAATTACCAGTGTTTACCCTATTGTATAGCACACAACAATGAACAGATTTTATACGCTCGTTTAAATTATCGTCCGAGCTAAACTTTCCAGTTGCGCATAAAATCCAATTTTTACTCTCTTGTACTACTGAAACTAAACATTTTATGACTATGCAAACTTTTACAGAGTTAAACGTTTATTGTCCTTGTAATATTGTGATGTTAAAAATCGCATGCTAAATCGCATTTAATCGCGTGCCATTAAAATAACATTGAAGACGGATCTGGCTAACGTAAGTAGAGTAACAATACTTGAGGAACCATGACCATGACTTTCAAATATGTAATTATATTCTGAATTGGACGAACAGTTTGGAAGTTAAAGGCATACAAGAGTAAAAATAAAGGCGCTTGCAGATTGTTAACAGTAACAGCTCATCCTGTGTGCAGATAGTATCATGATGGCTGTCTTTGCTAACAAATTGTTTGCTTAAATTAACGTATGAACAAAAAAACGTATTTACGTCAATATACGTTGATTCCATTGTTACTCTTTTGTTTATCTTCATTATTATCCTTATCTTTTCTTTATTTCTGCCTTCCATCCTCTCTTCTTCAATTTGTATTTTCTTCACTGATAATATGTTTCCTCATATCTTTTCCCCCTTTGTTAACTTCCTCCTTCCTATTGTTATTATTTTTAAATTTAACTTAGTTTTCTTTTCCTCTTTCTTTCTCACATTTCATACCCTTTCTCCTCCCATTTGTACTTTTTCTTTCTTTCTCGTGTTTTCTTCCCTTCTTTCTTCGTCTCTTCGTTTCAGGCCAAGTCACTTGTATATGATGCTTCCATTACATTATCAAACAGCCAACAAAGTAAGTATTCTCCCATGAATACGATGTAAGCTCTAAGAATGACCCCATAGGAAAGAAGTTAGTCTGTCAAGACAACACATTTCATCGGCATGTTTTTCATATAGCTTAGAATAGGAGTTCAGGAGACACTGATGAAGACGTAACATCACGTCGAAACGAGCCGTCTGTCCAAGGTAATATACCTTTTTTAAAAATGTTAACACTTTTTAAGGTGTAACTAAACAATTTTATGTTTTTAGAATAGGACTTGAAACCCTACGTATTCATCTACGCAAAATAATGAGCCGATCTGAAATTATTAAACAATAAATTGTAGGAATTTTGGAAGGGAAAGAACATTGTTTAAAATTACTTTGGTGAATAAAACAAGTATCTCTGGATATGATCTAAAAAGGAATTTGCATATCTGCCTACAATCAACAATTTAATTTCTATTACCAGGTGGTTAGTTAGTCTAGCTGGATTTTCAAAACTTGCACCAAAGAAAGGTACAGAAATGTCACATTTTTCTGGAAGCCACATTGTCAGAGCTTGCCTCCTGTACTTTCGCAATATGCAAGCGTAATGCCATTAATTAAATTCGTACTGCGTCCTAATGAATACAAAACACAGAAAAGAGCGCACATGCCCCGAAGACTAACCCACGCGCACGTTGATCTCGGACGTTGGCACAGGCCTGGAGTAGGCTATGTGATACATGTTGCAGAATAATAGGAGTAACAGATACCGCAGATTAAAGCACACCAACCAGATGCTGCGAAGTGGATTTCAAAGAGGGATCCTACAGATATATTTTACAACACCTTGGTCCCAATTTCTCTGTTGCAGATTTAAAGGTGTCAAATAACAACAATTTATTTTGTGATGTCAGTCAAGGGACTCGAACTGTACCGGTAGTGATAGCAGTGCAGTCTATGCTAGGTGGATCAACCCTCGTTTGATTTTGTATTTTAATCAGTTATGTTCACCGCAGTCTTTCCCGAAACAAACCACTCAGCCATCAGGGACGTCGTGTCTTTATGTAGTACAAGCAATCCTAACAATAAGGACGGCTGATTACTTAAGGGTATATGTACGTGAACGACCACAAATATTATCAGAAAATGCAGGCTCTAAATTTCTAAAATTTTATAAGAAAATGAACTCACAAAAATTACAATGTACTACAACAAGACTTGTTAGAACTTAAATATCTAATAAAAGCATAAAAAGGTTACTAATAATATTTTTCAAACCAGTTTTATCACAGTATGAAAAAAAAAAACTGCAGTTACATCATTTGATAACCATAACATTGTTATGATCTCTCTGACATCTTTCATATTTTTCCTGCATGTAATAAACACTTATTTCTGAAAAGTAGACTACTCTGAGACATGTAGAGTTGTTTAGTTTAATACATTTAATTTTTTATTTGTCCTATATAAATTATGCTATAATTTACATAATGCTTTGTGACCTAATTTTTCTATTTTCAAAGAAATAGTCATTATTGTAGTCTAACGTTTACATAAATTCATGTTAAATCCGTGTACAAAATTTTAGAATTCTATCTCTAATGGTTGTGGAGTTATGAAATAATATGTGTGAAATTTTTAAAATTTTGGAAAATTTAATTTGAAGTAAAAAGTGAATTCTTAAAAATAGTATTAGTAACCTTTTTTATACTATTTTTGTCCAATTATGAGTTAATTTCTTTATAAAACTTTAGAATTTTAGAGTCTGCATTTTCTGATAAAAATTTTGGTCGTTCACTTACATACAACCTTAATAAATAAATAATCTATATATTAGAATAATCGGCAAATCTGTTTAGCATATACTTAAACTGAAATATCTCGACATCTACTGGAGTTACGATAACATATTTGGGCTTAAAACACACGGGACGGTACACACTATTGATTGAGCGCTAATTTGTTTGATTCGGTCAATTTTGACCAAAGTTATGGTGGAACGTGTTTGAGCAATATTCCACAGTAACTCTGGTTCAAATTGACAGAATTAAGTAAATTTTAGCTCAATCGATATTGCGTAATGCCATAGGACCATATACAATATGCGGCAAAACAAACGACACTGAAATTTTATTTAATTGCGTTGGTACAGTATGTGTTCAAAATGTGCACCATCACATGCCACACACTGTTCATAACGTTCCTGAAGATTATTGAACATGTTTATGAACAAAGGTTGCTGTAAGGACACAAAAGACGTTATCTTCTCGCATCATTCGGAAATATTTGTAGGTGGGTCATCTGTCTTGAAAACTGATTCTTTCAACATGCCTCATATAAAATCATTAGGGGCCAAGAGGTCCGGGGAGCAGGAAGGGTACGTGAATGGAGTTCCACAGAAATTAGGCGATCTCCGAAGTGCCGTTGCAGAAGAGCAAGTGACTCCCCCGCGGTGTGGGCTGCAGCTGCATCTATTGTCGCTGAAGGGATAAGTTTCTGGCGCGACAAAAACGGAGCAAATTCGCACGAACGGGGTACTAATAATGGTTTCTGCGCAGGCTGCTCAATATTCCACCAAATCGTAACCCGCGCACTATGCAGTGGTTCTGTATAACATCAGGCCGTTCAATCTCTACGAGTTATTTCTCGGTTGATGTAGCCATCAAGATGAATATGGCTTTCATCTGAAAACCATGTGTTTCAGAAGAAATCTGGATTCTGATATACGTCATGGACAACTCTTGGCTGCAATAACGTAATCGGGATCGCTCATCCTTTTCTGTTAGACGCTGAGCAACTTGAATGCGGTATGTAAATCCACCCAGCTCTTTAACATCCGTCGAACAGACCTACCCCTCAAACCAAGTTTCAGCGATCTTCGTCGTAGGCTACGCTGTAACACCTGTTGCAGAAGTGCTTCATGATTCTCGTTTATGGTGACGATTCTTGGGCGCCTTGTTGACATAAGACTGATCCCATATGACGGAGCTTCTCAACGACAGCTAACATTGTTCTGTTCTTTGGTGCCTCCTTATCAAATCGTTTCTCGTGCTATTCTTTAACGTCAAACGAACTTGGCCCATTCTGATGTCGCACTCCGCTGACCGAAAATAATGTTCCATGATAAACACCTTCTCCTCTGTTGTGAGAACCATAATTGTAGAAATCAACACAACACTGAATTCACAATATGTCAGACTATTATATCTATATATATATATATATATATATATATATATATATATATATATATATATATATATATATATAATAAATACTTCGTTGGCACGGAAACGTGGACAGCAGATGAGCACGCCTGACAGACAAATACCTTCGTGATCAACTACGACTGGCAGTAAGTGACATAATTCCTGATTTTGAAACTCTGTCGCAGAGACATGCTGAAGACAGTTAATATTAGGCTGTGATGTGTCCTATGTTTTCTTGTTCATTTCTTTCTTCATTGTACGTACTATTAGTTTGTAACCTTATACTGTATAAAATTATATTTAAGTGTTTGACGTAAGGAAAATGAAATCCGTTAATAAGTCAGACAGTTGCTTCACTTCCCCTTCGGGTGTCCGCATCCCTCCATAAGTCCTATGCACGTTGCGGGTTACACAGTGGCTCGGCGCACGATCCCATTTTCGCCACGGCTGACATACATTGGCAACGTGATTATACATTTAAAATTTCACAATAACACATTTTCGGACATGAACAACAATACTTTGAAAGACGTATATTTTAAAATTAAAACAGTAAGTTATTATTTTCAGTCGCCTTACCTACATTCACATACTACATTAGCAATATGACAAAAGTATCATTGAATTGCTTCTTTATGTGTGTAAAATCTTTCCTTTTCCTACTTGTTTGTGTAAAATATAGTTGAGAATGTGAAAAACATGGAGTTTTTTTTCAGTTAATGTCTGCAACTTTGAGCGACTGTCCTTGACCTTAATTTTAATATGACCATTACAAATGCTAGTCGCACTGCAATTGCTGTTACTTAAAATCGAAAGGCATGTTAGTGGGTATCATTGGAATCCGCGGGATAAAAACATCTTCTCCTTTCGTTTTGCCAGTTAATAGCCACTTCTTACGTTTTGAATGAGTTTTTTTTTTCACACCAATTCTTGTTTCATTGCATCATTTTGGTGGATCAATATTTCGCAATAGTAGCCTATTATTGGTCATTCAATATTAAGTATTAAATTATATAGTACCAGTAGTAGTAGTAGTAGTAATAGTAGTAGTAGCAGCAGCAGCAGTAGTAGTAGTAGTAATAGTAGTAGTAGCAGCAGCAGTAGTAGTAGTAGTAATAGTAGTAGTGGTAGTAGTAATAGTAGTAGTAGTGGTAGTAGTAATAGTAGTAGTAGTAATAGTAGTAGTAGTGGTAGTAGTAGTAGTAGTGGTAGTAATAGTAGTAGTGGTAGTAGTAGTAATGGTGGTAGTGGTAGTAGCAGTAGTAGTAGTAGTGGTAGTAGTAGTAGTGGTAATAGTGGTGGTAGTAGTGGTAGTAGTAGTGGTGGTAGTAGTAATGGTGGTGGTGGTAGTAGTAGTAGTAGTAGTGGTAGTAGTAGTAATAGTGGTAGTAGTAGTGGTAATAGTAGTAGCAGTAGTAGTAGTGGTAGTAGTAGTAGCGGTAGTGGTAGTAGTAGTAATAGTAGTAGTAGTGGTAGTAATAGTAGTAGTAGTAGTAATAGTAGTAGTAGTGGTAGTAGTAATAGTAGTAGTAGTGGTAGTAGTAGTGGTAGTAGTAGTAATAGTAGTAGTAGTGGTAGTAGTAATAGCAGTAATAGTGGTAGTAGTAGTGGTAGTAGTGGTAGTAATAGTAGTAGTGGTAGTAGTAGTAATGGTGGTAGTGGTAGTAGCAGTAGTAGTAGTGGTAGTGGTAGTAGTGGTAGTAGTGGTGGTAGTAGTGGTAGTAGTAGTGGTGGTAGTAGTAGTGGTGGTGGTAGTAGTAGTAGTGGTAGTAGTAGTAGTAATAGTGGTAGTAGTAGTGGTAGTAGTAGCGGTAGTGGTAGTAGCAGTAGTAGTAGTGGTAGTAGTAGTAGCGGTAGTGGTAGTAGCAGTAGTAGTAGTAGTGGTAGTAGTAGTAGTAGTGGTAGTAGTAGTAGTAGTGGTAGTAATAGTGGTAGTGGTAGTAGTAGTAATGGTGGTAATGGTAGTAGCAGTAGTAGTAGTAGTGGTAGTGGTAGTAGTGGTGGTAGTAGTGGTAGTAGTAGTGGTGGTAGTAGTAGTGGTGGTGGTAGTAGTAGTAGTAGTGGTAGTATTAGTAGTAATAGTGGTAGTAGTAGTGGTAATAGTAATTTTACAATACAACCTGCATAATTATGTATAGGCCCTACATAAGTTTCAATAGTCTTTCACTTTACTCTCATCTCACTCACTGTAGTGGCACTATGACGCATTTCACTGACACTTTATAACACATTTCACTGGCACTATAGAACACATTTCATTGACGCTATAAATTATCACTGATCGGAACTATTCACTGCACTGTAAAACCATAACTTCACTGACTCACCTCGCTTCACTGATACAACAGTTCAAATAAGTCAAATAATTACACCCTTATGCATACTTATAAACAGAACTACATTTAAACTAAACATTTCTAGTCTAAGGCCCTCTTGTAATAATAAAAGAAAATTAAAATTAAGATAATATTCCCTCCTCATCCCCCATAGATGTAGCGAAATGCAAAGCAAGTTTAGTGACGACTGGAGAAACACCAATGAAGATAAGAAAACTCCCACAAAAACGATGCCCAGAAGAAAAGCAGTGGAGAATATCAAGAAATATGAAGTATACATTGTCATATTCAAGATTCTTCTTCAGATGGAGATTCAAGCAATTCTGGTAAACTGCAAAAAAAATAATGCATTCTTTCCTTGAAATATGTCACAAGTCTTCAAATACAAATATACTAACAATTTTTGACACTTGGTCATTAGAAAAATAAAACAACATGTTGATGGCACTACTCACATGATACAATTATCTAAACAAGTGGCCGCAGAAAAGGGCATTTTAACGACCCTGAACCTAAATCTCGAACCATCCACAGTAGAAGATATTGTTAAAACTTCATAATTTCGATTAAATGGGTAAGGTTATGAGTGGCAAAAAAATTTGTGAAAGTAAATGGGACGAGAATTCAGAAGCAGATTGATATTAATCGTGTGTAACCTTAAAAAACATACCAAAGTTTGATGGAGACTGAATAGGGACCGATGGCGGGCTTATGTGAGGGCGGCAATGAACCTCCGGGTTCCTTAAAAGCCATAAGTAAGTAAGTATGACTATTTCTTCAATTCGCAATGGTTTTGGTTTCGATCTATTTCATGAACTTGTAGTGTTTTCCCTCCACTGTCCTTTACACATCTGCTTGTGGTAAAATCTACACACGTATTCATCTAGATTATGACCAATATTTCGAATATTCCAGAGCCTCTACATTTAAACCTACACGAGTCAAATTAGTCACTGTCGTCTTCATAGTATATCCTAAAATGTTACATAATGTAATAATGGGTTATGCTTGAAACTAACCTGACATTTGTAGTGTGAACTAACAAAGTCACAAAATATAAATGATTTTAGTTATAAGTTAAGCACTTTTCTATCAAGTTGAAAACTAAATAGTCATTTTGACTCATGCCGTCTTTCTAGTTTAATGACGTTGGACTTGAGGCTTTCCCGGCTTTGGATACGGAATAATTCTTCTCTGGTTCTAAGCCGTGTGAGTTGGATTGTTGCTTCCAAGTTGTCGCTGACTATCTCTGCCATCTTCTTCAATCCTAATCCGAGAATAATTATTCCAACTTTAATAATTCCTGTTTACCAAATAATACGACTATTAAACAACCGTGTTTCATTGTTTCGTTTACAGAATATATAAATTTTATTTCAAAGAAATCCGACGAAGATAAAATGTTTTTTTTTTTTTTTTAATTTGTGCGATTTGACTTCGAATTACTTATATAGAGTAGCTGCGAACTAAGACTTTACTGAATGTTTATGGAAGTGTAAGTGGATTAAAGTAAGGACATTTTTGTCTATTTTTAAGACGGATGAACGTACATTGGAGAACCAACGCGATAACCTTAGGTATAGTCCAGGCTATCCTGCCAGAGCATCTGGTCTGAAATATCGATATGCTTTGAAAAAAGTATGCAAAAGTAGCTCTTGGCACATTAAAAAATCTGTAAAGTAAACATAGACATTGCATTTTATGAATTTTTAAACATAGACAGTTTTTCACTCTCCTACATCATGGTGTTCGTCTTGCTAACTGTACACGCCTTTCGGCCTTTCAAGAAAGGAGCGCATGCAATTCATAACCCGATAAGCAGCTGCGCTTGATGAGACAGCGGGCGTGTACCGGCACTCTGGGCGTTCTGCCTCCAGCTAGCCTTGACGCCAGTTCCGCGGCCTGATAACGCCCTCATGTCGGACCTAACACTTCACTTTTCTTTCTGCAAGTTTGGCGTCGGAAGTTCTGAACAGGAAATAATTTTCCTGTTCCTGGTTTCACACCTCTCTACATATACCCCTTCCCTGAATTTTCTCCGCAGCATGATTTCTTCTCCTGCCTCCGCTGGGATTTGAACCAATCCACACGCGATCTCCGGACGCCTTGAGCGCAATTGTAATGTAGAAACCTGCACAATTTGCTGTGAACGATTACATTGTGCTTCATGACTTACTTAATTAGATGTGGAGGAGGAATTATTAATTTAAAAAGATATAAATCGCTTTAAGCAGTTATTCTTCGTTATGAATCCTCAGAGTTAAGTTGTTACGTCTATAATGGGCTTTGAATTTGCTCTTAAAATTCCTAACGCTATAATGACATTGAGATAATATTCATACAGGAAACATTTCAAATCTGTAGGCAAGTAATTTAAAAAGTATTATTATTATTAATTATTATTATTATTATTATTATTATTATTATTATTATTATTATTATTTTGAAAATGTATCTTGGAAGAGCACATTTCAAATATGTTAAATATTATTTTTAAACGATAACAACGACAATAACAAAACAATAACAAGAAACTCACCATTTGTCCTTACTTTCAACTACACAGTCACTTAGCTGTGTTACACCTAGTTGCCTTGGGAATATAACAAGACAGTACAATTTTTTACAAAATACTTTGAAAACATACATTTGTAATAACAGAATTGTTAAATTTCAAAATATTTCCCAACCTGGTAGTTTATCCCATTATTATTATTATTATTATTATTATTATTATTATTATTATTATTATTATTACTTACTTACCTACTTACTGGCTTTTAAGGAACCCGGAGGTTCATTGCCGCCCTCACATAAGCCCGCCATCGGTCCCTATCCTGAGCAAGATTAATCCAGTCTCTATCATCATATCCCACCTCCCTCAAATCCATTTTAATATTATCTTCCCATCTACGTCTCGGCCTCCCCAAAGGTCTTTTCCCTTCTGGCCTCCCAAATAACACTTTATATGATTATTATTATTATTACTTTTATTATTTTTATTTTTATTATTATTATTATTATTATTATTATTATTATTATTATTATTATTATTACTACTACTACTACTTATACCAATGGTCGTCAGCATGCTGAAATGGGTAAAGAGTAAGGAGTGTCTCGTAATATGCAGAAGGGAGAGAGGGAAAGCATACCATTCCCGTGCATAATGAAATATAAGTTAAGCATGAGAAAATATCAGACAGTGTGCACAACAGCTCGTATCAGTAGGCTGAACATGCCCGACAACTTCACGATGCGACTTTTCCGCAGTTCAGTCACTTCATACCGTCCTACTGGCATGTCATATCTGCGATCATGCAAATTCCGAAATACATACAATCAGTGCCTTTGAGGGGTGAAGGACGGCCCGCTATACAAAGAAAGACGGAATTCCCTGTTGACCATTTTATTCAAAACAATAGAAGATTGAAGGAGTAAAGACCGCTTTCTGCAATGCAGAAGAGAATAAAAATTATAAGATGTATTGAAATTTCTACATATATCCATATAAAATGCAGTAAATATAGAAAAATAGATATTAATTATGATTTAGGTTTTTAAGTTCTTAAGGGCAAATTTAGTTTTTTTTTTTTTTTTTAGGTTCAACAGAATTTACATTTATATGACTCTTATGACTACGATTCGAAAATTATCTAATAAAATTATCAGTTAAAAAGCAAGGAAAAAAAAAGTAAAAACCTATAAATCCGGTCTCTAGTAATATGTCAGGTCTCCAATTTGGTGGTCCGCGGACCGCTGGGGGTCCACATAAACAATTTAGGCGGTCCTTGTATAAATTTATTGTTGAACAATACCTGCCCCCCCCCCCGAATTTACGGGCTGCCACTACAGAACAGACTATAGCAAACAATTGATTGTTTTAACAAACACTTAGGTTTTTTAAATACACTTATTTTTGCAATACCAATGCTCTTTAAATACGAAAAAATGTCATTACGTCAGCCATCTCTCGGTGAAAGTATGAACTTCAATTAGCTAGTCCAACTTCTGTTGATAGAGAGCACAGATGAAGAAACTTCGTGTCTTTCGTCGAATTCTCCCGAAATAATAATAATAGTAGAAAGAGCATTTTAGCTTTTGCTGAACTCGAATGATTTTGTTTTGTTTTTGCACACTGCTGCGTGGTAGCGTTCGCACTGGCTACAGATACAGCCTTGGTTACGGAGTGCAGATGTTATGATGAAACCCATGAATGGCGAATCTGGTGACTACATGTGTCTGCTGCTCCAATTTCGGATTTAGTCCATCATTGCACTACGCTGTAGAATCCTCCCGAAATCCAGTGGTAAACTTCTAAAACTGTCGCAGGCTCTCTCCAACTCTAGTGGTGAGTACACAGTCTACTATATATAGTCACGAAGCTTGAGTTTTGAGGGTGCTAGAAACAATAGACTGTTACGGTTCTATTTTGCATTGCCTGTAAAGAGGCGATATTAGCGATCCTAGTGGTGAGCAACTATCTAATGTTTGCATATTTACTACGTATTGAGCTTCGCGACTATATATATATATATATACATATATATATACATATATATATATATACTAGACTGTGGTGAGTATGTAAGTTTGTAAAATCCAACGAGAGAGTTTAAAGAGTGGCCTGTCACGGCAGGGAATCCGACAACACTCGTCTTCACTTTCACACTACGAGGAGAAGCTACGTATGGTGTAAAAGCAAAATAATTATTGTCAAGTTGAAAAACAATGATTCGAGTTTTTCGTGAAAATGCATTATTTCAGAATTCCTGATGACGAAAAGCTACTTTTTTGACATGCCGTCTATCTGTCTGTCTGTGTACAACGATTTCTACTATTAATTTGTTCAATTTTGTTCATATTCAGTTTCTAGAGCCTACGACTCAATTATCAGGGAATTACGTACAGTTACCCTGAAAAAGAATGAGACGATTCTTGGTCGTCGGAAGTTAAAGTTCTACAGCGCGGTTCACTCGATATCGACGTAGGGATACATAACATGACAGATAGTACAAGAATTGTTACAAGGACCACAACAAGGATAAGGACCAGAATAAGGATCACGAAGAAGACTGCCATTTAAGGCCAGGATTTCACAACATAGCTCGAGTCCCAAAATATCATTGCTTCACTGTACCGAATGGCAAATGCCTGCTAAGGGATCTACATTCTGGACTGCTGCTATCACTGTCTTGTCTCGGTAGCTCATATAGTAGCGTGCCGGTTCCATTGTATAACCGAAACGTCTCGTGTTCGATCCCAGGTAAAACTTTTTTTTATTGAGGTGTAATTAATTTGTTCAGAGTTCCTCGACTGTCTAATTTGTCGAAAAATATGGAATAATTTATGCCCAATTTCTGGGTCTTACAAGTGGGCTGAACCTCGTCAAAAAAAATAAATCTTACTTGGAAGTTAAAAGTATTCTTCCTCAAACAAAAATCATAAGAAACAAAAAGAGACCTGTTAACTTAAAATCTTGTCCACATGCCATCAGCTTCTATTACAGCTCTAAGTCGATCCGGCATGGATGTCACGAGATTGTGGAATAAGTTCTGATCCCCGGCGAGATCTTCCCAGGTGTCAACAACTTGATCCCACAATTCGTCTGGATTTCGAGGGCGTCGGTGGGCATAGGTGGCTATCCTTCTCTTTTTCAATTCCGCCCATAAATTTTCGATGACATTCAAATCAGGTGACTTCAGAGGCCAATTAATGATTTCGATCTCGGGTCTCCTTTGAAACCATCTTTGAATGCTTGCAGCATAGTGCACGGGATGGTTATCCTGCTGGAACAGCAATGTTCCTTCGGGAAAACGTTCTCGGGCGGAGGGAAGGAATATATTTTCCAGAATGTGCTCGTAAGTTTCCGCATTAAACCGGCCATCGATGCGTTCTATAACGCCAGGTCCATCGTAAGACATCCACCCCAACACGATATGCTAAAGCGCCCCGATCTTTCACGTCGGTGCACATAGCGCTGATCATGTCGGAGACCATCCTCACGATAGACACGGACAGGACCTTCGTAATCACTCGAGATGGTTGTTTCGTCGGAGAAAATTACATTTCTCCAATCGAAATCCACTCGATTGGTAGCGAAGGTAAGAAGGTCGACAGCTTGTGCTTCCCCCAATATTTCCATTTGCGCAGCCCTCCGGCTCCTAATATCGCGGTTCCTCAACCTGCTGATCACAGTCTGTGAAGAGCCGGGAAAGTTAGATGCTGCTCTTATTTCGTTAGCAGTCAGAAAGGGGTCCTGTCGAACTGTCTCGAATAAAAGAGCATCCTCTTCCAATGAAGAAATCCGCGGACGCCCAGGAATAGGGCGATTTTCGACCTCCCCAAAATTTTGGTAACGATGAACCCATCTCGCGGCTGTACTTCCAGGAACACCGACCAAACGGCCAGCAGATCTAGCCCCATATCCAGCCTCAACTAGAGCTATAACTCGCTGTCTCATGTCACGTCGGTTCGCCATTACGATGAGAAATGAGAGATGACGATAATACTTTAGTGTAGACAATGACTATTTAACATGATATAGAATTATTGAAATAAGAGGCATCTTGCATAGTAAGAGTTAATAAATCAACCCTAAATTAAATATCTAAATAACAGGATATAACAGGAAGTCCAATTGTTGCGAAACTAATCAAATTAAATCTAATTACATTAAATAAACAAACCCCAAGTTATGACACCACATTGCTACAGCTAAATTGTATGTTATTAACATAAGCATTGAATAGGTCCGTGGTTGTGCGTTGGACGACAAAACCAAACATCGAAAGTTCGAATCTTGCCGAGGAATGTAACTTCTTGCTTTTTATAATGTAAATCAGACTTATAACTACAATCATTCATATTTCTTACATTATTTATTAATATTTATAGCCAACATTGAATTTGTAAAGAAAAGACTTTAGAAATCTCATATGGAATTTGTGATCTGTAGTGACATAAACATAGATTATCTCTCGGAACTTTTCCGTAAAAGTAAATTAAATTCACTCCTTGAAACTGGAAACCTTATTCGTAGGGTCATTTTCCCATAGCATACAAGCTGAAGTAACACAGCCTTTGATAAACGTTTTGTACACAGAATTAGACTGAATTCCTATTCGACAGAACCTATAATCAATGGCTTGTCTGACCATGATAAACAAATCCTATGTGTTTCCAATGTCACTGAACAATTTCAAAATATTAATTTAAAAACTAAGAAAGGATCGTAATTGCTGTATCTAGTGATTATTTACATTTATGTCTACAAAATGAATCTTGGAAAAACACATATGATACTGGTACTACTGATATTAAGAGTAAATATATTGAATTTTTCACTTAATTTCATAATCACTTCAGTGGATGTTCTCCACTCAATGTTGTGAAAAAATTCAAAAGTTAAAACATGTAGATAACGCAGGGACTTCAAAATCTCATGTATTAAAAAGAAGAATCTATATGTAATGAGTTGCAATGTAATGATCTTCATGTTCTTAAATACTGCAAGAAGTACAGTGTAATGTATCAAAAATTATGAAAGAGGGAAATAGAATATATTTGAGTAGAAAAGTACAAAATTCAGATAATGCAATTAAACCTATTCGTAATATTATTAAATTTAAACTTGTAGATATCCTAAGAAAGAAAATATTTTTTCATTAAAACCAATGATTATAAAGTAGAGGATCCCAAATCTATTGCAAATTCTTTTAACGTATTATAGTATATAGTACAGAAATATTATTGACAACTTAAACATTCAAGATTTTGCAAAAGATACTGCAATTGGTTACTTAACAGATGTATTTAATAATTATTATTAATATATGTAATTAGTCAATAACTGCAACAGTGCTTATACATTCAATCATAACATGAATAAAATTGAATGCAAACACGTAGATAAAATAGTTAAAATTAACTGCAGGGGTGAGAATGAAATAATCCAAAGCCATACTTTTAACAAAAATTGTTTTGTGCGAGTGCATTTCTTACACATATGGGAAAGCTATTAATAAATTATTGTAATAATTACTCAACAAATGACATAGCCTAAGGACTCTAAACCTTTGTAAAAGTTTGTCTATTATTATATATTTTTTAAATTTCATTTTAATTGTTAGTTTTTAATATATATGGATTTACATTGTATATATGTGTATGTATAAATGCATTCATTAGATTAACGTTTATAATATTATAACTTGTAACTTTGTATTGTTTGCGATCATTAACACTTAATCTCAGGACTTTGTAAAACTCTATTTCAACGTTACTTAGCTATTTCAACGTTATTTAGACAAAAAAAATTGTTGTGTAGACTAAAAATCGAACTCGCACTCTTCTACGCAACACGCAGAAGTCTTACCGTCTGAGCTATGGAAACGACATGAAAGCTTTCCTTTCTGTGCGGAGTGTCGATCTAGTCATGAAGGTCCATTGTCGATTTAACTACACGATTTATGTATATATTTATCTTTTATTTACGTAATATTATCATATTTTTTGCAGTTTTTTAATTGAATTTCGGAACGATGCTAGTAACAAACCAAATAGCCTGAATTTAAGTAAGTCAATATTCGTTATCTTGTGTATCGGTGCTCTGGTCTCCGATCATGCGCAGTGTCTTACATCTGAGACTTAGGAATATTCAATCGTCTCATCCTTTTCCAGGGAAACTGTACATGAAAGACACAATAATTCAATGTAACAGGAAATGATGTACACGACAGATTTTAGTCTGTAATTTTAGTACTAGTCTGTGTGCACAGCGATTTCTACCAAACTACTAGTCGAATTTTGTTCATATTCAGTATCTGCGAATCAGTTTATCAGGGAATGATGTACATGAAAATATATAATAATTTTAGTACTAGTCTATCTGTGTACAGCGATTTCTATCGTGCAAAGAGACATCACGTGTCAACATCGTGACAATCATTTAATTACCAAAAGCTGACATTAAAGTACTTTTATACTTAACCTGGTACCCTAATACTCAATAAACCAACTACGTCAAGGCTATAGCAATGACTGAGTACAACATGAAAATAAAATATTAATTCCATAAGACTGCCCAGGATGGAATACAAATATGGATCGTGAAGGAGGCTTGAAATCCCAACAGGAAAATGCCCTGAAACAGAGACGATGAAGAAGAAGAAAATTATGACGGCGACTTAACTTAATATTTCTTAAATTAGTTAATTTGTTTCTTTCTTTTAAAAATTAGATGGACAGCCGAATTTTCATTGCCTTGATGGCCAGTAAACTCATTACCTTGGTCTTGTTGGAACATCGGTAAAAAAGTGCAGTATAATAACGAAAATAAATTGAATCCCTTATCAAGAAAATATGGAAGAAAGTTCTCGTTTGTATTATTTTATCTGAGAACCTTGGTCTATTTCGTGACGTCATGTATAACAATTATGACCCATTAGATTGGATACGAGTTCTCTCCATGGGCCAGGCTAGAATATTAAAAGAATTCAGAAGTGCTTGACTACCGATTTCTTTGGAAGTAAGCATTTACGTGATTTGCAACTTCAAAGTTTGTGTGTGATAAGAGCAGCACGTGCTAACAAAGCTGCATTGCTCTGAGATTTCAGGAAGCAGAGAAAGAATCTACATAGTTGATATATACTGCAGGCAGTATAATGTTAAGTGAGAGAAAGACAGCAACATAAACAGTGCGATGTGGTGAGAAGAAACACATCACTAGTGTTGGGAATATTATATCCATCAAAAAATCAAGATATGCATTGAAATGCAAGCGTGGCATACTGCCCATTGTAGAGACTCGGAACACGGACGTAGAGTGGGAAATTTTCAAATTATAGGGTTTCAAAATGAAAGCGATTAGCGTAGTTCCTATGGTAAAACCATTTTATAGGAGAAAACCATATTTTTAATATTTATTTATTTATTTATTTATGTTTATTTTATTGGGTTATTTTACGACGCTGTATCAACATCTAGGTTATTTAGCGTCTGAATGAAATGAAGGTGATAATGCCGGTGAAATGAGGCCGGGGTCCAGCACCGAAAGTTACTCAGCATTTGCTCGTATTGGGTTGAGGGAAAACCCCGGAAAAAAACCTCAACCAGGTAACTTGCCCCGACCGGGATTCGAACCCGGGCCACCTAGTTTCGCAGCCAGACGCGCTGACCGTTACTTCACAGGTGTGGACTATTTTTAATATGAATTAAAATGTCCAGCAATCTATCTGCAGTTAGATCTGTGCCCGGCAGAAGTTTCAACACAACCCGTTGTCGCCATCCTGGCTGTAACGAGACAGAAACTCTTGGTCACGTGTTGGGGTTCTGTCGAAAAACAGAGCTGCTGCGCAACAATGGACACCATAAGGCCAGGACCGGTATTGCTGATGTCCTCAAGCGTCGTGGATGGGAAGTGTACGAGGAGATCCACTGCGTTTCATCCTTAGATTCGAACAGAAGAGCAGATATTGTAGCCATCCACAGGACTCAATCTAAGGGATTAGTAGTTCTTGATCCTACAATCCGGTTTGAGAGGGATGCCCTGCAGGCACAACACGTTGATGAGGAGAAGAAATCCATTTATGAGTCCTGCATCCCTTATCTAAGTGAGAAATATAACATTCCCACTAGTCAGTGGAGTGTTTCTGGTCTTTTGTTTGGTGCGCGTGGCACTCCCTAAATTCACATGTGATATTTTAAAAGCACTCGGACTCCGACTTTTTGAAATTCAAAAAATGTTGTTGGATATTCTTAAGGATTCAATCCAAATATTACATTACCATTTATATTTTGGCCATTGATGATTGTGTTGGGTTTGCATTTCTCTGAATTTTTTACTAAACAAATCCTGTCTTTCTAAATTATTCTGTAGTGCTTTTATTCTGGATCTTTATGGTCACCCTCATTGAGGGCAGATTATTTTCTTTAAATATTTAAGGGAACTGTGCCTAATATCGCACCCATTTTGAAAAAGTAGTATTTCAAGTATTAATATATTACATAAATTTGAAATAAATACGGATTCTTAATACGGGTTTATTATACTTATATCAGTGAGGTCAAATTTAAATATTACTTTTATTTTACATTTGTTTTTCAAGTACAAAAGAAAAATTGCAAAAACGGTATAAGGAGAAATAGTGCTCCTAATATCGCACCCCTCATTTTGTGAAAAATACATAGGAAAAATGTTAAGTTTATTGTATAGAAACAAATTTTATTACATATTTATTATATATCTGTTGTATTTAAGCACAAAACATGTTTTTTTAATAACATACGAATACAACACGGAAATAAGATTTTCTGATACAATGTGTTTGACAGTAAATAACTACACATTCAGCTATCAAGGTATAGAATGAATAATTTCGAGGGAAAAATTGTTCCGGGGCCGGGTATCGAACCCGGGACCTTTGGTTTAACGTACGAAAGGTCCCGGGTTCGATACCCGGCCCCGAAACAATTTTTCCCTCGAAATTATTCAAATAACTTTACAGGGAGTTACATCTGAAAGCTTGATTTGCAAACTATAGAATGTTTGTTAATTGAACATAATCCAGATATTTAGAGAACTAAATCTAACTTTCCAAACAATAACACAATGAAACTTTTGTAGTCATCATCCCCAGAACACTCTTCATGGCACCAAATTCCACATTTAGTGCATAAGATCCATTTTTCTCCCCTCTTGTCAAAAGAAAACTTCCCGTTGCAATATGGACATTCTGCATCATTTTCGCTATCTCCATTATCAATGGAGATGTATACTGGCTCATCCAACTCTTCGTCTTCTGAATCTGAAGATACCTGACTTTGTTTTTTCTGTCTCTTCCTCTGAGTAGGTACTTTATCAGTCTGCTTCTTTTGAACGCCTTTTCGTTCATAAGTCTCCTTATTTGTGAGTAATTTCCTCTTAATCATCAGCCAATTCGTTTTTATATTGTGAAGTTTGTAGTAGAGCAGCAGAACCACTTTTAAGTCCTCTATCAGTTGGACTTTTTTGTTGTAAGTTATTTTAGGAATTGGTGAAATGTCAGCAGGTGTAACAAAAGATAGAGTTTGCCTCTCGACTAATATTGTGGAGTTTTTGGCTCGTTGATACTGCTAGAGCCTGGCCGAGGTTGGGAAGTGTTGGCATCATCTAATCTATTTGGTAAAGCTTCAGATGAATGATCACTTGCTTCATGGGTATTAGGAGAAACTTCTTGAAATTCAAAGTCGCTGATGATATGGCGGTTGCAAGGATACAGACCGCTTTTTCTGAAGCGATTTGTAGCTACAGCAACAGTTTCTCCTTTATTGAAAGCTTCTCCCAATAGCATACCAACCTGGTAGTGAGTCACTACTCTGCCTGCATTTTGTTTGAGCCACTGTTCAATTCCTTGAGCATAGTAAGTTTTGAAAGGTAGCACGAATGCCACACCCAAGAGTTGCTTCTTATGCGTGCAATGTGGAGGTAAGCACACAATATGAGCACCATTAACACGTGCTAGTTCAAGAAGTTCAACATTTCTAGTGTGGGGATAATGCCCATCTAACACTAGAATTACTGGGTCATCTTTAGTAGGCTTCACATTGCTGAGAATGTGATGACACCATTGAACAAAACTTTCATTCTGAATCCAGTCAGATTTGTGACAGACCGCTAAGCTACCATTTGGTGCTGCATCCAGAAGTTCGGCTTTCATGTTGAGCCTAGGAAAACAAAAACGGGGGCAGGAAATGGCCAGCTGCACTCATTTATGTCACTCCAGTCACTAAAGATCCCCTCTCTGCTGAAGATACAGATCCAACCTGCCTCTTACCTTTCAGACTAACTAGTTTGTTGCCTTTGTGTTGAATCTGTCAAGTCTGTCTCATCACAGTTGTACAGTTTTTTTGGTGAATGGTCGACAATGTTCATCAATGGTTCATAAATGTCAAAAAAAAAAAACGTAATTACGTTCTCCTGATTGAAACCTCTGATCCTTGCCATAGGCGTGCTTTGTGGTTTCCGGAGACTCAATTCCTGGTGTCTTCCGTCCTGCGGCTTCATCGTTCTTCGAAAATGGGTGGTTCAGGCCTTTCATAATTGCTAACTGAAAAGCCATAGTTTTTAAGTCCTTTGCAGATAAACCATAAAATCGCTACTCCATTTCTAAGCAATATGAAACCAAAGAATCTTCCAGTTCAAATGGAAGTACATGTTTCATACCAAGTTTCGTGCTTACTAGTTTATCTACACCCTCCTCTTTGTTACTGACTTTATCTTTTAAAGTATACTTGGGAACATTGAAAGTATTGGAAGCACGTTGCAATCCCATGACTTTGTTCCTAACTGATATGATTGCAGCCTTCATAACCCCCTCTTTCCACAGCTTACGACATTTTGCACTCATCTACAATGACAATTTTTTAAGAATTTTCGAATTACCAGATTAATTGTACGATTATATTGGTTTGCAGTAACATCGTCCTAATATCGCACTGTGCGATAATAGGAAAACAATAAGTGTGCGATATTGGGCAAATAACATACACGAAACAAAATAGTTTGTTTCAGTAAAAATAAAATGTTTACAATATTTCTTTAACTGAATAAAAATATTACACGACTAACCAAATCAAACTAACAGTGTATAAAAGTTTTGCTCCCTACCGTTGGTTGTATAATCATTCCTTAACACCACACACTACAAATACTTGCCCATTGCCTATTCCTGACTCAAGGCGTGTAGTATGTATTGAAGCTCGCAGCAATCCATCTGCGGGCGCTAACGCTCCTTTTAATTGAATTGAATAAATTGCTATTCCATTCAGGGTCTTATGCCTGTTCTGAGCTCATAAACCATGGGGTGCGATATTAGGCGCATGTGCGATAATAGGCACAGTTCCCTTATATATGCAATTTTTCAAAATAACTATCTTTTGTTAATGCTATATGTGTAATAACTGTGTATCGTACTTGTCAAGTCAGTAGGAACAGATTTGTATATTGAACAGCTTCTCTCCAAATCACAAGAAGAGAGCGGGGACAAAGTTCGAGGTCCGGTAACAGTGCAATAATTCCACATCATCACACCTTCCGAGCGCTGGTTGATCTCTCTTAGTTTTCCTGCCATCTCCCATTCCTTACCATTTTCGGTCTTCCGTGTTGCTTATTATGACAGCGGTAAAGACTCTATGCAGACGCACACTACTTCCATGTAATTGTGTACAACTTAGATGTGATCGCCTTTACATATTTCAGATAAACATCAGTGACACACGTTTTGCCATTCTCCTGTAACTTCATCCCTCTTAGCTCCAAATATTTTCCTAAGAACCTTATTCTCAAATACTCTTAATCTCTGTTCCTCTCTCAAAGTGAGAGTCCCAGTCTCACAACCATACAGAACAACTGGTAATATAACTGTTTTATAAATTCTAATCAATAATTATTATTATTATTATTATTATTATTATTATTATTATTACATAGGGCATAAGTACCTATCTTATGCCTGCTTTAGCTGTAATCAGCTTGGAGTTATATCTTGAAAGATATAGTGAAGTGAAGTTGTATCATCTTTAATTATTGTTCGCACATAATGCAATAACTGGTGATAATCCTATAAAACTGTCTTCTTTCTTCACTCGATACTGAAATCTCACGGTCACAGGTCAGGTACAGTTTTGTAATTCTAATCATTTGTGTGTTGTCATGTACCTACTCTGTGGTATCAATTTCATTTCAGCCACATGTATCCTTGTTGGTGTTGCAATTTCCACAAACATTAGTACAGGGACATCATTTTATTTTTACTTCAATTTTTATTTTACCTGAGTTTTTTAATGTACTTCACTCCCACCCCTTCTACTGGTAAACTTCCAACCCTTCACGACACAGAGCCGAGGGCGCGTAAGCAGTACTGAGTTACTGAGTATAGTACGTTCCAGAAAAATGTTCGCGTTTTCCAGTGACGAAAGAGCTTTCAATATTGAATCATATTTTCGTACAGGTACTGTCGTCCATTTGCCTATGTCGCATCCCGATTTCCCCCACCTGCTTCTGTTCGCCCCTCTGTTAAGTCTAGTAGCTGGGCTTTCTTAGCTCTTTTCTGAAAACATTAATTTCTGTTAGGAATTGGACGTCTACGTAATAATATAAAAGTGTTTAAAATAACTTGAATAAAAGGGCCTCGTTAAGTAATTAACTGTAACGTGATCCCCCCCCTTTCTACGACCCTGCGACAAAACCACTTAAACGGACAGTAGATAGCATTTCTGAGTAGTTTTATCTTTTCGGATCAGGCAGAACTGAAGATTAAATTTACAGTACGTAAGGTACTCTTTTATAGAGTAGGTACAGAATTATTTCAACATGAGTAACTCGTACGAAGGACGAAACTGGTAATTGGAATTAGGTGCAATAGTCTATAGTGCGATAATATGCACAAAAGAACTGAAGCCTGTATCGAAATGAACGGCCAGCATTTTCAAAAATGTGTTTAAATATCAATATTATAATTATTTTTCAATTTACTTCATTCTCTATATTGTACGCTAATGTGCTGTAGACAGTATAATATACACTGCATAATGAATACGTCCACATGGACAGCTCAATTCGTGAGTAAAAACACTCATTGTTAATACAGCATTGTATTCTGATTAAACAAAAACCTAATGAAAATTATCAAACTCAAAATTGCGATATTTCCTAGTTTTCATAAATGGATGAACTACTTTTCCTCCCTCCTGTACCTAGTAGAGTGATTTGTATTTTACGCCAGTATCATCGAACTCCAGTCGTGGAAGGGGTAGCAAATGGTGTTTCCTGTTTCAATCGTTAATAGAAAGGCATAGCCAGGTTAATATTAAAAATGTTAGTAAAAATAAATTGATGTCCCTGTATATATAAACCATCGTAGCACTTAACTACCTCATAGCTAAAATGTAAAGTCTCTACGCTCGCTGTATTGTGAGATATTTGTGTCACGCATTTGAACATATACATTTTTTATTTTGTCTTGTTTAGTTTCGTCCATACGTACAGATTTTTTTTATAATTAAAAGTTTTGTAGTGATTTATAGATATGTTCATATCTTGGTGACAACATACTCGTACAATTTTTTATTAATATGCTATAGAATTGAATTTATTGAAACCTGCAAACCACTGTTTCAATTATTAAAATAGAAGCAATTAAACAATCTATTCGAATTTTTGAGGTAAGTAAGTTGTCATCTAAAAACAGATAGGAGAAATAAATAAAGAAGGCTGAAAAAGGATAGAGAGGGCGAAATAAATTGAAAATATTTCGCTACTACGGCCTAGTCGATGAAGTTCAATAATCTTGATTATATCGCTTCCAAAATAGAGGCTAGACGATTAAAGTACAATTGGAAACAAATTACTAAGTGGACCATTTACAAGCACAAAAAATGTAAAAAATATATGGTTTAAAAACCTGGCACACATCGCAACTGGTTTGAACCCAGCACCTGACGGAAAGAAATAAGAGAACTGAGAAGCGTTGCAACCGTTGCTATTTGCCTGTAGACTTTCATTTTCTCTCCTATTCAAGCCATGTTTGATCTTTTAAAGCCTGAAGTTTCCAGGTCCTACAATGCATATCCCGCTTTTGTTCACAAAGATAATTTGACACTAGGGACGCAATATCACGGCTTCCATTTGTGTTAATCTCGGTGCCATAGTTTGAGATCTTTAAACTCGAGTTTGCTGTGAGAATTGCAACTGATCAAGCAATGATATAATTAGGATTTCCTCCCCCTCCTAAAAAAGTTGGTCTCAGTTTTTTGTGCAGAGCTTGTACGTTCTAAAGGGCGTGGATGAAGGGGCTGAAAGAGTTAGGAGGGGGAGCCTTCCCAAGTTTTAATTAAATTGAAGGAGCAGCTCTTTCTTTACTGCGCAGGAAGAGTTTTGTTTCCTTCTCCTCGCATTCTTCACCTTCTTAGCTTTTCTTTACCTTCTTCTCTGCTCTCATTTCTCTTCCGGGCCTAACTTGCAAATGAAGAGCGCGGGGACACGAATTAATAGATGGACGAAAGTAAGTTTTTGGGGTACGAGTGAGCAAAAATTGAACGACATCCTTTATAATAAGTTCCCATTAGGAAGGAACAAGAGATTGTTCTCCACATCCATCACATTCCAGTTTATTCGTGTACAAGGCAAAGAATATTCCTAGTAAACCTGTTGCAGGTAGTTTATGGTGCTAATAGATGTACCATTATTATTATTATTATTATTATTATTATTATTATTATTATTATTATTATGTTCTCTCTGTTTATATACATGGCTTGAACGTATTATTGACTACATTCCATATCTACATTTGCGCAAGAGATATAATGCACAACACAAAAGACTGATGATCGCAAATCACTTTTAAGGAGTGATTAAGCACGTGTCTGCAGAACAGCGCACACTTCAAATGTGCACCAAACTTATACAACACGAAGGGAAAAAGCTGTCCTTACCCTAGCAGCTTACAAGAAGTAGTGGTTAGGCCTAATATGTACAAAGATCGAACCAGGAGAGGGAGATGTCTAACCAAAGTGGCTCTAATGACAAGTCCTGTGGGTGTAAGTAGGCCTACCTGCTTTTATAGATAATATTTGAAAGAATCAGCACAGATTTTAGTTCATATGTGTGCATTATATATTGTTCAAAATATTTACACGTAATATACAAATCTGGCTTTCAGGTAGTAGCTCCCTGTAAAGCAGGTTTGAATAATTTCAAGGAAAAATTGTTCCGGGGCCGGGTATCGATCCCGGGACCCTTCGCTTAGAGCGCGAACGTTCTACAGACTGAGCTACCTCGTTACTGGAGGTACGTTAACAGAAAGCCACAATTAAAAGTCACACAGTATTTGTGTACAGTTGAGTTCTGGCGTCTTGTCAGCTCATGTGAGTTGTGTGGATATAAAAGGAAAAATTGTGACTGTGTTCTGTATAGTTCCTGGGGTAGCTCAGTCGGTAGAGCGTTCGCGCGCTAAGTGAAGGGTCCCGGGATCGATACCCGGCCCCGGAACAATTTTTCCTTTAAATTATTTACATGTAAGTTAACATACAAAGACTTTTCTATATAATCTAATCTAAAGCAACTTGATTATAAACTAACGTAGGCTATGTGGTGGAGTTTAATCCTCACCTTCAATTGAATTTTGAAAAAGTGTAAGCGAGAAAAACCACAGCTAAGTGCCACAGTTGAGGACAAGCACTGAAAACTGAACTTGTACACAAAGCAGTGTCTGTGTTATAATAATACCGGATTTTGAGTTAAAAGATTATCGTAATATAGGCTTAAACACTTCATCAAGAGTCCTGCCTGTGAGACAGTTACCTTACCATTTTAAGTTAAAAGTCTACAGCAAAGACTACGGTTATTCTTCTGTAATACACGACAAAACTTTATTCTTGAAAACATGATTTTGTGCGTGTGTGTGTGTGCTTTTCTTGGTCTGTTTTCAGCGCACTACGCACTTCGAGTCAGTAACTCTTTGCACAAACTCCAAATCATTTACCTTCAAAGATTAGGGACTGCGGTTCATGACTTGTTTCATAACCTATCACTTAATACAGGGTGTTCAAGTTGAATTAATTAATCTGGCAGTGTTAAGAGAGTGACTGGTGTGTGAATAAACCTGTCTTGCATTAATACTAGGGAAGTTCTCCATTTTTACACAATTCAACAGATGAAACAAATAGAATAAAATACAGCATTACTTAAGAAATAAAATAAATAAATCAGCCTTCACTCCGGCAGGAAAGTATTACTAGACTCACGAGAAGCGTCAATCTGAAGTAACGGGGACAGCTGTAAAGGTGACAAGGGAATAACATTTGTCACAATGATACATGTAATGTACATAAGAAAGGCAACTTTCAACGACACTGTATCAACTAGTTTATTTAGCATTCATGCAATTAGTAACAGGAGATAATATCTGACGAACGAGAGAGAGAGGATTCACTATGGTATTACCTGATATTCGCCTCACAGTTTGGACATCTCGTAAATATTAAATCAGGTAATCATCCCAAGCGGGAATCAAACCCACGCCCAAGAGCAGCAAAGCGCGCTACTGTCTCAACTACCCGGGCCTGGCTGCATGCAGGGAACATGCATGTACAATTTTTATTAATCTTTTTTTCTTCTTCTTTTAACTAGTGTTTTTTTTTTCTTTCCTTTTCAATTCCCGCTTAAATTTTTAATTACGTCTCTTAACTTCTAGTATAGCCTATTATGCAACTAGAACTGCCGCCAGCATGAGCATTTGCTCCTTTAGGTGAAAACTCTACATTTTAAATCTGCATAATTATGTATCTGTAATTTTAATTAATAATTTCAATTTAATTTTTTGAATAAATAATATGATTCGCAAAGCATATCTATCAGAAGCACACACAATATGGCTCAAAAGTAAAGACTAGGGAGCGAATTTTGCCTATTAACTTTTTTATTTCCTTGAATGTAAAACACAGGCAGTCGAGAAATACGTAAGGACTTATAATTATTGTAGAATATATGAATTTTATAGAGCCTATAATTTCCTATTCCGTTGTTTCTGCGTATTTGATTAATGAAAGCCTTGATTGCCTATTTCGGTGTTATTGCTTCCCTCTATTGATACTGCTTATAGAGAAGGCTAGCCGTTAAGAGCGCTAGAAAATCTGACGCACAAGATAAACGTCTGCATAGAGATGTTCAGAATTGCAATATTGGGTACTAGCGAATGAGCGAGCACACAAAAATGAACGTTATACGCTTTAATAAGGTGACTATATTCTGAAACAAGAAAACGGGACATTTTAAGTTATTTTTTCAATTAAACAAGGGACAAAAGAGGATGCTTAAAACTGTTTCGTCATAAATACGAAGGTTTCGAAATAAATAAATAGATAAATAAACAAATAAATAAATAATGTGTAACTTACATCATATATGGGTAGTAGCACTGAATTCACTCCAGCCAAACGATCCTGTAGAATTATTAGTGCACGAGACATTCCTCATTGATATTTTGCTGATGAATGGCACTCCTTCACTTTACCACACAACATTTTGTAAAAATTTATACAAGTGTGATTAAAGTTCATCTTATTAATCAACATAGTTTTCAAAGTCTGTGTTGAAAGGGCGTCCTAGTCATTTGTCCACAAACTATTCATATGAAAAAACACTCGTTCAGTGGGGGCGTTAGTTCCAGATAAACAAAGAAGAAATTCCAATATTCTAAGAAAATTGGTACCATATTACAATGTGAAATAATTTCTACCCAACAGCCGCTAGGTGATGTTTTTCCAGTTCCCATTTTTCCAATATTTTCGGTGATATGTGCTGTTTAATATACGCATACAGACCAGTACCATCTATTACAGTGGACAAATTATTAGACTAAATTCATTATTATGTGCAACAAAGCTGTATTTATCGGCAGAAATAATGAACAAACATGTATTTTGCACAGATGTAATGAACAGAAAATTGAGTCTGGAGGTGACTAACATTTTGTGAACATTCCTTTATTCTTTATTAACACGTTGATTTTGTCAGGGATGCTGGAAACCAAAGTTTGACACTTTCTTTGAATATCAGCATCATTTAGCCAGATATCAGACAGTGCTTAAATGAGTCCATGTTTTGTTGTAAGCCTCTTTTTGTTCACTTTCTTCTTCAGTATAGATCACAGATTTTCAATTCCATTCGTGTCCGGTCTTCTTGCAGGCCATGGAGAACAGACTATTGCATATCTTCTTCAGTATATAATTAAAACACCAGTAAAACCAACACAGCCAGATAAAATATACTTAACCATTGGAAAAATATACCGGAAGATGTAAAGAATCATATTTACAACAATAGAGACTCTGTGAATTAAACTGATAGTTGATATGACGAATTATATTATGTTTCCAAGAAAAACGTTTTATTCTAATAATTAGTTGAAGGAGCCATTTCACGAATGAAATCTTCAGTCTTTTGTATATCCTTCCATTGGGGTAACTTACTCCCGCCTTAAGTGTTACACAACTGCAGTCCCGCAAACTCTCAATGGCTTCAAGTCATTTATTTAGATATTTGATAGAATGTATGGACATACTGCTTAAATTTTGCTATCTCTGATGATAAACCCTCATTTTTCAATTTACCACGAATTGATCTGACAACTCATGTTAAAAAACTACCTATCTTCACCCTTGGAAACTAAATTGAAATTACTTGAAAAATTGTAATTGTTTGATCCTGTACCCTTTGAACTGCAGTGCGAAAAGTTGATGCTTGGTTGTGAAGAAAGTACACAATAATACCAGAGCGGCGCAGGTCAATGTCGGCAACTGTACTTTCCAAGCGAAGTCTCCACAAGGTTTCAGCTGTACATATATGTGTTGTATATTATCGCCGCGCCCTCATGGTTAACATTCGGCAGGTATTTGAAATTTAATTGCATTATTGTTTTCAATTTCTTGTGTCGCCGCTCCAATCACTCGCCTCAATTTCAATATTGCAACCAATAAGCTGCTTCCATTATTAAATGACACCTACTTGTCTAATCCACGTGGACTAAAACCGAGGCTGCAATGTCTTGTGCTGAGGACGAACATTAAGGTATGTGATTAATAGTACGTTATGCAACGAGCCTATAATGATAGTAATTAAGAAAGCGAGTATGGATGTTTATGAAACGAACGCAAGCGAGTTTCATAATTTTCATACGAGCTTCTTAATTACCATTATAGGCGAGTTTCATACGACTTTTTATGCTCGACCATATTTCTAACTTGAAATTACCGGTATTCAGATGTATACATTTTATTTGTAACTGACAAGATCGGAAGTGACCTTGTTCTAGGTCGTGAATTGTGAGATGTGCGCAGACGCGAAAAGTATTGATTTTTTCCGAGGAACAATAATGTCATTGACCTTGATGTATAATCCTGTTAAACTTGATAATATTATAATATTATAACCTTGTTTATTGAATTCGACATTGAAAGACAAGATGACAAATTGAATTTATTTGAATATTATTTACAATTAACGCTAATTATTATAGTAACAGAACATAATCTTCTGCGACAGTATTGGATTTCAGCCTCCGTGACTTTTCGCTAATTCTCTTTCGATTGCATATCCGAGAATAATCGATACTTGCGGTTTTATAACGGTACAAAGCTGACTTCTCATTGGCTGAACACATGTAAGCTGAGTTATCATTGGCTGAAGACCTGTACTTTAATGAGTAAGTGTACTTTAATGACATGCATTAAAGGACTGCTACCAGGTGTATAATTACTACATTTCGGCATGGTCGAGCATCAAAATTATTATTAAAGAGTTATTATTAAGAGTTAAGAATGTCAACGTATTATTATTATTATTATTATTATTATTATTATTATTATTATTATTATTATTATTATTATTATTATTATAGCCATTTAACAATATAAGTAGTGCTTATTCTTATCCAGGAAGTAGACGTGACAACGTGACGCTTAGAGTGAAACCTACAGAGCAACAATCTGTCGGCAAAATTATGTTTTAAAAGCACACCGCACGTTATTGTATGATGCCGATATGTAACATGAGGCCGCGGCGATTAGACCTTTAAATTTTTCATCAAACTGATGCAAAACAGTACATTCTAATTTTTGAGAACTATAATTAACGCCGTTTTATGCCGATAAGTCATTGTCACAAAAAAGGGACATCTTCGCGTCCAGTTTTACCTTAAAAAATATGGGACAGAGACTAAAAAAAGGGGACTGTCCCGGCTAATACGGGACGTCTGGTCACCTTAGCTTTAACCACATTTAGAAAGCTATAAAATTAATTTAAAATGTTTAGTTTTTGAAAACTACCATAGATAATAATATGCAAAGAGTATGGTTGTCTGTAGGGTAAACTTCTTCATTGCAGTTAATCTTACCTTTTTTAGGCCTTTTTCACTCAGAGGAGTTTGCCTCTAATGCTCTGCCCTCTCGACATAGCCAGTTGCTATATTTTTCCCAAAGTCTCTGACATCTACAAGTTTAAATCTTCAATGTTTTCCACATACAGCAGATGTGGCGAAAATAAAAAGAATCTTTTTCACATACCCTGCTCCAATATGTCGAACTGGATGAGTCATACATATGTAAATAAATTATTTATAATTTACTCCTTTGCTCTTAAGATATTAACCATTGTACTTACGCAAGATTATTCATGGTCCTTGGTTTAATCCCTTTACCCCTTGTGGGTGGGTAGGCTACACAATGAGCCTCTTTGTTTACGGCAATGATTAGTCGGTTCTTGCATTCGAACAGTTTTCACCAAAATGCTTCGTCTCGTTCACGATAAATCATGTTGATCTGAATATGTTTTAGCCTGACCTAACGTAAGGAAATTAAGATTTTTGTTCTCCATACGAAACTTTCCAACAAACTTTTACATCTGTTTTCTCCTTGCTCTAGATCCATATAAATCTCTTTTGCTATCTCTCTCCATAATATTTGAATCTAAAATTTTAATATTGTGCTGGAAAGAAATTAATGTCCATTATATTTACAATAGCAGATAGTGCCGCCCTCTTTATACGATACGAACAGCTGCTTTCTCGACGCCTTCTGTTTCAAACTTTTATTCTCAAGTTTTAATTCTAAAACTGCTAGAAACCGTTTCGTTCAGCTCCTTTATTAATGTGCCTTCTCCTCCTGGTTCATCTGTTACGAATTTCTTCGAAGTTTAGATAAAGAAACTCTTATTCAACAGTCTTTACAAAAACTCTTAATTCCAATGCTTAATTTGTCCGTCTACGTCTAAGCTTTGGACATCTGGTTGAGAAGTTAGAAGGTATCGAAACTTACATAACACCAAAGTCTTGTATAATTTTTAACACAAGTATTTGACGTCAAAAATGATGTTATTCCCATGTGCTCTGTCATGGACTCCAAAACAGACGCGTGCACAATACATGCGTAAATATAGGAAATCAGTACAAACTTGGCATTACTCACCTACAGATGGATAAATAACAATAACATCATTTATGGGATATTTTCATGTGTTTATTGTAGTGTACTAGTTAATTATCTGTGACTCAAAAACAGTTCCTTACTCTTGTCCTCATTAATACCATATTGTTTAGCATTTATTACTATTATTATTATTATTATTATTATTATTATTATTATTATTATTATTATTATTATTTATTGTGGAGTCCCGCAGGGATCCATTTTAGGACCTCTGCTATTTATTATATTCATAGATGATATAAATGTAAAAGAATAAATTCTGACTGTGTATTATTCGCCGACGATTTAAACATTTTTCGAACAATCAAAAGTAGTACTGACTGTCAATCACTTCAATATGACATTAGCTCAGTTGCAAAATGGTCGGAAGACAATGGTACGAAAAATAACGCCTCCAAAACTAATGTCATAATCTTTTCTAGAAAAACTTCTTCACTGAAATTTAATTATTATCTAAATAATGTTGTAATTAACAGAACAATGTGTGTGAAATATCCATTGACAGTAAATTGTATTTTCATAGTCACGTTGATTACATTTACAACCACGCAATCAGAATGTTGGGAATAATACTTCAATAACTTACTTTTTACACGCCTGATTCTCTTTCAATGCTCTACCTTACATGGAGCGATCGAAACTCGATATGCATCTGTAGCTTGGAACTCGATTACAACTACAATTTCGGCTAAATTAGAAAATATATAAGAAAATTTATATCTTCATGTTCATTCAGATTTCTGCCCATTAATTCCGGGTATAGTTACGAGAGAAAATGTGAATTACTAATTACGATACTGAACTCAATTGCAACGTTTATTAATAATGTAGAAAATATATTACCAAAATAATAATTACCAGAATAGAGAACACACCTGTAAAAAGGTAGTCCGAAGATGAAATGGACAGGAAATGATGCAGCTCAAAGCAAACGAAGGAAGCAGACGATGAACCATTATGTAGGCCTAGTCATAAATTGGTGGAAATGTTTTATACACGTAAGCTATGAATGAAAACAAAGTAGGCCTATAAACCCGAAACCCTTGAGTTTTCTCTTACTGCCGCTGTAGGCTACTGAATAACAGAACTTGAAGTAAATCCATAAAATGATCCTACTGAATGTGGTCACACCCACACAGACTTGTTCAATGTATCCTTCACACATGCTTCTTTCGGTCTGACACAGAAAATTACAACGACTATAGCAAATTAATTATCCAAGCACTTTAAGACTTACTTGTGTAATTGAGGGGTTTGCCGGAAGAAAGGCGGCTAGACCTCTACGCCCTTCTTCGGGAAAACGGTTTAAAATGTAGTGAATAATTATAGTAGCGAAATTTTGTTTTGATTGTACTGTACATACCTGCAGGACAGGCTGCGTGCGTGCGCGCGCGATTTAGTCAGTCAGTCTACAAGTAGAGCTAGTGCCGCGCGTTACGCATACTGCACTGTGTGTGTTTTATCTTGGCAGAGACTAAGCAAATATATATAGTTCAATTTAGTCAGTCCAGTTGTTTCCTTTGACTGCTTTTTATGTTCATTATTGTCCTTGCTTTAAGAGTAAACAAACTTAGAAACTCATAGATTCAGACGGAAATATTTTATGTTCTATAAAGAGATTTGTTACAATATTCAGATTTTTGGGCTTATTGTTATCAGGATTATACAAAGAATAAATTTTATTTATTTATGTTCACACAAAATGGAGATTTTCTTTTTCTATTATATTCAGAGATTTTGCTTTGCGTACTTAATGTCTACTAAGTATATCTGAAATAATGTAAATTACTTTAGAAGTAGATACTAAATGTCATAAAATGTATCTTTGTTTCAATTCCGTGTGAAATTTAAATCTGAAATCTACATTAAATCCCCTAAGCAAATCATTATATGGATAAAGGGCGTCTAGACCGAAGTTTTATATGGTACAAATATAAGGAAATTTAATAATATAAATTGCCTAAATGCTACAAAACATTTATACTCGCTAAGATTTTTAATTTAATGTATAATTTTGTTCATTATCTGTATAACATTTTATTCAGGTTCGTTTTAAAATCTTAGATTGCCTGTATCTCAATTCACTATATTGCCCTTTTTCCGGCAAACCCCTCAATTATTGCCGCCTATTTCAGAATCTACTTATCTCTATTACTATTAGAGAAATGAAAAATATATTTCATAAATTTGTTAATTCTGTATATTAAAATTCAATAACTGCATTAAGTGAGATAAACATGTTCTCGAAAGAGTTTCTCTTACAAAAGGCAGCGAAAAAGATTAAGGAAGAGGAAATGGAAAAAAGAGAAGAAAACAAAAGGAAAGATGAAAACGACAAAAAATCGCAGGAGAATTATAAAGAGAAAGAGAGAGATGCTATTGCAAAGCACACTTTCCGCTTTGAATCGCGCGGTATGTTCCTCTCAATCAAGTTTTAAAGTTAAATAGATCCGTCACTTCAAAGTGAAAAGGGAAGATAGGTGAAAATAAGGAGAAAGAGAGGACGAAGTGGAGAGTGAGGAAGGAAGGAAAAACTATAAGGAGAGTACGAAGAAGGAGAAAGAAAACTAAGAAAAAGTAGGAAGATGCAACTGCAAACACACCAAGTCCTTCAAGTAAAAAGCCTGTTCCACCCAAAAACAACAGGTAAGTTTTCTTCAGAATTCAATGCAAATTGTAACTGTATTGTGAACACGTTTGAATATTAAGCGGTATGAACGTAGTTTAAAACGGCCCGTAGCAAAAAGTAATATTGTGGAACACCGATATTCTGAACGGTGCCCGTAAGTTGCATATTACCATGTAACTTGATAGTATAAACTATACACAGCACAAGCTACTCTTTGATCTAATCCAGCTTTCCTCTATTGTTACACATACGAACAATGCAAACTAGCCTATTCCTGTTTTATGGAAATATAATCCTGTAGGCAGTTCATTGCTAAAACAAAAGAAGTGACGGATAGAATTATGGAAACAGATTTGATGACACAAACCTCAGTAATAATGCTGATATTTGAGCGTTGAGAAAACATAACTTTAGACCGGGAGAATAAAGACACAACTAAAAAATGCCCAATTTTAGTCAAGCACGAAAAAAGATTAACGAAACCGTATAGTTATTGTCGGAAAAATAGCATTTTTCTATTTACGATAATCGCCACAAGAGAGCAGTAGGAACTACTGTCACTTTTCTTTCCATCGTAGTTAACAAGGCAAGAACGATTCATATTTTCTGGTGAGTGGAGATCTTTATGCAGTGAAAAAGTTGTTTTAAGAAGAATGATATATTGCATGACGTGACTACCTTTTAGTGTTATTTTGTTGAATAAGAGTGACATATTAGGAGTTGTGTCAGCGTTCTTGAAAAGTAAGCACAATTCTTAGACTAATTTTACCAAACAATGTATTATTTAGAGATGTGATACCTTTCTGCATTATATGTGTCAATAAAATTAAACTAAAGCTTTGGTAAATTTCTTTACAGACAACTTTCCTGTGTTAGTAGAAACTATTATAAGTATAGAACAAATCTTCAGTGGTATAAGTGTTCAAAGTCTGTAATCAGGATGTATAAAATTAACCTGTTTATGAACCTTACGTTTTATCTCAAGACTTGTGCCACTATTCCATAAAATAGTTACGTATTTTTTTCTGTTTATAGCATTTAATTCCTCCAGTTTTAAGGGGTGAGGATGGTATTTTTTTTTTTTTTCTATTTGGTGTAAAATATTAATTTTTTTGTACGTAGAGTGTTCATAGCTGTAGCAACTCAACCAAATATAAATATTTTGAAAAAAAATTTGGGGCCCAGATTTGAAAAAATATATATAACCAATGCACGATTTTACTAAAACTGATATATCTTAACCATTTCTAAAGATAGATTCAAACAGTTTTTGCAATGTACTTGCAAAAGCATGCTCTACAAACTGTCTGTAACAGAATTTTGATATTAGTCCCTACGTTTGTAAAATAAACAATTAAAATTTAATAACAGTTTTTTATATCCTTTTTAGCAAACAAGCGGACATATTTTAAAAATGAAATCAATTAACAAAATTCTGTTACAGAGAAAAGTTTCCTAATAGTCTAAAGAATGTGTGTTCTAAATTTAATGCACGCATGTTTAATAGTTCAGAAATTATATCCATTTTTGTCTGGCAATGTAGCAAAAAAAATGAAGTTACCGGAAACAACGAAAAACGGCGTGTGATTTAAAAATCCATAGCTCAGGAAGTTTAAAAATGGCGTCTCAGCATCTGATAAGGGCACAAATACCCACAAAATGTTATGCAATGCAATCCACACATATCACAGAGTATTCTAAAGAAAAAAAATTTCGAAAATTTACTCATTTTTCACCAAAAAATATCGTCCTCTCCCCTTAAGTCAAAATCAGTGTTCACATCTAAGCAATTGATATAAAACAAACAGATGCCCTCAAATCAATAGAATCGCAACGTGAAAATCAGATTCGATCAAATATAAATACAAAAAGTCCACACCTGTGGAGTAATGGTCAGCGCGTCTGGCCGCGAAACCAGGTGGCCCAGGTTCGAATCCCGGTCAGGGGAAGTTACCCGATTGAGGTTTTTTCCGGGGTTTTCTCTCAACCCAATACGAGCAAATGCTGGGTAACTTTCGAAGGTGGACCCCGGACTCATTTCACCGGCATTATCACCTGAGATGTTGATACAGCGTCGTAAAATAACATAATAAAATAAAAAATAAGTACAAAAAGTTCAAGGAATATGTAAGATGGCACGTTTCTTGTAGCCAGTAGTTGACTCAGCGCATCGGTTACTGAAACATCATTTCGCTGTACTGTATTAAGCGAAAACGTAAACTTTTAGCATTTTATTTCGGGTGAGATGTTCAATCAGAGTCGCGGCGCCTTGACATTGAAACTGTTCAAAAACCATAAAGGCCACATCTAGGCCTACATTGGTGGACGTGAGACTACACTCCTATAAAGAATTAGTGCGAGCAGTGCATTGAGAGACTAATCAATCGAGCAGGAAGATCAGGACTCTATGTGTTCCTGAAGAGCACATTTCTTAAACAATTGAGGTGTCTTACATAGTGCACAGGAATGTGCCAAGAAGACATTTCATGATTCGAAGGCACAAATTAGCTTACTTTGGATTCAAAATAATGAAGAAGAACGACAAAAAAATGTTATGCTCGACCATGCCGAAATGTAGTTATTATACACCTGATAGTAGCCCTTTAATGCACCTCATTAAAGTACATCTATTCATTATAATTCAGTTGTTCGGCCAATGAGAAATCTCCATTGTACTGATTGTACCATTATAAAACCGCAAGTATCGATTATTCTCGGATATGCAATGGAAAGAGAATTAGCGAAAAGTCACGGAGGCTGGAAATCCAATACTGTCGCAGAAGGTTATGTTCTGTTACTATAATAATTAGCGTTAATTGTAAATAATATTCAAATAAATTCAATTTGTCATCTCGCTTTTCAATTCTAAATCAATTTCCAGGTTATATCAAGACTAATGTTCATGTTATTCTCTACGTTATAGCAAGGTCAATGACATTCGTTCCTCGGAAAAAATCAATACTTTCGCGTCTGCGCACATCTCACAATTCAGGTCGGTTCGCTACTCACTTACATAACCATAATATTAATACTTTTGAATAATTTCAAGTTAGAAATATGGTCGAGCATAAAAAGTCGTATGGAACTTGCCTATAATGGTAATTAAGACGCTCGTATGAAAATTATGAAACTCGCTTGCGCTCGTTTCATAAACAAACGTATTCGCGTCTTAATTACTACCATTATAGGCTCGTTGCTTAATGTACTATTAAGATTTCGGAAGCGAAACTGTTACATGTGGAGAAGAGACACAGTTTTTTAGATATTTCAGAATTCAGATTCTTTTTTATTTTTTCAGAAATAGAACGAACTAAATCGCTATAAGAAGGTTCACGTACAAACGATAACGACGAAATTATCACAAGTCCGACTATGAAGAAAAAGAATTTCTAACTATTTTGTTGCGTGCAAAATTAAAAAATCTATTAAACCTAGCATACGTTAAGTCTTATCTGGATGGTGTCACTGAAATATGTCCAGAGCGTGTTGATAATTTCAGTAAGGCTCATTTGTCCCCAACACTGTGAAGAAAAAGATAAATAACATTCACAAATTAATTGGGTATGAAACAGAAATAAACAGCTGACGAATGTACAGACGTCATTCACTGCATTACCTAAGGAGATAGCCACTCCACTCCGTCTCTGCGCTAGAGGTGTGCGGATTGTTTTTCTATTACGTCATCACTTCGTGGTGTTGGCAACCACTGCTGTATGGAAAATATACTGGGTGTTTATTTCAAAGTGTGTCATAACGTCACTGTTGGTGAGTTAGCGATTTGAAGCGAGTTTCAACTTTTATGTCAGAGAAGTTGCCTATTAATCAAGGCGTTCATTCTAAACTTGAGAACGTGTAGGGTATAACTTGAACGTCGTAGCAACAGATGGCGGTCTGTACGGTCTGTGTGCTACCATAACCTTTTTGGAACTGTGTTTTGCTCTGGCAAGTCGTACGCAGGGTATTTGTTATCATCGGTTGCGTACGGCAACATTCCACAACACAAATCAAATGCTCCGTGTCCATGTTGACCGTCCAAGTTAATGTCAACAAATACGTAAGTAATCGTCTTAACCCTCTCCCCATATCCCGACAGTAAGAAAAAAACTCACTTCAGTACGTGTTTCCAAACAGTTCACATTCTTGCCACTACTGGCGTTACCGTACGTATTGGTAACTAATTTTCAGAATGAACGCCGTACTTGCTAGGCATCTTCTCTTGCATTTAGGTAATACGCCTCTGCGGAAGTGTAGGAAGATTGAATTCTCTAGGCTCATCGGCTAGCCACATGACGACATACAGCGAGCCATGACACATTTTGAACTGAACACCCAGTATAAAAGGAAATGAAATACACTGTCCATAAATTTTTACCAGCCTACCCACCCTTTAACGCACATACGTACTATACATACATCAATCCATTCATCCAATCATCCGTCCGTCCATCCACTGACATTCAAGTGTTTACATATTCACTTACAATCCTACAATTTGGGATAATGAAATCCAATCCTACAAGGGCTTCCACGCCAAAAGTGTAGCATTTTAAAGTGGCAGTTTAACATCAAACTTCCAAAGGTGTAACACACTATGAAACGAGATGTTAGCTGACAACCAACCGTCTTGCAAATAGATAATTCTTCTTTCACAATGGCGTAGCTGCGCAGGATATCGCTGTTGCCACGAACTGTTCGGTCGGAATGTTACGCAATTCTGAATAAAACTAAGCAGCATGGCCTGCTAGGAAATTACACATTAGCGCCGAGATCGCTTAATGGATTCTGAAATTTCAATTTCCGAAGCAACTGTGATTGACTACCTGACTTAAATGTTGAATGGCTGAGATGAAGACGAAGCTGCGTGCTGGAGCAAGAGCGAACGGAAAGTAAAACGTCATTAATGTGCGGCAGCTAGGACAATATTTAAAGAAGGCACATTGAAAGAAACAAGGCAGAGGCAGGTCCATTTGTGCCACCAGAGGCTCCACAGTTGATGCTGAGTCAGTTCTACTTGCTGTACCCACTGCGGAGTAACGGTTAGCATGCCTGACCGTGGACGAGCGGGCCCGGATTCAAATCCTGGTTGGGACGAGTAACCTGGCTGAGGGTTTTCCGGGGTTTTTCCTCAACCCATTAAGAGCAAATGCTGATAAACTTTCGGCGCTGGACCCTGGACTCATTTCGCCGACTTCCTCTCACTCAGACGCTAGGTACCCATAGCAGTTGATAAAGCGTCGTAAAATAACCAACTATAAATAATTAGATCAATGGAGACCACGAACCCATCGAACCAGTGACTTTTTTAACTTGTAGCACATCGCTTTAATTTCAACGGAGCCCCAAGGAAGTAAGATTTACAGACATTTAGTAGCCTCTAAGGTGGAAACATTAGTAATATGCGTTACAAGAGCGGTATGTTTAAGTTTTCATGTTCGAGGAAAAGTTTGAAAAAGCGAAACGTAGTTGAGCTTTTTTAATTTCCTAGAATTGAAAGAAAACATACCGCTCGTGTATCGTACATTATTTTGTGCGAAGATCGTTTATTACATACCTGAAAGAGGAATTTCTAATTAGTTGCAATGAAATCTCCATTTTGGTTTCTGTTCAATGACGGCAACTTTGGAAAACAAATATATCTATCTTCAACATTGTTGCTTTAAAATGTTTTCTGTGTTTACTATACTCCAGCAGGCCGTGATATACGTCTGTCTTTTTTTTCCCCAGTCTATGATGAGTCGGAATCTTGTTGATTTTTTCATGGCTTCCTTAATGTTACTTGCATCACGAATGCAGTAACTTTAGTGAAATTGTAGGATTTACTTAATTTTTGCAAATATTTAAAAACAATAATTAACAGTGCAATTTAGGTGAAATTGCAGTGGTAAGTTTCCAATTTATAATTATTATTATATTGAACGTCTGTAAAAATAATATATTAAAAGCCTAAAGCAGTAAAATCAGTATGTCACTTAAGCGGTAAGAAGAGGGAAATTGTTATGTGTGTTCGGTTGGGAATACTGAATGTGGAATTTTAGACTTCCCGCGGATTGGTTTTGTGCGGAAACCAAGCAAATACGCACGATCTCGCACAAACATACATACATGCCTACATAGCTCCCAGCTTCATGACATGTGGCTGTCTTTGTCATTATTAGAAATCATAATCATGATCGTTTTTCCTGCCACAAAAAGGAAACTGTGTGGCGCCTTTCCTGACTTTGGAAAACGTTCAGCTTCTCCAATGCTACAAACGTATGAGAAAGCGAAACTTGCAGATACTACTTTACTTTTCAGTACATAATCTTATGAAGTAATCTTTGGAAGTAAATCCCGAAAAGACGAAGTATATGATTATGTCTCGTGATGAGAATATTGTATGAAATGGAAATATAAAAACTGGAAATTTATCCTTTGAAGAGGTGGAAAAACTCAAACACCTGTTTTACTGAGGGTCGCTCTTCGAAAGCACACTTCGTTGTATTTTTAATTATTATACAAGGTATAACACACTTTCTGCAATGGTTCCATAACATTATATTAATTCTTCTAAGTATTCCTTCCTTAAAAGTCAATCTTCTATAAAATTCCTTCAAACGTACTCCTTCCCGTAATTCTACAACGCGAGTACACTCAACGTTGCTAAATCAGTAGTCCGGTCGAACGTAACGTAATCTGATGTTGACGTCATACTGTGAGAAACCGAGGCGTGTACCTTGGGAAGGAATTTAATTAGACGCCACGAATTCATCTCGATGCATGTATCTGCACGGCACATTCTTTCGATAGTTGCATTGATTGGCTGCATCAGCATCCCGCCGGTACACCACATGCCGGCTTCTGCGTGGCTTGTGCGAGTCTTTAAAACGTTACTGGCCAAAGAGGTTTTCTCTTCCATTGTTATTCCAGCATGCTGAGATCAGAGATAGCTCAGTCGAATTAGGTTCTTCCACTAACTACTGAAACGCGAGGGAAGACTAAAAAAAAAATCAAGTAAGGAGTACAGAAGAAAGAGGAGAAACAATGGAAGGATGAAAAGAATGTAAGTAAAAGAGAGAAGGAAATGAGATAGATTTAGGGTTATCAAACATCCCTATTTAGCAGGACAAATCCGTATTTTGAAGTCCTGATCTACCGTCCGTATTTATTATTGAAAATTAAATGTCCGTAATTTTATTTAAAATAAAAAAATCCTGTTCATCTTACGAATATTTTCAATAAATAAAATTCAAAACAACATTTCCAAGTGCGAAAAAAAAAACTTTATTACCTGGTATTTCGTCCACATATTTCATCCAAAAACTGAACTGATTTCAACGCAAGCTGGAAATTTAGAAACAGTTTAATACTTTAGAAATTTAGAAGTGACCTTCGAATTTCCAGGGTAAATAACAGTGATTTTCGAACTGTCGGTCAAGCACATTGACTTAATGCCACTCGATTAACCTTTCAGTGCCAGACTTGATATCTGAAAATGAAATTATTCTTTCGAGTGTAGAGAAGGCCTCATCATTTGTTCAGTTATCTGCAGCAATATGCGGTGAGTGTGATAGTTGCAAGAAAAAGACAGCCTAGCATTTTTCATGCATGCTTCACTGCAGGAAAAGAGTGCAAAAATTAAACAGAAAATAGAGGATGCTCACTTAACATTTCGAGGTGAGGAACGTCGGGTCTACAAAGCAAGGTTAAGGCGATGTTGTCCGCTTAGGATTTTCCATATTTTATTATTTACATTTAGTACACTTACATTTAATATTTATATTTAATATTCACAGTCATTATCTACATTTATTATTTAGACCTACATGTAGACAACCCACCATGTTTTTTTTTTTTTTTTTTTTTGCTGACCTATCATCCACCAGATGGTTCTGTCTATCGTATGGTTCTGCCATATGGGATGCGCTGTTACACAGTCTAATGCTAAGCACCTAACGGAAGTATGTCACAAACAATAGCCAATATTTCCAAAACGAGGGGTCATTGGCCACCCATACCAGGTATGACTTTAAACAGTACGTCTTGTACTTTCATCTCACAATCTTATTCCATTCGGTGATATACAGAGCGTGTCCTCTCCTTGTTAGTTAATTTATTTTGTTGTGCAGATAATTGTTTAAGATAAGTCTATGCAAAATAACGATAAATGCCAATTTTGTAGCTCAAAATTAATACTTTAATCTAAAAGTCATAAGATACATGACCTCTACAATATCTTTTGTCCTGTTTTTGACTCACAAATAGGCCTACCTGGCAACCCTATACGAAAAGAAAAAGACTAACAGGAAAAATTTAAGAAATAATGAAAGAAAGAAGAAAAAATTAACAAGAGAAAAAAGAAAAGGGAAGAGTGAATGGAGAAAGCAAGAAGAGAGAAAAATGAGAAGAGAAAAATGAAGTTGGGTGCGTATTATAAAAAGAAATGAAGAAGGCAGAAAGAAAAATGAAACTGAATGAAAGAAAATAGTGAATGACAGAAGCAAAGATAGAAAGGAACAAACAGAAGCCAAGACGTAAAACAAGGAAACACAGAAGAAGATATATACAGAAAGAGAGACAAAGAAGGAGGGACGAAGAACAAAACTTAAATGTAAAAGAGAAGATAAGCAAAGCAGAGACAGCGCTAAATAGGCGAATGAAACTTCAAAATAGACCATTCCTAAGAAAAGTATCGATTACGGCAGAATGCATTCCAGTTGTAATTAACAGGAAGGAAAGCCATCACTAACCAGCAACAGTTCTGTTCTCCTGAAGTTCCTGTTGAACACAAATCCACGGGGGTCCGCACAAGTTGTGAGAACCCCTATGCGGTAAACACGTTCTATAGAACGGTTCCACAATGTCATTGCCCCCATTAATCCAAGCTCAAACATTCTCCTTTGTTATAATCTACCTCGTGGTTTCGCCCAGGTTATATATTATATCCGTGAATTGTGAATTATTCCTCAGTATTCAGATTAAAGTCTCTTTGTAAACGATTTCACGCAAAGTTGCTATCCAACATACGAAGTAAACAATATCAACGCCATAACAGAATATTCGCAAGTGCTCAGTCTACATCCTCGATTTATGGCTTTAAAACTGACTTTATCGCAATTTTTTAGAGAAACAGAAGTGGGGGCTCCTATATGTATAACAGCTCTGTGAGTGTCTCCGTGAATAAGAGACCTGCAGGTAGAATCACCGTAATCAGACTGCAGCGATGTGTGATTATGAAACTATAGAAGATGATTCTTAGGAGCCTTGCGACTTCCATGAACTTGCGTAAAGGAACGGGAATCAGAAAGGTGTGTTATGTGTTACTTGTCAAATCTGCTAATTTGAAATAAAGTGATGAGGGTCAAACGAAACCCCTTTACACCGATCTTCGCATTTCTTTTCCAAAAACTGAATGCGTTACATCTATTTGTGTTTATCCTACGTTGTCTCAAGCAGTGACTTCGCTCTGCGTTAACCCCAAAACCAAGAGAACTTCTCTGTTTCTGAATTTTGATGTTGGTGCCAATCTCAATCTGGTGTGTGGACCAGACAACCAATCAAGAGAGCACGGCGGACTAATGATTTCAATACGGGATTATAAGCCTATATATTTCATTGAAATAGATACAGTACAATAGATACAACCGCATGAGGTGGACAGTGAAAAGAAACGGATCTATGAACCAACAATGCCGTTCTATAAAGATAAATATAGCCTGTCCCACATTGATGTGATAGGTCTGATGGTGGGAGCACGAGGTACCATACCCTCCTTCTTTGCCAACAAATGTAAAAACCTGGGCTAATACACAGCATTGTGAAGGAAATAGCCATTAGTGCCCTCAAAGGATCGGTTCAGATATTGAGAAATCATTTGTATGGGAGTGATAATGGAAATTTCAAGTTATCTTAAGCGATGGCTGTTGATTGGTTTAGATATCAATCCCAATAAATCCGTACTATTATTTTTCTCGCGATATATCTGATGATATTTTTTCCCCCCTTTCTTAACTATAAATGAGCACAAACGCTACTTAGGTGTAAATTTTTCCGATATTCGATTCCGTAACCGTTTCAAATGTATATCATTTTACCTTTTAGTTGTGTTTCCAAATTATATGTAATACGCTTTGTCAAATCTGGCAACCTTTTCATAAGGGAAGCTAAATTTATTATTATTACTCCTATTTTATCATAAATTAAATAAGAGAGAGTGGCACAATAAATTAACGAATAATACTTTAAAAGAACAGAATACATCACTATGTGAGCATGCAGTTAAAAAGCTTGCACTGGCATATAGGGAAAAAGTAGCCTATTATCCTGTACTGAAAGTATGGCATCGTTTTTCACCTACCCGATGTTCTAAATCTGAAGAAATGTTTTGACTTGATACATCTCTCACAACATAAATGTACATCTGTGAGCTGACTTCTTAATTTTGAGTTGTCCAAATTCAAGGGAAGAAAATTTCTCGCACGTATAGCCTATGTGCTGCCAAACATTGTAAGTATTTTAGCAGCATTCATTTTTATTGTGGGATACATTTCGCCTAAGTATTTTGAGTAAAATTCAAGTACAGGTAGATGGACTGGAAATCAATAACTTCAAGTTGCATGTCTTCTTTAACGCTGTCAACATAAACTGTAAAGGCAGCACACAACAAAGAAAATGAAAATGTCAAATATTGTAAACCTGATACCAATGTTACATAACAACTGACGGGACGTATTCTCTTAGTTTTCAATGGTCTTCCTTAATGATGGGAATTGGACTAACTTATTATTATTCGATATCTGGTTTTCCCACAGTCTTTGAAAGGCTCGAGCATGATCCTAAGGCTGTGTGACTATTTGGATCTTTCCCTCAAGTAGCAAATGTAATGAATGGAGGTGCTGTGTAATGTCAACCAAAAAAAGCCAAATCAATTACCCAGGACTTTTTATACAACTCTTTGAGTGTCACATTTATTTCAGCTGAGGACATTTCAATATAGTCTCTAAATTCATACAATCTTTTTTAAACTGTGCCCAGATTTAAACATCTAACTTTGGTAACTCTGTGTATTGCTCACAAAAATAAATGGTAAAATGACGGTGGTTATCAGGGACGTCGCTAGGGGGGGGGGGTGCGAAAGGGTGCGCAAGCACCCCATAAAAATCGGAGCACCCCTTTCCGCACCCCAAAGGTTATTCAAAGCGCTGATTTGGGAAATTTATTTAAAAAAAATATATTAGGTATAAGTTATTTTGAAGAACAAAAACGAACATATTCCTGTGAGTGTGTAAAACAAATTTCATTAAACGCGAGAAATAAAAACTAGCAGTTATTCAAACTGTACATGACATTTGACATTTTACACGATTCACAGTTAAACTCAAATCAACGTTAATCCTGTTTTTATTCCATCACTAAATAGCGTTACATCTGCTTGAACGCTGTTAGCTTTAATATGTATCGGTGCAATACAGTCGACTCGACAGTGAACATTCCCGGATGTCAGACTTATTATTGGTAAACCTATACGTTATATTAATTATTATTTTTCAATATATTTAATATTTTTATTAAATGAAATTAACATGACTATAATCTATGTAGAACAACAAGACTGTATGTGAAGTTTCAGGAAGACTAAATGAATTTGAATTTTCATATGACGTCATATTAGCTGTGTTACGAACTGAGCGCATATCATGACAATAATGTACCTATGAGGAACCTTCCATCAGTGCGACAGTGCAGTATACAGCTGACTTCTAACACAGTGAGTGTTCTTACGAGTTACCAGTTTAGATAATATTTTGTTCATAATTATAAGATATAAGTGATTTGTTGTAAAAAGGCAAATTCTACAGTCTGTTATAATATCTACCGGGCAAGAACGTAATATTTCGGACTTCTTATAAAAATTACGCAGAAACAAAGGAAAGTAAGTGAAGATGAAGATGTTACAAAAGAATTTGAAAGTGAAGTGAAAGCGATAGAGTATAATGTAGTCGCGCTTAATGAGAGTGAAAAGAGCTTCCCTCTCGATATAGCCGAATCAGTTCCCGACTGTTCTCAACATTCGTGTTAAATGAATACCCGAAAAGAACATTTGGGAAGCAGGAGAAAAGATCCAGTCTGAGTGGTTTAAAACTTTCCCATGGCTGGAGAATAGACTAGTGTTCCCAAGATGCTGCATTTTGTTTTGCGTGCCGTTTTTTTCGACTGAGAGTGGTCGTTGTTCGTCTCTAACAACGAAGAGCGGAAAAAAGATAAAAAAAAGCTCTATCTCGGACACAGGATAAAAAAACATGAAAATGTTGAATCACATAAGAAAAGTTGTGTTGCACGGGAAGAATACCGACGCATGAAAATAAGAGATCCACAAATATCAGCTGGGACCTTGATAAGCTAAGCATACGCAATTAAGGTGCGAGAAAATAGTATGTATGTTGGACAAATAATAGAAATCCTCAGGTTTACTGCTATACAAGGTATCGCTCAGAGAGGCAACAATGAAACGCAAGATAATGAAAACCGCGGAAATTTCTTAGAGTTACTACAGCTAATATCTAAAAACAATCCCATTGTACAAAAAAACTAAAAGAAATGCCAAAATATGCTAAGTATACTCATCCATCAATTCAGAATGAAATCTTAAATGGCATTGGTTGTGTTACTCTTGAAGTTGTGAGCAAACAAATAAACAGCGCTATTTATTTTGCTATTTATGGCAGACGAAACTAAAGATGTAAGCACAGTCTACTATATACAGTCGCGAAGCTTGAGGTGTTTTTTTGCAAATCTCGTGATAAAGCGCTCCAAGCGGTTAGCAACTAGAAACAATAGACTGTCCATGGTCGACTTTGGACTGTGTCGTATTTCTATCGAGTGCTAGCTCGTTGCGTATTTCACATTGATGCTTGTGAAATGTTCGTTATTGGTTGTAATGAAAATGTTAATGGCTAAAATATAATATAATAACTGTAATAATAATATGGGACAAGGACGAGACGTTTGTAGTGCTATAAATTGTAGCAACAGTAAGAGAAAGAGGCAAGAGTTATCCTTTATCCGATTTCCGAAAGATTCAGAAAGGTTCCTGGGTTTCCACAAGAATGCTGTGTAGAAACAAAACTCTTAATTTTGAAGTTCTTTGTGACTTAGAATACATTATATCCTTAAATTTCACAATGAAATGTTTCAGTCTAACCGAAAGGACATTAGATACCGGTTAAAATTCCGTCACTTAGGCTGCTAAATTTCCAGAGAAATAAAGGTTAGGTCTACTTTTTTTTTTCAGAGGATATATTTTTAATTGTAGCTATTAATTTTGTTATTATTTTTATGTGTTATTTTACTAAAGACGTAGAAAAATTAAGTTCGTTTTAATGAAATTTATTGATCACGTTTTATTTTAAATTCTGGTGGGATTATTATTGCTTAGGCCTATTTTTTCAAAGGATATGTTTTTAATAATAGCTGTTAATTTTGTTGTTATTTTCATTTGTTGCCTTTACTAGAGACGTAGTAAAATTCTGTTACAATAAAATTTATTGATCACGTTTTATTTCCAATTCTGGTATGATTACTATTGCTTAACCTCATCCCACTTTGTTAACTACGTAAGCCTACATTACGAGTACCGGTACGCGTAAGTTACTCCATTAATTCATATTTCCATTATTATTGTTGTAAAGGGAAATGCAAATTAATATTTATTGGTTTCATAGTTAATTATCGCTATAATCTTGAATGAGTGAAGCGATTATAGTAAATTTCAGTTCGTTTTGCACAAACAAAAATTATATTACTTATTTCTTGCAGGTATCTTCGAGTTTATGGTGGAATTTAATATACTTCATTAAAATAATAAATTAACTTTATGCATTTAATATTTCAATAATGGAAGGAAGGTGTTAATTTTTTCCAAAAGAACACGACAACGAAAGTGTAACATATTTTGTCGTCTGCTAGGAGAGAGATCTGCGATGATGAGGCGATAGTAGCGGTGGGCAACTACCCATGTTTGCATTTTTACTACATATTGAGCTTCGCGACTGTATATAGTAGACTGTGATGTAAGTAAAACTGAACAGTTATCTGTCGTCGTTCGGTTTTACTGAATGACAAAATTCATGAACGCTTTTTAGGTTTTAGACCAGCTAGGCTAACTTATTGGACGCCACTTCACTTTGTATTATAATAATAATAATAATAATAATAATAATAATAATAATAATAATAATAACAATAATAATAATAATAAACAGACATATTATGTGCGCAAGTGCATGAGAGAACATTTTGGATTTTTATGTACCACATTGTACAGCTCGCCCCCATACGCACCCCCCTTGCTCTGATCTTGGCGACGTCACTCGTGGTTATCAAAAGCAGGACGAATAATACTGACAATTTTTAACACAACTTGCATGGCATGAACCCATTTTTAATGTTTTTGCACACATTGTTTTCTGATGTATTACACAATGTACGTGCACCTGTGATGTTTTCAGTTGACACCTCCAATTCCACTAACGTGTCTCTAAATGTAACTGCAATACCATTTTTGAACCCACCATACAAGCAGTACCATCAATGTGATACTAACAAATTTCTTCAAAACAAATCCTACAGATTACATAACTTCTACTACAGATGAGATAAAATATCGTTAGTTTGCTGTAGTATTCTGTTTCAAAGGTATCACTTCACACCTCGAATAAACACTGCCAACTGTGCCTCGTCTTGTATGTCAGACTGTTATAGAAAACGCAATAAAATCGGCCGCAAGATTCATTAGATGCCCTTTCAAATTTCCTGAAATATCACTGATGCACTCAGCAATTGAGATGCTGATGTCTGAAAATGAGGGCTTTTATCTGAATATATTAATTCTTCAGTAGCAATCGAGTACCGTTTTAAACATTCGACCACGCTGAAGGGTTTTCATGCATATTATGCTATTTTATGAGATAATATAACATGCTTTAACGACATTATTTGCCTGTTTAAACAATTCCTTACATTATAAACTACATATTTTTTAATGTAGGTAAATCATCTGACTATGTAGATCACAAAATTAAAATTGTATGGCATTGAAGATGAGACCTTACGCTGCTTTACAAATGAAAACAAACAGCTGAAATAAATTTGCAAAACAGCAACAAAGTCACTCACTCGCAAGCAAACATTCTCATGGGGGCGGATAAAAAAGTTCTTCCGCCATGTTCATAATGTCAAGACAAGTGCTTACACAAATTTTGGCCACTCGAGCGCAATCACGAGAGTCTCCCGGAAAGTAAGTTTCCTTGGGACCGAAATCCACTTTTTAACATGAAGGCACACAACTCACGTGTTCCCAACTTGGCCTACAATCAACCTCCTCCCCTCCCCTTCCGCTGTCACAATTTGTAAACTAGGCGCCCCTTACAGCTGCCGAAGATGATGGCACCATCTCCTCGACGCTCATTTCGTAAGTTTCCAGATAGTATAGTGTTTTCTGATAGGCTGTATCAATGAATGACTTTTACATCCCAAATTCATTCCGCGTCTTTACCAGATTATATATCTTTTCAGATTCCAGACAGTCAACCCTCGTCCACACTTCGCTTCGCGAAGATTTGTATCAGCAGTTTGTAATCTCACCCACTTGTTTCACTTATTGTGACTGTATACCACATAACAGTTTTCTGCTTATAAACATTACATGATTACTATTCATCCATCAGTTTTGTACTATTGTGGCTTTGTAACATCAGATCTACGCAACTTTGACTTGTTGATAGGACGTTGACCACATGTTTCTGTGGCAACCATACATATTCTCACGCAATTTTGTTTTTCCTTCCTTGCAGCTGTGCTTAACCTTCCTACGAGTGCCACATTGGCTGTCCTACGGATTCACACGCTGTTACGAACTGCTCATAGTACAGTCTTTATGCAGGGACATCATTTTATTTTTACTTCAATTTTTATTGCACCTGAGTTTTTTAATGTACTTCACTCCCACCCGTTCTAGTAATGAAGTTCAACCGTCCTCCACACAGATCCAAGACCGCATATACAGTCATAATAGCCTTACGGTCATAGGAAACAGTACGTTCCAAAAATATGTTCGCGTTTTCCAGTAACGAAAGAGCTTTCAATATTGCACCATTTTCCATTTGCCTACGTCGCATCCCGGTTTCCCCCACCTGCTTCTATTCGCCTCTCTGTAAATGCTAATGGCTGGGCTGTCTTAGCTCTTTTCTGGGAACATTAATTTCTGTTAGGAATTGGACGTCTACGTAATATTATACCCATACAATTGTTTAAAATAACTTAAATAAAAGGGCCTCGTTAAGTAATTAACTGTCACGTGATTTCCTCCCTTTCTACGACCCTACGACATAACCACTTGGACGGATAGTAGATAGCATGTCTGAGTAATTTTATCTCTTCGGATCGGGCAGAAGTGAAGATTGAATTTACAGTACGTAAGGTTTCTTTTATAGAGTAGGTACAGAATTATTTCAACATGAGTTACTGATACGAAATACGAACCTGGTAATTGGAATTACGTACAATAGTGTATAGTGCGATAATATACACATTAGAACTGAAGCCTGTATCGAAATGAACGGCCACCATTTTGAAAAATGTGTTTAAATATCCATATTATAATTATTTTTCAATTTAACTTCACTCTCTATAGTGTACACTAATGTGCTGTAGACACTATAATATACACTGCATAATGAATACGTCCACATGGACAGCTCAGTTCGTGAGTAAAAACACTCATTGTTAATACTGTACTGTATTTTGATTAAACAAAAACCTAATGAAAATTATCAAACTCAAAATCGCGATATTTCCTAGTTTACGTAAATGGATGAACTACTTTTCTTTCCTCCTATAACTAGTAAAGTGATTTGTTTGTATATTACGCCAGTATCATCGAACTCCAGTCGTGGAAGGGGGTAGCAAACGGCATTGATCCAGAGGTATAGGCAAGTTAATATTAAAAATGTTAGTAAAATAAAATGATGTCCCTGTATTTACATTTCAATTTTAACATTTTAACTTGTATAACGATCTGCACATGTATAATGCTGGTATTTTATCGATGTGTTTTAAGTTGTATTAACTTATGACACATGCAGGCACCTTGTTTCATAATGGTTCACATTGCATCTGCATGTACACCTACACTGCAACAGCTTCATTAACGTATTCATTGGGCACGTTTATCTGAAGATGACTCAGTGGAGTCGAACACGTTCATATCTTAATTAAAATTGTGTACCAATAACTTTTAGTTATTTTGTTCCTATATAGATAAGCACAGACGGACCTTTATATTCTATTTATTAAGATTATAGCTAGCCTAATCGGATATCCTCTATGGCTTTTAAAAATTGGTAACATTTTTACTATTATGTAGACTGCCTCAAATTTGAAAACAGTGCCTGCAGTGTGGCAAAGCTACAGAGCCCTAGCACATGCTAGACGGGATGAAAAGGAAAAGTCAATATTGAAGCCTTTACAAAATATTGACATCCAAAATTTAGGACTGATGATGGATGATCTTACCGAACTTTCGTGTTTGTCTCCGAAGAGATATGACACGTGGAAATGCATATAAAGTATAAAACGATGTGTTAGATTGCTGACTGGTGACTTCTCCCCACCTTTATGAAGGAGAAAACCGGGCGTCCAGGCTGCTGTGCAAAAAAAAAAAAAAAAAAAAAAAAATCAGCATCGAACGTTCATCCTAATGTGGATACGAACAAAACAAAGTAAATCAGAGAATAGAATCGCTTATGAGGGACACAAGTTTCGTTCATACCAAAGCTTGGCTTCCTGGCGCTAATATGGATACCACTTTTGGTGGCGACAGTGTCGACAGATTGTGTGACCAGAAAAGAGAAAGTTGATCCATGTTTTAAGGAAGTTATCGAAAGTACATGGCAATCAAACGCATGAAGTGAAAGCTTCAATGAAAACAGTTGAAACACTTCCGATATCTACATCACAATGTGAAGTGGGTGAAATTATGACGAAGGAAACGAACTGTCTTCTGCTTTGCAGGCAAATTTCCAGCGGCTGTGTTGGTCCACCTCTTCAACACTTCAGACGTGCTTGCCAACAGGACGGCGGGCGGCAGCTGAAACTGCGTGCAGGAAAGGAAAAGACTTATGAAGACTTGTGAAGTATGTGAGAGCCACTGAAAAATATCTTCCACTACAGCACTAGATACAAGAAACAGATCATAGCCATAACCAAATCCCACAACACTTCCATATATGCAGAACACATCAACACTAAAGGCCCATTCACAATGAAAATTAAACATAACCGTAACATAAACACAGAAGTTTGCGCCCAGGCTACCAAATGGGATCATTCACAATGATTCACATAAGCATTGACATAAACATTACCGTAAGACGTTAACATGAAAGTTTGCAAACTCCAAACTTTCATGCTTATGCTTACGTGATTTGCAAACAGAACACAATCGTGGAGCGCTGAAGTATACGACAATATGAGGAAATGGCGTCGTCGTTATGTTTCCATGGTTACCAAGTATGTTTGCTGTTATGTTTATGTTCCCATCGTGAATGATGGTATCATTTCTTGATTTTACTGTAACGTTAAGTTAACGCTTACGTTATGTTTAATTTTCATTGTGAATGAGCCTACTGCAACATAGAAATCCTATACATATAACCAAAATCCAAAACTGAATACACTAGAAGAGTATGAAATATACAAACATACGAAACCACGTCCATAACAAATCCTCAACAGAGAACAATAAAATTATAGTTCAGAACTCTCACCCGAACTACTGATCATAAAGCACCTACCACCAATAAGAATAATAAGAAACAGGAAACAAGCAAGAAATCTGAAGAGCTGAAACTAGTTGTTAACAACACACTTTCAACTAACAGAGGAAAATGGACGAACTATCAAGAAACGTGACGCTGGTCTACTACTCTTCAAGCCGCACCACTGGTTATGCGCTTTATTAAAATTCCCCGTTTGTAGCTGCTGGTGGCTTAACCAACTGGGTTTACAAGAACGTTGCTCTTTCATTTCTAGAATTTTTATTCTTACGTGCATAGATATTGTACGAGTAACTAGTTGTCAAGTTGAGGGAGCAGGGACTATAGGATGTGACGGCAAAACTCGTTTGCTGCACGATTTGGGCGGGAGCCATCTAATCACGATCGGGATTGAAGCAAAATGGAGACCCCTTCCACGAGGACGAAACATCTCGGAGAGAGACAGGACCGATCGCACAACGGAATGTGCAAGGACAGAAAAGGAACAGAATCTCGTGAGAAAGGAGATTACAGGATAAAGTGTAGAGGCAAAAGGTCTCGTGTAGGACAATAGCAAGGGAAGAACAAGAAACCGTCTGGCTACAATAAGCGCGCATGAAAATGTAGAGTACCGCGCACTTCAACTGTCAAGCAGTGTTGCCAACTCAGAATTCTATTTACCGCTGCACAAGCTTAAAAAAACCGCTAAACTGTAGTTGAAAAACTCCAGATTTTTCTTAACACATCACTTCCAAATTTGAAATACAAACTATACAGTTTTAGGAACTAGAGAATGTTATAAAACTGTAGACTAAATTATGGAAAGTATGTGTCACTTTGTAGGTTCTATGTGCAAAATCGTATGGACAATAAATATGAATATTTTGCTTTCAATATCACCTTACACTATTTAGGCCGAGCTTTCCAACTATCATCGGCAACTTCTTCCACCTAATCTTTCAACATATTAGCCTATGTTTTTTTTTTCACACATCTCTAACCTTTTGTACGTATGGAGTTTTACGCGGCATATTTCTTCAAAATTGAATGAAGTAGATCAAGAATATACTGGACACTTCGGAAATAATCACATTCACAATCACACCAGTCGATTCGAAATCTGATTTCACATTGAGCTGGAGACGTCCTTTCAACAATGAGTCTGGTTTTAAGTTTTAAGTATATGTTACATTAACTCTAAACATTAATTAATATAACAAATATCATAAATAAAAGTAATAATTTGGTCATTAACTATTCTTTATGATTAAATACATCAATTCATTTCCAGAAACAATGCATACATTAGATATCGAATGCTGAATACCTTATTTGTATACAGCAACAATGGATGAGGCAGGAAATGGACGTGGTTGCACCAAATCGAATTAACATAAAACGTTGACATTTTATACTCGCACAACGAAAAAGTGTCATAATACCGTACTAAATCCTGCTTTATGATAACTAACATTATTGTCCGCAAGTACATATAAAAACAATTATAACATCTTTACAGAAAAAAACTTAAAAATATCATTTCCCTCTGCCGGAAAAAACGCTAAATAAATAGCTAGCCGCTGACGGTAAAATTCTGTAGCTGACCATAGTCCTGAAAACACCAGATTTAGCTACAAAACCGCTGACTTGGCAACACTGCTGTCAAGTGTGCAGTGAAGGAAACAATGAACCGAACTAGCCGCAGACAAGAAAGATGTTGAACATACAAGTACAAAACAAATACAGCGACATACTTCTGGCCTTTGTAAGGATCATTTTAATACTGCTGCCCCCTTTCCTTCTCCATTAAGTCTTTATCCCAGTACACCTTTCAGTCATTTCTTTAATCGATTATTGCTCTGGTGTTGATTTGCTGTGGGCATTGCTTGCCGGCTCCCTGTGCCCTTTGCATCATTGCATAATTATTTTATTGCCCATCAGTAACACAAAGTGAACATTGGGGTGATTAAGGTCACTACAAGAGTTTGTCTCTGTGAAATACAGTAATTATGACTATGACGATGATCACTGTCCATGAAGTTAATGATGCAGGGGCGGCTTTTGGGGTAGTGCCAGTGTGCCATGGCACCGCCAATGAAATAAACAAAAAATAATATCCTAAAAAGCAGTTGTAATAGTTTATTTCTACACTTTTATTCGTATTTCATCTGAACGAGCGCGCGCACAGATCGGGACGCACTCTTGTAGCGTTTTTCCGAACTTTGGAGCCACGTCTGTGTGGCACTCCTTACGTCCATATAACATTGTACAAAGGGCTACTGATTCTAGTTTACATACGTTTCTTATGGCAGACTTTGAGCCGAATTCAGTTTGACTCAGTAGTTAATATTCAGCCCGCTAGGGCACAGTAATGCAAAAATTTCGCTAGATGGCAGGGTTGTTGGAGAGATTAGCTAGAAATCATCAACCGTAGACTTGCACGAAAACACAAGTTAAAGCTCCGCGCCAGATGTTAATGTAATGTTGCCAATTCAAAACTAATGCACATAACTTGGATTTGAATGTGTAAAGTATTATCCGTTTAACTATATTGAATGCAGAGATAGTCATGGTTCTTTTTAGAAAAGATAAATATTTTTTTTCATATTATGTAACACTGTTTGTTAATGGCCTGTTAAATGAAATGCAAACGTGTTCGTTTATTATCTATATCACTGTTTATCTCGTGTGTTTTTGCCAGTAATTTTATTAGTTATAAAATTGATTTGTATTTGACTAACAATACTGTGAAAGTTTTGCATTATCTATATCTGTAAATTAGTTTCGGAAATGTTATTGTAACTGTTACTAGATGCATTATTAACTATACTCCTGGTAAAATAGCTGGTTTAATTAATGTGTTTTATTTAACATAATGCAAACGTGAGCTGCGATTATCAGTTTCACAAGGGTAATTTGCGTAAGACCTTTTTTCATTTTTGGCACCACCACCAGAATGCCTCACCGGCCGCCACTGTAATGATGGCAATACTGTCCATGATCACTCTTTACGGTGATAACGACTGTGATGACAATGTTTACGATGGCTACCCGTGAAGGTACTGAAGATGACTTGTGATAGAATTGACGGTAGGCCTAATGATGAGTGATGACAATTACTGTGACTATTACACTCTTACTACGTCATACTACTTTTGACCAATAAAACGGTACGAAAGGACGTATTTCAACCAATCATGGCTGCTTATCGCACAATTTTATCGCGTCCCTAGCATTTGTTTAATTTTATCGCGTCCCTAGCATTTGTTTCTTTGTTTGCCAACATTTGAAACTGCGCTGGCCTGGACGTCAAAAATATGGAACAACTGGATAATACGCACGGCAGACCAATATCGATAGTCGACTCTACTCGCTGGCCACTAGTCACCGGGCCGTACCGAGCCGTATCAAACAAAATATAATCGAAATGGTGGTAGTCAAATTCGCGACTATATTCTTAAATAATTCACTCCATTAGTCAAGTTCAAGGTTTTATGTAGTACAACGGCGGTTTTTTGAATGCATTAAAAGAAAATGAAGATGTAATAAGATAATAAACTAGGTTATCACAAGGAAATTAACAGGAAAAAAGGTGTGTTTCATGGAATACAATTAAAATGACGGAAAGTAAATTTCCGGTTAATGTTCGCCAAAGCGTAAAGTACGTAATTATGACGGCGTTGCTGTTTTATTTCTGGCCTATAGAAAAATACCTAGCCTTTTACGAAAAAAAAATTTAAGGACCTTGAAATTATTCACTGCTTTCATTATAGGCCTATTATTTTTTAACAATATTACGAATCAAAAACTGTAATATTATATAATTTTAACTACTACATGGACGAATCAAATCAAGCTAACCTAACCAAAGCTAACCTAACCTAACCAAAGCTAACCTAACCTAACCTAACCAAAGCTAACCTAACCTAACCTAACCAAAGCTAAGCTAAGCTAACCTAACCAAAACTAATCTAACCTAACCAAAGCTAATCTAACCTAACCTAAGCTAAGCTAATCTAAGCTAACCTAACATAACCTTCGTAAATGCAAGGCCTGTAACCGGAGCAAGAAGGGATCTCAATCATTTAATCTGCAAGTACACGCAAAAATAAATTCAAGTAAGGATCACGCTCCCACTGCATGAGAGGTCCGCGCATGAGCTACAGCAAAACTGTTTCTGTCCCGAGCCTCTCATTTAAGGCACTCGTCATAATTTACTCGCAATATTTACGCAAATACACATTGTCGCTAACAGTGGTGCTATCTCTCAATAATGTTCAGAACGAAGGAGGTAGACAGAGAGAGGAAAAATTTCTCCCGCCAACTACGCCACACACCAACGTCATGTTCTTATGTTGGTGACATTGTGTATTTACTTAAATTTGGTGGTAAACGTAACGGCACGGTTCAAAGTGACCGTGCTAATTCTCCAGTATAACGAAAAATATATATAAAATTACAAACCACTCCAGTCGATGCACAGCAGTTTCAAATATGACTCGCATTGGCATTCAAGAACAAGAATTAATAAAAATCACTGATCATACCTATGCATCTTCTGAAATACGATTTACAAATAAATGAAGAGCACCATTCGGAAATCCTGAATAAGTTGAATACACCATGTAGTCCTAAATCAACGAGTTCCACTTCTATTACGCACACGTCCAATATAACATCAATTGAACCACCAACCACATTCAAATTTGAAAATTGTACATTCAATAATTATTCCTTTTAAAATTATTCATGTTTATTTTTTATGTCACCGTCGTTAATTAAAACTTTTCTAACACTTGTGTATATTAGTTAGGTTATGTTATAGCTTCTGCTCTGAGAGGATAAAAAGAACTTCTGCTATATGATATTATGGATAGTCACGTATCAGAGATTGTTTAATATTAAGATTTATTGAATAGTAATCATTACAGTGTCTGTATAAAGACACTACTGCCATCTAGCATGCATCTAGCGTAATATTTGTAATGTTGAGATGGTACAATAATACATTTGAAGACAGTTGTATTTTCGTAAGTCAATTAATATTTTATTGTATTGGAGTACTTCGTTACTTCTAATCTTTATATACTTTCTTCTAATCGTGTAATAGTCAATTAAATCCCACTCGAGTTTTGATTTTCTCTAGATAAATCAAAACGTCTAGTGAGATTACTGTTGATAAAACGTTGACGATAATTATATAAGATTGGAATGATATATCAGTCATTAAGTCATTACTGCGCTTTATCAGTCATCTGTGAGAGCTGAAGGTGACAATCCTAGTCCAGGGTGCAGCGCCGAAGTTACCCAGTATTTGCTCTTAATACGTTGAGCGAAAACCTCGCAAAAAACTCAACCAGGTAACTTGTCTCAACCAGGATTTGAACCCTGGCCGCTTATTAGCCATGATGAATGTGGTGAGGACAATGACTTTAGTGATGACATTAACGATGATAATGATGATAATGTTATGGTGATTACATTTACGATTATTACTCATGAAGGTGATGAAGACAGTGGTTGTAATGACAGCAATGGTAGTTCAGACGTTCATCATGATGTCGATAAGAGTTGTGGCGGCGAGGTTTACGATTATGTATCTGCGATAATAATGACAAATAATTTTCGTGGCAATTTTGACGACATTGACTCGACGATAAAATTTTTCTCATAATGATAATGAAAGTGTCTAATGATAACGACAATGAGTACGGTGACTGCACTGACGATAATATGCATGATGGTAATAAAGTTAATTGTTGCAATGAAATAACTACACACTGTTGCAAGTCACAACAGAGTATAAGCAATGCGCTTGCTGATGTCAGCCCGTCTGCCCAATTACACGTTTCTGTATCTCTTCTACTTCGCAAAATGGTCTCATACATTTTATATCAGAACACTGAATTTCAATAAATACAACATAATGTGTACGTTTGTAAGCATAGTCGTGCGGCAAAGCTGATATTACAAACTCGGCACTTGAGAGCGTCGTTAAATAAACCATTTTTTATAAAAGGTAAAAGATATCCCCGTAACATGCCATGAAGGCATTTGGGGGGCATGGAGGTAGTAAACATAACAACTGCAACAAACTATTTATTCCAAAACTGCATTCAGTTACTCAATTGCATGCAAAGGTGTTCAATTCTTGGAAATATTTTTCCAGTTTCCAATCCTGCAGCTGATTTTCAATCTTTCTTACGTTAATCAGTTGTGCATATTGTCTGCTGGAAACTGTGGCGTCGTGCTCACTAGCTTCCTACGCGTCTTCTGGATACTTGAAGTGCATGAAAACTCATCTCTTCACTATATCTTGTGTTCTTTTTTTACTCTTGTTTAATGTTATAACAAGTTATTGGAAATTTATGAAGATGTTCTCTTCTGTTATTATTTTCAATATTTTTAATGTAGCACTATTTCTAGTGAAGTGCTTTGTGTGGAGTGTAGCATTAAATGGAGAAGACACATGGACATTACGACGAAGCGAATAGAAGCATTTGCAATGTGGATATGGACAAGAAGTAGCGTGTGAAATGTACAGACAGAATAAGAAACGAAGCTGTGTTGGAAAGAGAGGATGAAGAAAGAATGATGCTGAAACTGATGAGGAAGAGGAAAAGGAATTGGCTGGGTCACTAGTTGAGAAGAAACTGTCTACTGAAGGATGCACTGGAAGGAACGGGAGAAGAGTTCGTGGCAGAAGAAGATATCAGATGATTGACATTAAGATATATATTGTGTATACCACTGCCACCGGGTGCTTGCCCACTTGCAGTATACATACATACATACATACATACATACATACATACATACATACATACATACATACATACATACATACATACATACATACATATGGATCATATGAGACAAAGGGGAAGGCAGAAAATAGGAAAGACTGAAGAATGCTGGGTTTGCAGTGAAAGATCTGCTCTTGTGCAGAACACTATGAATGAATGAATATAGAATATAAAGCAGCGAAACTAAGAATAGTAAAATAAGTTATGGAATACAATCAAGCGTAACGGAAGTATCACAGAGACCATAATAAATATGAAGACCGATGTTAGTGTACAAGTGAGATGGCAGGTCAAGGAGGGGGAAATTAAATTCAGTTAGGAATTAATATTATTATTATTATTATTATTATTATTATTATGATTATTATGATTATTATTTGAAACTCATGACCTGAGTCGTGGTTTATTCACTGTTCACGCAGCACTTTCAATCAAGGCTGCGGAGTGTTTTGCTTTTGTAACGGTTCAGTGAGAGCAGACTTCTGTGGACTTTTACACAGGACAGAACGTAAAGCTGAAAGCTCGGCTAGACGACACCTATTCCTACCAACCAATCAACTGATGGGCGCATTATTCGGAAGCCCATTCCGAGATTATGCCTCCGGACTTGTCATGAGATCTCCATTCATAAATAATACGTAATACGAGAAGAGATTCTAAAACAGATGTCGTCCACTGGAGTGCAACTACAGTACAGACAAATCTCTGAGCTACATCATGTAAATCTTTATATGAAAATTATGTTATGCAAAATTCACTACCGAGAGTTTAAAATATTCAAAACGTAAAGACTTCGTGTCCATGCGGGGGAGTTAATTCAGGAAGGCGACGTCGTTAGAACCAGCTCGGCAACACTGTTTTATTTTGGACTAAGCCATTGTAATATTTACGAAAATACGAAAGATTACGTTTCTCTGCCTGAAACTTTAGTGTTAAATCCAACTCGAATTAGTCCCAATTTCCAGAACTCCATTCATTGTCAGCCCATACAATGGCGCATTTCAACTTCCAACCAAGCAAACGACATGTCTTCGCAGATGAAGCTTCTCCTTCTAGTAAATGACAGGGGAGCTCTATCTTCCCGCCTATTATTCAACTCTAACGTTTACTCATTAAAGATAGGAGATGGACTAAAAAAGGCTGTGGCTGTGTCAAGGACAAAGCTGTGGGTTTTACATGATTACTTATTACCAGATATGGACGAGATCTTTCGTTTGGCATCTAAATCAGGGCGCTAGCACATCAGAGTTGCGAAATATGCTGCCAGGAAAATCTCGCTCACGCCCAAAATGGCCGCCAGTCATCGCGGGCCCCCACCAAGTTCATGCTCGCATTGTAGTAGTATACCCGATACGACGACACCACATTTATTCCAATCGTGTTATTAGTCACGAATATATGGCATCGAAATGGATCACCCTGCAAACGTTTAGTCACAGTACAGAGAACATACAGTAAAGACACCTAAGCCATTTCGTGGGAACAAATTCTGAGTGCGCATGTCACGAAACCGGGTGTATTATCTGGAACCTCCACCAGACGGATCTCCATCTACGACAGGGCTGGCATAATTTAATATTAACTGAAAACATTCATTACTCATCTTTTAACAATTTTAAAGACATGAGGCAAAGGAATGGCAATATAACCATAATAATAATTACTTCTGTATGCAATCATCATGAAAATATTCACTAATTGACGCTAACGTTCAAATCACTGCTTGAGGCTTATGTTGGTAGAATTGATCCAAGTACAACATAATACATCATGGCGTCCGTTGCGGTCAAGTCCGAACATGAACTTCAACAATGGATATAAGTATTTTGACTTCCCAGCGATATAATATTAATGATAGATAATATACACACAAGATTATTCGTATTACTGACCAATAAAATAAATAAATAAATATTTTACTAATATTTTGATAGTGGTTTGATACTAGCGACATAGTTGGATTCATTGAGAACTAGACCTTACTGAGCTTGAATTTAGTACCAACAACATCAAAGGTGCCGACAAGAGTTGTCCCTACTGATTCTTCTTATACTGTGGTTTAGTCGTTACATCGAAGTTTCCGACCTAGTAACCCACATATCGGTCTGATTTTAAAGACGTCCTCACGTCGAAAGACAAATAGCACCGTAGCACAAATGATATCCGTACGCTGCATATCTACACACAGTTCCTATGCAGACCGGTCCCGGGTAGTAACGTTCGTCGGCTTAATGACTTTAGTGCAAAGCGCCCGGCCCGAGGAGTGGAATGGGACCGGTCTGTGTAGGGAAGCGTGTACGGACCTGTCGGCATACGACCGCTCGTCGCCCAACAGATTTTGTTAGGTACAGGTTGGAATGGGACCGGTCTGCATAGGAACTGTTTTTACGATCACCTCACGACAGGTGCAGAGTACAGCTGTGCTGCAGTGTGGGTGATGAAGTAGGGAGACTAAAGGATAATGCGAAACAAGAGGGGAAAAGGAGGTAAAGAGTACTGGGGAATAAAAAGGGAAAATGGGAACAAAAGTAGAATGAAAGCAACAAAAAAGCAAACAAGGGAACAAAAGGGCATCAGGGTCAAAATGAAAGGGTGGGAACAAAAGAACAGAAAGAGAAAACAGAAACAAAGGAAGAACAAGATGAACAATAAGAGACGAGGAAGAAAAGGATTAGAACAAAAACAGAAAATGGGAACAAAAGTAGAACAAGGGAACAAAGAAAAAATAGGAAGAACAGGAGAAAAAGAGGAACAAAATGGGATCATCATTATTATTATTATTATTATTATTATTATTATTATTATTATTATTATTATTATTATTATACTGAGTCATTCGCCATCCTTAACTCAACCAATCTGAATTCTGTTACAGTATCCACACCTGTGGAATAACGGCTAGCGCGTCTGGCCGCGAAACCAGGTGGCACGGGTTCGATTCCCGGTTGGGGCAAGTTACCTGGTTGAGGTTTTTTCCGGAGTTTTCCCTCAACCCATTAAGAGCAAATGCTGGGTAACTTTCGGTGTTGGACCCCGGACTCATTTCACCAGCATTATCACCTTCATCTCATTCAGACGCTAAATAACCTAGATGTTGATAAAGCGTCGTAAAGAAATTACCTGAATAATCTGAATTCTGTTATAGTAGGTCGGTCGGTCACAGCATAGTACTTGTATTTATACCGTATCTCCTATGCGGTGGCTGAGTGACCTTCAGACTGTCACGCAGGCGGTCCGGGTTCGAGTTCCGGTCAGGATTGTGACACTTGTAGCAGCAAGGTCGCATTTATTAGACATATACATCATTCCGAAGCAGGCTGGCCTAGGAACGAGTGAGATGATACGCAGCGAACCTAGATCAGGGTTAGTATAAAAGGGGGTCATAGTGCCCCTCTCGAAAATCCCATCCTATTCCATATCCTGAAAGTAGTGTGCCTGTCAAACTGGGTCAGGGGATTAAGGCTGCAGCTAATTATGCGTTTCCTTACGCTACGTATGTTACTCAATACTCTTGTTTTAATGTGGGATCCTCGGCATATTCGATTCCACATCACATAGTCTAAAAGTATTATGAAATGATTGTACGGGTACTTGCATCACTAACACCGTAAACAAACATAAAGCTATATCAAAATTTATCAGTATAAACTAAATCATAGGTGCTTAGGCTACTTTTATCAACAGTAATCTCACTAGAGGTTTTGATTTATCTAGAGAAAATCAAAACTCGAGTGGGATTTAATTGACTATTACACGATTAGAAGAAAGTATATAAAGATTAGAAGTAACGAAGTACTCCAATACAATAAAATATTAACTGACTTACGAAAATACAACTGTCTTCAAATGTATTATTGTACCATCTCAACATTACAAATATTACGCTACATGCATGCTAGATGGCAGTAGTGAGCAATGCCTTCTCGTAGAGAAGTTCTCGATCTATTATACACGATGGCAATGTTACTAGTCAAGAAGGTTTTGTTGATTCAGTTTCATTTTTATTAAAATTCAACATCCCACTTCAATTATCCGAATCCCAGTAATCAACGTCACTTGACAGATGATATTCAATAAATCTTAATATTAAACAATCTCTGATACGTGACTATCCATAATATCATATAGCAGAAGCTATAACATAACCTAACTAATATACACAAGTGTTAGAAAAGTTTTAATTAACGACGATAACATAAAAAATAAACATGAATAATTTTAAAAGGAATAATTATTGACTGTACAATTTTCAAATTTGAATGTGGTTGGTGGTTCAATTGATGTTATATTGGACGTGTGCGTAATAGAAGTGGAACTCGTTGATTTAGGCCTACATGGTGTATTCAACTTATTCAGGATTTCCGAATGGTGCTCTTCATTTATTTGTAAATAGGATTTCAGAAGATGCACAGGTATGATCAGTGATTTTTATTGATTCTTGTTCTTGAATGCAATGCGAGTCATATTTGAAACTGCTGTGCATCGACTGGAGTGGTTTGTAATTATATATATATATATATATATATATATATATATATATTTTTTTTTTTTTTTTTTTTTGACGTCCAGACCAGCGCAGTTTCAAATGTTGGCAAACAAAGAAACAAATGCTAGGGACGCGATAAAATTAAACAAATACTAGGGACGCCATAAAATTGTGCGATAAGCAGCCATGATTGGTTGAAATACGTCCTTTCGTACCGTTTTATTGGTCAAAAGTAGTATGACGTAGTAAGAGTGTAACAGTCACTTTAAAACAAACCAAATAAAGTGCACACTTATCTATTTTATATTAAATGTTACACCTAGCCTTGCGTTCAAATTGCCCAGAAAGACGCAGTACCAGAATTTCGTGGGATGCTATGGGTATAAAATTCAATGTTGCATTAAACTCAATAGTTCACTCCGTATTTTACATCATTCTAGCAAAATAGGTAAGTGAACTCCACTGTAAAGTACCAGAAAAAAGTAAAAAAGAGACCTTTTCTCCCCTCTAATTATATGAAGACAGCATAGTCTGTGTATTTCAATAGCATTATAACATGTGGAATTTTACTCTGGAGAAGCAGTACTCACGTAAACAAAGTGTTTAAAATGCAAAATAAACCTACAATAATTATCATAAGAAATTCTCGTGTTTAAGAACAATGCTGTCCGTTCTTTAAGAAAGAAAGAAATAATATAATGACTGTCACATACTTTAATCATTGTTAATTTTTAAACAAAATGTTTATAAAGAATTAATTTCACAACTATAACACTGGATACAAAATATGTTTCATAAACCTCATTTTAGATTAACAGACTAGAGATAATGTTGAAACAATGGGTTTAAGAGTGGCTAATAAAATTCTCCTTTATTTACATTATCTGAATAAAATTTGAAAGACTATCTCTGGTTCATTCACTCATTTATTTTATTCCATAGATCTTACATGAGCAATGAAGCTTTAAGATGTGGAACAAGTCAAAATGTTACAAAATTACAATTACAATTTTTACAAATTTTTACAATATTTTACAATTTTTACAGTTTTACAATTTAGTAATTTTCTACAATGATGAGGTGAGGTCCGAGGATTCGCCAAAAGATTACCCGGCATTTGCATTTTGGTTGGGGAAAACCTAGGAAAAACCCAACTAGGTAATCAAATCAAAGGGGTTGATGCCGAGGACTCGCCATAGACCATCCGGCTTCAGTCCCACGGCTGGGGAAACCCTTCACAGGTGAGTCTTTCTACAATATTAATTAATATTTTAATACCGATTGTGAAAATTTGTAAATTTTAATAATTATTATTCCTTTGCATTTTTGACTAGGTGTAACACACTTTGTGTTCAATTACTGTAATTAGAATAAATAAATAAATAAATAAAAGTAAGAAATAAATCAATAAACGAATAAGTAATTAAATCACAGAATTCTGTGCAGCATGAAATTACGTAATATCATTCGAATCCAGTGCCCCGATATCAAAAATATTACTTTCGCGTAGGCTATTACATGAAAGTCTGTACAATAATTATGTATTTTACTTTAGTAAAAAATTGAGTTACCAAAATAATAAAAAGGTATTAATTAAATATGAAACCGATACAGATAAAATTTTCTTAACAAAAATATAGTGCCTGAAAAGAAATAGTCGTGATAGAATAATTTTATTTTTGATTTTTATTTCATTATTTTACGACGCTGTATCAACATCTAGGTTATTTAGCATCTGAATGATACGAAGGTGATAATGCCGGTGAAATGAGTCCGGGGTCCAGCACCGAAAGTTACCCAGCATTTGCTCGTATTGGGTTGAGGGAAAACCCCGGAAAAAACCTCAACCAGGTAACTTGCCCCGATCGGGATTCGAACCCGGGCCACCTGGTTTCGCGGCCAGACGCGCTGACCGTTACTCCATGTGGACGATAGAATAAATAATGTAGTTTAAATTACTCGTACTTTCATTAGAATTAAACTATTACCTAAAATATTAAATCCTACTAAAGAAAAAAGGTACTCCATATAAAGCAAAATTAGAAATACATAAAGTATTATAAGTTAAAGACATCTGAAAAGATAAATCCTCTATAAAACGAATATCTATTGATAGATCAGCATTTATGGTAAGTGCTGAATGCAGTGATTTCAATTGTGCAACAGGCTCGAATCGCGTTTTGCCACATCCTGCTGCTGTGTTTGGTTGTATTTAAAGACAGGTTCGTCCCACGACTGGGTCGCTACCCTTCCACGTCACTTCTCAATTTGTTTGTAGTAACGCTCGCATCTCTCTCCCCATCTCAACGCTGCTAACCTTGAAAATTATTTATTTTCACTCAGTGTTTTGCTTCGTGCTAACGTGTCCGCGTGAACACTACATAGTACATCAGTGTTCTCAATAAATGGAAGTTCGGAGAAATAGTGAGCCAACATGTTATGACTATTCCAGATAATGGTTTACCTAGGAAATTGTTAAATTACAAACTACAAGAAACAAAACATTTAGGATTGGCTTACCGTATCGCCGATGAGCACTGGAGCTGCACCTGTAAGAGAAAGAAGGCGTTTTCAAAAATATGTTTGACAGATTAACTATTACTTATTCAGGGACATCATTTTATTTTTACTAACATGTTTAATATTAACCTGGCTCTACCTTTCGATCAACACCGTTTGCTACTTCCTTCCACGACTGGAGTTCGATGATACTGGCGTAATATACAAACAAATCACTTTACTAGGTATAGGAAGGAAGAAAAGTAGTTCATCCATTTACGTAAACTACGAAATATCGCGATTTTGAGTTTGGTCATTTTCACTAGGTTTTTGTTTAATCAAAATACAGTACTGTATTAACAATGAGTGTTTTTACTCACGAACTGAGCTGTCCATGTGGACGTATTCATTATGCAGTGTATATTATACTGTCTACAGCACATTAGCGTACAATATAGAGAATGAAGTTAAATTTAAAAATAATCATAATATGGATATTTAAACACATTTTTGAAAATGGTGGTCGTTCATTTCGATACAGGCTTCAGTTCTAATGTGCATATTATCGCACTATAGACTATTGTACCGAATCCCAATTATCAGTTTCGTCCTTCATACTAGTAACTCACGTTGAAATAATTCTGTACCTACTCTATAAAAGAGTACCTTACATACTGTAAATTCAATCTTCACTTCTGCCCGATCCGAAAAGATAAAATTACTCAGACATACTATCTATTGTCTGTGCTAGTGGTTATGTCGTAGGGTCGTAGAAAGGGAGGAAATCATGTGACAGTTAATTACTTAACGAGGCCCTTTTATTTACTTTAAACAGTTGTATAATATTACGTAGACGTCCAATTCCTAACAGAAATTAATGTTCTCAGAAAAGAGCTAAGACAGCCCAGCCACTAGCTGGCGAATAAAAGCTGGTGGAGGAAACCGGGATACGACGTAGGCAAATGGACGACAGTACCTGTGTGAAAATGATTCAATACTGAAAGCTCTTTCGTCACTGGAAAACGCGAACATATTTTTGAAACGTATTGTTTACTATGACCGCAAGGCTACTATGTCTGTATATGCGGTCTTGGATCTGTGTGGAGGACGGTTGAACTTCATTAGTAGAAAGGGTGGAAGTGAAATACATTCAAAAACTCAGGTACAATAAAAATTGAAGTAAAAATAAAATGATGTCCCTGTATAACTAACTCTTCAATCGGAAGATTCTTAAATTTACTCGAATTTCATTGCAATATTAACGTACCCTCGCAGCAAGCGTCAATATGCTTACAGATCACTTTGGTAGTTTGTTGTTTGCATAATTATTTATGTCATTTTACTGTTATCTACTGAAGCTTATTTCTTCAAAATATTTATTCTTATCGTTTATACTTGATTTATACATAAACAGCAATACTGTATCTTGAGACAAGCGAGATTTTTTTATCATAGTAAAGGTATTGGGTGATATCAACGAATAAATTTATTCAACGTAAAATAATCATTACATTTAATTATAGATCTATATATATATATATTACACAATGAAGCAGCCTTGTCTCCTTTATTTTACTAGTCAGTTTGTTGGAAGTCGTGATAAAACATGTTACAATACTCTGCGTGTGGAAAGGCATAACACCAACGCATAATAGGAAGAAAGTAAGAGCTGTGCTCAACATCCAAAAGAATAGATATGACAAAATATTCGGCTTCAACAAGAAAGTATGTCCAAAACAGAACAGAGTCGTGCAGACAGTATATGAATTGTATGCAAATCAAGCCGCACCGATTCTATACAACACTCTCCGCAGCAAAACAACGGGTATCGAACACAGTCCCCATACCACAAAACCACTGGATCCCGTTGAATGCGGCTCTCCTGTCGCTGGTAGGTCGTCCTCCTTCCTTGAAATATATTGTACACAAAGTGGTCGGCCCGATAGCCAAATGGTACAGTTATCGGCATAAATTAAATCTCAATATGAATCACGATAATACAATATCCTAACGTTGTGGTATACAAGAACATCATCGTAATCAAGATTTAGATTAAACTATTAATTTGAAAAAAAAATTCGTTCCGGCACCGTGGATCGTGTCCCGGTATGGCTCAGATGGAAAGAGCGCTCAGCGCGCACAACTGAGAGGTCCCGGATTCGATTCCCGGTGCCGGAACGAATTTTTATCAAATTAATAGTTATTTACAGTATGGCTACTTATAGTCATTGATTATTCAATGAGGATGGCGAGACCTTATATAAGAATATATAATATGTATATATCAATGTTAACAATAACTCAAACTGTTGCTGAAAATGGCCATAAAGTCATTTAAATATGCGCTCCTGCATACGTGGCTCGAATGTCTTAAATGCAGGCAGTAGGCTATTCATAGTACAATACAATGAGACGAGTTCGGTCGGCACCGTGGATCGTGTCCCGGTATGGCACAGATGGAAAGAGCGTTCAGCGCGCACAACTGAGAGGTCTCGGGTTCGATTCCCGGTGTCGGAACAAATTTTTCTCAAATTAATAGATATTTACAGTATGGCTACTTATAGTCATTGATTATTCAATGAGGATGGCGAGACCTCATGTAAGAAAATACATGTATATATATAGATTTAACTTGTAAATATTATTAAAACAGATTTAAACAGTTTTATAGGCCAGAACAATAAGATATAACTGCCATCTATAATAACGTACGTGATTAACGTTATTACTATGAATTCTACTCTGTAATGAAGGACGGCAATGCGGGCAAATATTTTGAAAGTTCCAGTTAAATAAAATCGTCATAAATTCAATAATAATTACAGAGTCTAGTTACCATTAATGTTTCTTTAAATTAGACCCATAAACTTTTTTGTATTTTTTACAACATGAGTTTAATTATTAGGCTACAAAAAGTTAATCATGGAATATTAAATAAAATAAAATATAATACAGGAAGTGTTACAAATATGGACTACTATTTTTTTTTTTTTTTGGAACCTGCATGTTTGAATAGTGAACGTAAAGTATCGTCCTCTTTATTGCTGAATGTCCCTGTGAATGATACGCCGGGCACTCGTAAGATGTTACAAAATGTTTGAAAAAATAATTTCCTCAAAATCTAACGTAGCTTATTTCCTTCATATAAATGTGAAGTCAAAGTGGCCTCTACTAAGAAAAGCACAAAGTACAATAAACTGAAGATGGTTTATTATATTTCACGACGGAAAGAAAAATGTTACATATTTTATTGTATTGATTGCCTTCTATGAACGTAAAACACGAGTTGGAGCCACGAGATTCACTTACACAGAGATTACAAACATGTTCAACACAGATCTCGTGTAGTTCGAACTTTTTTCACTAGGAGTAGTGCTCGCAATAGCTACTTTTGTTAAAAGCGTCGAGATCTTCCAAAACGGCCCTAAGTTATAATCGTTGTGATAAGAATAGTATGGACATAATATAAAAAACTGAAGCGGAAAATCCAATAGTCACAACTTCATTCAATGGCGGTTTTATTCACTGAGCAAGATGTATGGGAAATGTATGTCAAGAAAACAGCACTGTTTATTTCACAAATTACAAAATTTCGAACTTCATTTTTCATACCAAGGGCAAATACTGAATCTCACAAGAATTTCATATCCAGGGCAAATACTGAATCTCACAAGAATTTCATATCCAGGGCAAATACTGAATCTCACAAGAATTTCATATCCAGGGCAAATACTGAATCTCACAAGAATTGCATATCAAGGGCAAATACTGAATCTCAAGAATATTCCCCAGTTTTCCAAATGTTATAATTATACAATAACTTACATCCTCATCCAAAAGTTGACATTTTCAATATGAATTTTTTTAAATACAGAATTATTTGTTATCATATTTTACAGAATATTGTTGTTGGTTAATTTCAAGCTACTTTCACACCTTATTTTCAATTTCTCTTTTTTCTCTCTCTCTCTCTCTTTTCTATTTTTTTTTTATTTTATTGGTTTATTTTACGACGCTGTATCAACATCTGGGTTATTTAGCGTCTGAATGATATGAAGGTGATAATGCCGGTGAAATGAGTCCAGGGTACAGCACCGAAAGTTACCCAGCATTTGCTCGTATTGGGTTGAGGGAAAACCCCAGAAAAAAACCTCAACCAGGTAACTTGCCCCGACCGGGATTCGAACCCGGACCACCTGGTTTCGCAGCCAGACGCGCTGACCGTTACTCCACAGGTGTAGACTCTTTTCTATTTTGTTTCAGTTTTTAATAATTATATGTTTTCTTTTCCTTGTTTATGTTTCATACATTACATTGTCAATTCTGAACACTGTAATTGGGCTTTGCCTGTTATGTTCAATAAGAAATAAATAAATAGACATCTAAACTATGAGCCAGAATTATTAATATTATATTGGTGTCCGCCCTCAGCACATCTGGGCATTAAAACTTTCCTTTTCTCTGTCTGCATGTATACATTGTCCCATCCCAACCCTCTGTTCAAAGGGCATGCTCTGAATAGATCAAAGAAAGTTCTACATGACGGTTCCTTGATTTGGAAACGGTAACCAAAAATAAAAGGATCATTAGTCAGCACAAATGAGCAGCATTTGAAACAGTGACGGTTAGTTTTGTTCCAATTAAAGCTACGAGTACATTGTATCTATATTCGCATTAAAAATAAAGATAACTCCGCATTTTCATTACTGCGGACTGCCACGAAAGCATCAAACTAAACTAATTAAAACCAGTGTACATTATATTTATTGTCTTATCGTTATATATCAAAATTATGATCAATTTCAGTAGGCCTACATTATTTCGTAACATAGCAATATATAAGCTCTCACTTTGAAGTAATACCGGTGGTAATAATAATAATAATAATAATAATAATAATAATAATAATAATAATAATAATAATAATATGGTTATAGTTATTGAGGCTTCATAAAATCACTTCCATCTCAGATTTAATTCCAAATACAGCATTAATGAACTTCTCACCCAAATTAATGCAAACACGCTTCTTTTAAAGTAACATTTTTTGTGATGAAGTTTCTGAATTTTGTAACCAGATGTAAATTTAATTTTTACAGTAATTTAGACGTACTCACAGATTCCAATCTCAGAACATCGCCGCTCGATACCGGGACGCTTAGTTAAGCTTGGCTACACCAAACAAGCATAAAACAGATTGCCGAAGTGTTTACACAGCTTGTAGGTATGTTGAGTGTTTTAAAATTCTGATCATTATAATGTTCAAGCAAATCTAGCTTTCAGGTATACCTGTGAAGCTGATTTGAATAATTTCAAGAGAAAAATTGTTCTGGAGCCGTGTATCAAATCCAGAACCTTTGGCTAAGCGCACATTTTGGCGAAGGAAGTTTTACCCTAGGTAAATTTCTGATGGAGTTAGGTTGATCCAAAATTATATATATATATATATATATATATATATATATATATATATATTTTTTTTTTTTTTTTTTTTTTTTTTTTTGGGCCCCCAATTTCGATTTTCAAGTTTGAATTAAATAAATCGCTTACTTTACTCCCAAGAATCATGTCACCAAAGTTTGAAAGACAATACAGAAAAAAGTGAATTTTTATCCTAAGAGCATTGGGGAGAGCATGTTGATTTTGAGGAGAGCATGTTGATAATGTTACGGGTAAAGCATGGAGGGCACTTCACTTTATTATGAGAATCTTGAGAAAGGCTAGCCCCAAATCGAGGGAAATAGCATATATAACATTAGTGCGACTGTTAATGGAATACGGAACTACATGTTGGGATTCCTATAGAATATATCAGATAAATTCCTCACACAGAATTCAGTATAGGACAGCTAAATTTGTTAAAGGTAAAAGAGAAGACGGAAATGATACGATAATAGAACTTAAATGGGAAATATTGGAAAACAGACGTAGAAAAACTAGAATAACATCATTGCATAGAGCACATCTAGGTCAGAAAGCATGGGTAGACATAACGGCTTGGTTAGAAAAGCCAACGTACTATGGTAGGAACGATCATGATTTTAAAATCAAATGTAGGAAACAGAAAACGGATGTAGGTAAATTCTCATTTTTAAATACAACTATAAGTGATTGGAATGACCTACCTGCAGCGGTCTTTGAGGGCTGTCCTTCCTTAAGGAGATTCAAGAATAACTTAAAAAGTTGTGTATAAAGTGTAAATTAAAATTAAGGTGACATATTTATTTTTTAAGGTGACATGTATTTATTTAGCCTGACGAGTTACTCCCTTGGTTTGAATTGTAAATTATTTAAAAATAGCTTGTAAGAGGGTCTTAGACTAGAAATGTTTAGTTTAAATGTAGTTCTGTTTATAAGTATGCATAAGAGTGTAATTGTTTGTCTTATTTGAACTGTTGTATCAGTGAAGCGTGGTGAGTCAGTGAAGTTATGGTTTTACATTGCAGCAAATAGTTTCGATCAGTGATAATTTATAGTGTCAATGAAACGTGTTCTATAGTGTCAGTGAAATGCGTTTTAAAGTGTCAGTGAAATGTGTCACAGTGCCAGTACAGTGAGTGAGATGAGAGTAAAGTGAAAGTTTATTATCAGTATCAATGTGAAACTTGTGTAGGGCCTATACATAATTATGTATATTGAAATGTAAATTTAGGGTTACTTGTAATTATTGTGTATTCTAACTGTATTGTGTATATTATTGTATTGTGTATCTAATTGTATTGTGTATTGTAATTTTATTGTGTATTAATTATAGTGTTGTGGAATTTAATCGATTAATCTAACCGATTAATCGATCAATTTCTGTTGTAAGATTAATCGATCAAAAATATTTAATCGAATAATCGAGTCGATTAAAATTAATCGGTTGTATTTGATATTGATTATTATTTTGTTAATGCAAACTCAGACTAAAATCTCCGACAACACTCGTCTCTCAGAAATTGCTTACTTCAAAGCACAATAGTACCGTTACAGCAAATCTTTGCACAAATACTTCAGAAAGAAATGTAGATATGAGAACAGTGACCTGTCTACCCCTATTGAAAGTGGAAACACAATGTGAAAGCCTTATTAAGTTTTATGGTTTTCCAAGAAAGCTTTGATAAAGCGTCGTAAAATAACTTACTAAAATAAAAAAAAGAACTTCCACCTTGTTGTCAGCTCGTCTTCCTAGCACACGAAATATATACTTTTCTGGGATTCGCCCTCTTCATCCCTTAGCCATGGCTACACTGTGTGCAAGTGAGAGAGTGTCTATCTTATTCTCTTTCTAAAATTTTGTAGCCCGATTAGTGATTACAGTAGGGACCAGTCTGCTGTTTTGTTGCAGTTTCTTTGCTGAGTTTGTAGATTAACCTTGTGTGTTCAGTTTGCTAAAGAAAAAAATCAGATTTCTGTAGTCTGTGAAAAGTGAAAACTCCATTACAACATATGAGAATTTGAGAGGTAAACTCTGTGAAACGTTTGGATTTAAATTGAACAATCGTGGAGAAGTGCTTGACAGATAAAAAGTTTTTTCATATTTAGTGATGCAGGAAACATTATTACTAAACGTAGAGCGGCTCTTGATTCGGAGCATGTGAATGCACTCATTTTTAAAATCATGGATGAAGCAGTATTAACTAGGTAAGTCTTCATACTTACTTACTTATTTACTTACTGGCTTTTAAGGAACCTGGAGGTTCATTGCCGCCCTCACATAAGCCCGCCATTGGTCCCTATCCTGAGCAAGATTAATCCAGTCTCTACCATCATATCCCACCTCCCTCAAATCCATTTTAATATTATCTTCCCACCTACATCTCAGCCTCCCTAAAGGTATTTTTCCCTCTGGCCTCCCAACTAACACTCTATATGCATTTCTGGATTCGCCCATACGTGCTACATGTCCTGCCCATCTCAAACGTCTGGATTTTATGTTCCTAATTATGTCAGGTGAAGAATACAATGCGTGCAGCTCCGTGTTGTGTAACTTTCTCCATTCTCCTGTAACTTCATCCCTCTTAGCCCCAAATATTTTCCTAAGAACCTATTCTCAAACACCCTTAATCTCTGTTCCTCTCTCAAAGTGAGAGTCTAAGTTTCACAACCATACAGAACAACCGGTAATATAACTGTCTTATAAATTCAAACTTTCAGACTTTTTGACAGAAGACTAGATGACAAAAGCTTTTCAACCGAATAATAACACTTCATATTTTTTGTTATTTATGTTTGTCTCAAAAATTCCCGGAGAAATTGACACAATAAATTATAAATCTCATAATAAATACTCTATGTTAGTAAATAACTAAAATAGTTGTTTTGTAATATAATGATACAATATATACAGATGTACAACATTTAATACTTATGCTTATCACCGAACACAAGTTAAATTTAACAATAATTGTGTATTACAGTATATTAAAACATTTTTTAAATCGATCAAAACTCGATTAAATTCAAATACTTAATCGATTAAATATTTTGATCAATCGACAGCACTAATTACTTATATTGTGTGTATCACTGGCACCAGGTGCTTGCTCACTTGCAGTGTAAATAAATACATAGGCCTATATACAAGAGTCGATGTATACCTAAATTTTCAATATCGATATTCATCAATATTTTACCAGAAGTTGCAATCTAATACTTATTCACAATAATTCCTCGACTAAATAGTCTAGATATGGTAAACTTATACAAACAATAGTTTGCCAACAGAAATGAAAAATACAGAAAGTACAAAACATTTCTCAATATCTCTTCAAAACTCTCTTTTCTCACTTCTATCTCTTCTTTAATGTAAGTTCCTTAATTTCTCCAGACTATTTAAAAGTGTTTTAAGTGTAACAGTAACAATATTATTGTATTGTTGCTCTTGTAATTTTCTTTAACAAATTTATATTTTCAGTTTGTTCTATTTTTAATGTTGTTGTTTAGTCAACTGTCCGAAGAAAGGTTTGAACCTAATAAGTGACACCAACAAGGCATCAGTCATAAGGCAACTAAGCCAGGAGTATGTGGGGTAGGGTGGCCAGTTCCTTTTCCCCTTCATTGCATACATCACCAATTAGCTACATATTACACTAGTCAGACTTCTGATGTATACAAACAATATTATTGTTCTTCCTCTGACACATATCGTCAAGTGAGATGTACTGCCTGATAATAGATGTACACAGTGCTTTTTTTCTGGAAAAAAGTTTACCGGAACTCTATCACTCGATCACATTATACAACAAAAACGTAGGCTTCAAAATATTAGGCCTACATACCTTATATTACAATAAGTTCCAAACGGAGCTCATCGATTTTAAGCATAACAGAAATTTTGTGTGTTTGAGCTATAGTTTCAGGATCAATAACGGAAGATGGCAGCACTCGACTGCATGAGTTACTTTTGCAGCAATGATAATAATGAGAAAATGTAAATTCTTGGACTCGGCAGTGGCGGCAATTTTAATTTTCAATTTCGCTTATAAAATATATCTCGTTGGAATTTGTAATGGCAAAAAGTTTACTGGAACGCGTTCCGGCTGAAAAAAACGCTGGCTGTACATATCAGCCAGAACTCCAGTCAGAGGTTTATATTTAATGTACAGTCGTCGTCGTCTTCCTAACAAGTATTAGGCCGAGTGGCCTGTTACGGTCTCAAACTAGAATTTTCAGTCCATCTCTTCTTTGGACGACCTAGAGATCTTTTGTCATGCGGATGGTAATGAAACAGTGCTTTTGGAATTCTGCATCGATCCATTCTTTCGAGATGACCCTTCCACTGAAGTTGATATTTGCTGATGAACTGCATAATGGGTGCTATTTGAAGTTCTTGCATTATGTCCTCATTTTTTTTATGATCCCAGCGAGTATATCCAGCTGTTGCTCTCATGAGCCTCATCTCACTTGCTGTTATTCTACTGACATCTTATGTACGGTATGAGTATGTAATATAAACCTATGTCATTACTGATACAGTACCTGTTAAATAGTTTTCACTTCTCTCATACTTAGACCTACCTTTTTTCTTATTTCAATTTCCTACATAATATAAATAAGGTTCAGTGTAACTGTAACCAAATTAATATAAACTGCATTGTAATCATTTTCTATACTCATTTATATTGTCTATTTCATTTCAAAATTTTTCTAATTTCTCTTAATTTAATTGCAAGTTTACTTATTTTCTTTCATCTTAACTATTATGTACTGTCCCTTAGGATGAGCAATATTGTACTCCGTGGGGCTTTGAGTGCAACACTGCAGTAAATATGAAAATGAGATACTGACGTATAGCAATTCTGTGGAGAATTTTTCACCTGATACTAGCATATTATGGTCATATCTAGATTCTAAATAGCCTACCTAACAAGGGCATGGGCACTTGCATACTTGTCGGTACGGTATATGAAGCATAAAATGTGGTACTGGTATCTGAAATATATAGGCTATTTACCACAAAATTGGCTTAGCACTTATCCCTGTTATGGTCTGGTAAGGTTCAGATATCGCTAATTATGTTTAATAAAGGTATCTTCTCTCTCACAATACTTGGGCTTCCACAAAAATAGTGACAAAATTATAAAACTTGCGCAAGCCTAACAAAACCTTATGAAAGGAAAGGTAATCGATCTAATAATCAACTAGATCATAAGGGGATGTGAGTTATTCAATCCATACATGACCTCAACAGAGGTATCTGTCAATGACATAACTATAACAGATATGTTTTCTGACTTCAAAGAAAGCATACACTTTTCCTGCTTCAATGATTTATATTACTGTTCAGTAAAAAACTAAACATAAATAATCCTTTGTGTAACTGGGACATGAAGAATGTAAACTTTGTGAACATTCCGAAAAAGTCTGCATGATTATAATTGTCAAGACTGCAAAAAAAATAGGACATTCATATCAAGAAGGCTTAATCTGCTTGATCACATTAGGTACAAGAAATATACAGCGAAACAGTTACAGATGAAGTTGTATAACCATGTTGCTACGAACTGAACATTTAAATCAGTGATATTTTCTCAGCCCCTGTGCGAACATAATGAAAGTGCTGCCCCTGTAGGTACAAAAACAGGAGGCTACAACTTAAGTGGCATGAGGCAATTAGAGGTACAAACAGGGACACCATTTTAGTTTTAGCTTGTGGGGCAAGATTTTTAGGGTAGACCTTATACAGTATTTCATGTCGCGTACTTTCTCCTTATATCCTCTCGAACTATTCTCCATAGCGTAAACAGAGGTAATCTTGACCATTAGAAAAAATTTAAATCTTTGATATCAGATGCACTAAACAAATTTCAAAGTTCATTATTTTTTCTCAATTTCTTCAGTCTTTTTTATTATTTCAAGTCACAAATATGGCTAATATCTTGTTTATTACTGGTATTTGTTTTATGGTCAAGTTCACCCCACTTTATAGCACATTTCCAGTTTCCACACATAGGCCTAGTTTTAACTTCTTATCCTACATAACAGTATGATACTAAATCTGCAAGCACTTGCTGTTAATACGATTTCATGCGAATAACTAACACACACAGATTCACTGATAAAGAAATTTTAACTTCAATTGGCAAAAAAATTGTACTGCTTCTTTTATTTACAATAGGCAACAACACTAATGCAGCAAAAGGGAACGCCTTCATTTCATTTGAGCAAGTCATGAACTAACTTGTCTTTTATTTCTCAAGCGTTTGTACAAGTGGAATATTTTTACATTATAATTGCAGTTCTCACATGTTTTCTTCAGTAACTACAGTAGTACCTTAGCCATGCAAGGGCGCTTCAATCACTAAATCCGGTTTTTCCTGACTGTATTTATGAAACCTTAAATTTTATCAAATATAATTTGCATAGCTTTCCTACAAATTCAGACACACACCAGTACAATACAAGAAATAAAGATAATATTTTTATTGAAAGTTTTAACACAACTCTATATAAAAACAGTTTCATTCATGCTGGTCTTCTTATGTACAATAGCCTACCAAATTATCTTAAAGAAATATCTGCACATCAGAAATTTAAGAAAGCTCTTTATAAAATTTTAATCAATAACTGCTTTTACAGTATGAATGAATTTATTGAAAATTGTCATAACTGAATAGAAAAAGAACGCATTACTTCAAAAAACTTTACTTCCTCTTTTCCAGATCCTGACTTCGACAAGGATGTCTTCTCATGAACGACGCGATGGTTGAAATTGACTCCTGACTTCAAGAAATACTGCAAACGGGACTCATAGCCGAAATCGACCGACCTGTGGTTTTCTTCAATCAAGTTCCAAGCTTTTTATATTTGTATTTGTGTTGCATTTAATTATACTTATTACTTTTATGTATATTATATAATTAATTATTAGTTTGTAAATATGACATGTCCCATATCATGTATATGATCAGTGGATGTAATAAATGATTATGAATATGATTATGATTAATATCAGTTATTCTGACAACATATGTGTCCATTTAAATGAAACCATGCTTCATCAGAAAAAAAATAATTTCGGATCAATTTCTCCTGAATTCACCTTCTCCAACATCCAGTTACAAAAGTGCACTCTCCTGTCTGACTTAATGCTTGGAATGTTATACGGCTTCAGCCGGCCAGCCGCTGTTAATGGCTCTGTATAGTCAATCATTAATATTTTCTGAAGTGAAACTCAGGGGCAAGGGACAATTGCACTATTCCGCCCCTTTTGGATATAAAGAAGGAGGATACTGCAAGAACCTTCTACAAGTTTCTCCTTACCGAACATGATGCCAAGAAAATTATTTTCTGTGTAGAGAACTGCATAGCACAAAACAAGAACTGGACTTTTATCACATTTCCAGTTTATGTTGTAATTGTCCTAAAGTATCTGCAGGTATAATTGATACTTTTTCTTGCGGAGAGATCATTTATCTATACATAAAATTATTAGGATTCATTCTGAAAGCTCTCGTATACATGATATGGTTCGAGTGCAAACTCAAAAAGGATCAATAATATTATTGTACAACGAAGATTTTGATGGTTCCCAGTTTTTTTACGCAAAAATTGCAAAATCTGGCACACCATCTCCAAAACTAGTTCAAGAAACAAAGATTATTCCAGTCTCAATGCATGACAACTTAATTTCAAAATTACTTGAAGCTGATAATGCCATAATGTTAAGAAATATATCAGTTCTGGAAAGAAGAACCAGTTTCTGAAAATAATGAAGATCATTAATGACTGTACTGACATCAAATTCTTGTTTGTGTAATGAATAATGGGAATAATGCACTATATTGTGCGAGTAATTTAAAACATTAAATAAAACATGCTTATTGATTGCAGTGGCACTCAACTCTTGGTTATATAATGGGAGTTCAGCAGTATATATATATATATATATATATATATATAAACTTTTTTTTTTCTTTAATGAAAAAGATAATAAATGATGCCTGCACTAACAAACAATTCTTGGTTGTTAGCAAGTAATGCAGTATATTCTTAACATTTTTATAAAAATTAAATAAAACAAAACCTGTTTTTTAAGAGAAAATCGTTATGTTAATCACTGCATTAACATAAATCTTTTGGTTCTGTAATATGCGTAATGTAGTATATTGTGTAAATTACCAAAGTTTAAAAGATTAGTTTAGATTAGATCTTTATTAGCCGATAGAATTACAAGCATTCATGACGTCGTCAGTACACAAGGAAAAAAACCTGTTTCTTCCTTTTTAACATTAAAGAAGATTGCAAGTCACTACACTGACATAAAAATTCTTGGCTCTTAGGAAGAGCCTACAGTGATGCAGTCCATATGTTTTGTAGGTGTAATGTTTAAATAAAACAGGTTTTCTTTAATTAAAGGTCACTGCACTGACATAAATTTCCAGTTTGTTATGAAGTAATGCAGCATGTAAAATACAGTAAATTGTGTAGGTTATAAAAAGAAAATAAAACATATTTCTTTTAATAATTAAAGACAATGATTAGTCACTGCACTGACAAAAAATTCTTGACTTTCCTACAGCATGCAATACTGAAACTTCCAACTTGCATTTTTCTAAGTTCTATGACGCAGAAATCTGTGACAGATTAGCTTAGGCTTTTAGGCTCTTCATATGCCTTGCATATACGAATCTGTGACGGGTTAGGTTAGTTTAGGTTTTTGATATGCCGGGTCTAGTATACATTCTGATTCCAGAAGTTGGAACTATTTTCTTATGTGATGTCTGTGATGATAATGTATGTTATGTTATGTCATTAGTTATTCATTGATCTGCTATTGGATAGAAATCTACTGGTTTAGAAGGCATAGGATTTCGATGTTGATATAATTAATTTTCTGTGTGTTGGCCTGAGTGGACTATAGAATTTGATTTGATTGCTGTGTTGTTTGTTACGACAACGGCGGTGAGTAACGAAACTCCTAACATCTGATTCACACTTCATTATGGCTTAGATGGTTTAAATGAGGGGTAGCTAAGTGACATGACAAGGTTAGTGGGTTAGTTGAGGGAATAGCTAAGTGGCATGAGGTCGAGGGATATGAAAAGGCCCCAATGATTTAAGTAGGCTACGTTTCTCTCTTGTGTTTTGGGGAGATATCGAAGTTGCATCTTATTTTCCTCATATAAATATATTATTATATTTTGCTGAAATTTATGTCTCATGAATATCGGGCTAACCTCTGACTAAGTGTTGAATCATTGGTCAATGTTACTTATGTCCCGCCCACTATAGAGACATAGGCCAATTTTACACATATTTAGTATAACTTGTTGCTTCTTTGACAGGTTAGGTTTGGTTAGTTTAGGTTTTTGTTATAGCATACCTTGCATATACGATTATAGCGCAACATTGGCAGTGATAAAAGTGAAATATTCGTTCAGTGGGCGTTGGATACTCTACATTCACCGAATCATTTTATGATGAAATGAAACAGAGATGACATAACATTTCATCCTGTATTTAGAGTGAATTTCTATTTTGAGGTTATTTCCCTTGGTTTAAGTACGATTTTTATACAGTGTCTCCTACACCAGGGTTTAAGTTTTGTTTTACTGTTTATCCATTCATGGTTTGTACACTCATGCTGGTGGGATCTGGTTTACTTTACGATACCACAATTTATAAAACCCCAGTTTCAAAGGCGGCTCCCCTAGTGTCTTTTGTTGGTGATATCACTATCTTGTGATATCATGTGACGTCATCATTTCTGTATAATTGCAGTTTCATACGCCGGTATCGCCGGTATCGTAATGTAGCCTACCATTCCCCATATGCCTTGCATATACAAATCTGTGACATTATGTTTGGTTAGTTTAGGCTTTTGGTATGCCTTGCATATACTGAGAGGGTAATTTGCTAGGAGACGTCGTTGCATATAAACCACGGTTAAACGAAGTATTTTCTCTGTACCGCCGTACAGATGCTTTGCTCGTTTCACCTTATTATGAATGTGTCGGGGAAAGTGTCTTATTTTAGGCTATACTTCAGAACTTGTTCAATATTTAATAAGACGTTTAGGATTAGTGTAAAACTGGCCTATGTGCAACGACGTCTCCTAGCAAATTACCGAATTCTTTACATTACAAACTACTTTCCCTCTGAAAATTAGATCTTTCCCCCCCCCCCACTTTTTTCGTCAACAAAACTCTGCAGTGTCGCGTGCTATACAAAACCCAAATTCTTGATTGTTAAGAAGGAATTCAGTATATTTTGTAGGTTATAAAAATTAAATAGAACCTTTTTTTTTTTTTTAATTATACACGATGATTAGTAACTGCTCATACATAAAATTCCTGATTGTTAGAAAGTAATGCAGCATATTGTGTAGGTTATAAAAATTAAATAGAACCTGTTTTTTTTAATTAAAGACGACGATTAGTCTCTACACTGACATAAAATTGTTGCTTGTTAATGTAGTATACTTTATTTTGGTTATAAAAATTGAAAAAAAAAACTGTTTTTTTTTTAATAATTAAAAACAATGATTAGTCACTGCAATGAGTAATGCAGTAGGTTTATATTTTGTATGTGGTAAAATAATAAAAACAACTGTAGGATTCCTACGCCATAATAATTATTAAGTTTAGTGATAGCGTTCCTATCCACTATTTCTCCACTTTTTCCTGTGCGACTTCTATCCAGCAATGCTTTACACTACCCTTCACTCTCCGGAAGTTAGCTTGGGTTGGGTTGGGTTAGGTTAGGTTAGGTTAGGTTAGGTTACGTCACATAATTATGTTAAACAACGTCATGTCACGAACACAATGCGCTATGTGAATGACTATGTGACACGGGTACACGTCAACAACTATGGTATCGATAAAATACTGTACCGATAAATAATTACCTTAAACTAATTCGGAATTTAATTTATTTTGTGTTTTTTACCACTCCTCCACACCCCCATTTGTACCCATTGAGCTCCATTTGGGTGAATGTTACTTATGTCCCGCACACTATAGGAGACATAGGCCAGTTTTACACTAATCCTAATCATCTTGACGGGATAATAAAAGCCTAACCTAACCTAACCCAAGTGCGTCGGTGTCTATTCCAAAATCGGCGGAAGTCGCTCAACGCTCGTTTAACCAATATTCGTTCAGTGGGCGGTGGATACTCTACAGTGACCTTTACAACATTTGAAAGAATATAAATTAGGCCTACAATCTACAGTATAAGTAACAACACTCCGATTACTGGTGTCTGAATTTCGAATTTTCAGTGGCTTCAACATGAGTTAATGGGTTACTCGGACCACTGTTTGGCGAACTATTCGTGATACCTTCGTTGAAGTATTGGTCAATATAGAGTATTTAACCTAATATTCACATCAATGTTATGGCTTCAGTATTCACAGGTGCTGCAGCACTTACACTTTGTACACCACTTACATATTGTTTTCTCGGTAAATAGTGTGACTACGGCTGCCATTTTCGAACCCCCCCCCCCCACCAAAAAAAAAAGCATTTTAATCGTATTTTTTTTATCAAGAACATATAAAAACAACCCACCCCCTACCAAAACTAACCTAACTTAATCTAACTAGTAAAGATATCTCACTTACCACAGGAACACAACTGAAAAAACGTATTACTGGTACTACAAACTTAATAACAAGAGGATCACTTCGTTTTCTTGTTCCACAATAAATACTTACAGTATGTCTTGCAACACATAAAAAGTTTAGTATGCCAGTTAGCTTCAACAACTTCATCACAACGATCACATTAAATTTACACAAATCACAAAGAACGTTGTGAATAATAAGCCACATTCTCAAAACACTTTCGACTGCAATATCAGTGAATCACAACTACACTTACTACGAAACACACAACTACGGCATGAGTTAAACACGTCACTCGCTGGAATCGCTCGAGTACCAAACCTCACCCACCACAAGAAACGAACGATTTAAACTCAACTATAGCATAATAACAATAAATACACTACCTCCACCAACAAAAATAAGAAAGAAGATGAATGCTCACCAGAGAAGGGACCAACGTCAGTACTATCAACAACAAGCACCCCAATTATAATCAACTGTGAGAGCTAAAATAAAACATGTGCTAGTCTGGAGAATTAGGTACAGTAACTTTCAACGAAGCAGGAATCATGCCGAAATATGCGTAAAGCATATTCACATCGTAAAGAATAAGGCAACATTGCTCTGACTTCAAACACAATGTATTAATGCGGTGAGAAAGGGAGATAAGTCATAAAAATGAGTTTTGAGATAAATGAAAATTAAACTTCGGAGCCTTCTACACAAATAAAACACATCAAATGCTGGTATTATTTTGTTTGTAGAAGTTACCCTATGTATCCACATGGGGAACAAAACTCCCCTATACCCGAACACCATCGAATGGTACCCTAAATACAGAGGGTTTCATAACAGGAGCCAACTACTCAGAGCATACAAATAGCCTACTTAGAGGCAATTTTACGTAGAACACATCTTTGTGCGGGCATCCATTCCGGGATATGATTTTTAGTTACGCCATGAACAACTAACGAAACTTGTATGATCTCGCCCAATGAGGTCACATCCCCTCGCTAGGGGCATGAGGGCGCCCCAGGGCGCCGAAGTTGCGTATAAAATTAGCTGTGCAGACCCTCTTACAAGCTATTTTTAAATAATTTACAATTCAAACCAAGGGAGTAACCCGTCAGGCTAAATAAATACATGTCACCTTAATTTTAATTTACACTTTATACACAACTTTATTTATTTATTTATTTATTCATTCATTCATTTATTTATTTTTCTTTTACGAATTTAGGCAAAGTATATAAACAATAATTGTGATTCGACTTGACTTGGCTTCATCATCACATCAGCTGACAGGTGGGTCATCCTGCCTCAGCTGCTGATAGAGCCAGGTCCCATTCACAAACGAGTAATCTGATGAGGGCGGAAATTTCTCGAAAAGGGCACTTATTCCAATCGATTTTGTGCGGACAACCTTCATGGAATCTCTCCGAAGCCCGAACTAGATTCTGTTTCAACTGACCGAGTCGAACGCACCCTCCGTAATACTGATCCTCATCCATTTGCTAGCTACGCTGCCTCAGGTTTCAGTTTGCGTAACAGTCTGTATAGCAATAATCCACGTACTCTTTATAATAACACGCCAGATTCCCCCCACCCTCCTTCTTCATCCTTCCGTATCTCGCCATTCATTTGATTATCGCAAAGTATGACCATCCCCCTCGACGCGTGACTCTCCGGCTCGGAAATAAATAATTTTCCATTTCCTCCCTTCTCTTTCTTTCTCAGGAAGGGAAGAGAAATGGAAAATTCGTGCAAACAAAATCTTCATCATGATGTTCGAACTAGGCACACAAGACAAACTTTACTCACCCCTGCCTCTTAAGGTACACAGAGAGAACTGTACTCACGCGGCCCCATCGACGGCGAAAAAATTGTAACGCTTTTGAGAGGATACATTGGTTGAAGACCCCACGGCAAACACTTTCAATTGTTACCCCAGAAATGTCTCGTGGCCGTGGGATAGCACACGGGTTTATGAATTGGAGGTAAGACATCAACTCAAGGAAATATGCACCATTAATCTAGACTAGGCTACAGAAGACGACTGCTCTATTATCTGTTATGCAATAAAAGTAGTAGTAGTAGTAGTTTTTTATTTATTTCTTTTTATTTTTTAAGTTGGTTATTTAACGACGCTGTCTCAACTACGAGGTTATTTAGCGTCGATAAGACTGGTGATAGCGAGATGGTATTTGGCGAGATGAGCCCGAGGATTCGCCATAAATTACCTGGCATTCACCTTACGGTTGGGGAAAACCTCGGAAAAACCCAACCAGGTAATCAGCCCAAGCGGAGCTCGAACCCGCGCCCGAGCGCAACTTCAGACCGGCAGGCAAGCGCCTTGACCTACTGAGCCTCGCCGGTGGCTTAGTAGTAGTAATAGTAGTAGTAGTAATAGTAATAGAAGTAGTAATAGTAATAGTAGTAGCAGTAGTAGCAGTAGTAGTAGTAGTAATAGTAATAGAAGTAGTAGTAGTAATAGTAATAATAGTAGTAGTAGCAGTAGTAGTAGTAGTAGCAGTAGTAGTAGTAGTAGTAGTAGTAGTAGTAGTAATGGTAGTAGTAGTAGTAGTAGTAGTAGTAATAGTAGTAGTAGTAATAGTAGTAGTAGTAATAGTAATAGTAGTAGTAATAGTAGTAGTAGTAGTAATAGTAGTAGTAGTAATATAATGATGGCTATAATTAAATTAAATTAAATGTTGAAGATAGAACCGTACGGTAACGTTTATATGAAAGGAAAACTCAACAATTTTCGAATCCTGTCGCTACAGTAGATTGTGCGCAGACACGGTTTATTTTCGTAGATTGTATCAGAGCCTTCTTCAGTTACAAGCCGGAGCATGGGTAGGTTTGGCAACTCTGAGTGGAGGCGGGAAATTCTAAAGTGATATTGCTTTCGTTGTATGCAACGTGTGTTTTTTTCAATATTACTTTATTCACAAAGATAAGATCAAGATTCAGAGTAGTGATGTAAATTATTATAGATTCGAAAATAGTGTTTTATTGCGATCAATTAGCTATACTTCAGAATACGGCGTAAATAGATTACTTACATACAAAGACTGCCACTTAAAATAATTACAAATAAAACTTGTTTTTATTGATAGTACAAAGGTAAATAAATGAATAAGATATTCCTTGCACCGAAAATAATAAACTCAACAATGCATTAAAGACGTAAGTTCCTACGCAGTATTCATAAGTTCCATTCAATTAACAAATTTGTGGCTAACAAATTGACAACGTTTTGCGACTTTATTGTGTTTCACCTGTAACGTGAAAGGTCTAGGATACATTTTAATATTATCTTATGCGATTATCTATCGTGCTTTTCTATAAATACCGTATTTCAGATGCCCAGGAAGCCAGTTTTAGTTTGAATCTGGCCAGTCACTATAACAATACTGTTATCCTAAATTATTTGTTATAAACTTTTTAAGATACAATATAAAAATAATATAACTACAGAAAACAAGCTAAAAATGTAAATTATGCAAATAAAATAAAAATGTAAATAGAGGAAACTATTGACATATTATAATAAAATATGAGGATGTAACTACAGTTAGGCCAAATATAAATAGCTATGAAAAAATGAAGAAACATTCCTTCAACAATACGTAACCAAACACATATTAAGTATGTGACAATTACAAACTCAGTGAACTTTAAATCCTCTAAATACGAATTGAAAAGAAACATGTTTATAACTAATTTGTTACAAAAGAAATAATATTAATCAACAAACCTTGAAAACCAACAAATTGAATGTATGCATCTACAAATTATAGGTAGTAATGACGTATAGCAAGCATTCCGAATCTTCAACAAAACTGCAACATTTATGGGATCACAAAACAGCTGTTTACAATGAACTTGAAAATCAACGGCGTAACTTTATTGACATAGCAGGCGAGACCCAACAATTTGGCTAGAATTCTGATACACCACAAACCACAAACAAGACTATAAAAATGTATTTTATACAATATTTAGAAGAATTGTCAATCATTTTGTCATTATTAATAACCGTAAAAATTGCCGAAGACTGCAGCCTTATTTTCATTTGTTGTCTTGTTTTTATTGCCAACACGCACTTAGTTTATAATACATCAACAATTAACGTTTGGTACGACCGCGAACATAATTCCATCGACACACACTTATATTGTAACATTAATTTACATTGAAAATCGGCATTAGCACAAACACGTGTTCTGTGTGGTAGGCCTCCGGTTGACAGTTAATTACAGTGTTGCCGACGTATGGCTCCGGCTTGTAGCTGAAGAAGGCTCTGATTGTATCAATTGTCAAAATGGCTACACCGCAGATGAAAGCGCAAACTGTGTTGTGGTATGTGGAGTTTAAATCAATTGTTAGAGTTCAAAGAGAGTATCGGCGAGTGTTTAACCATGATGCTCCAACTGCTAAAAGCATTAAGAAGTGGAAGGATACATTTTTAGCTACAGGATCGGTGTGGAAGAAGCATGGTGGTGGTCGTAGAACATCCGACGAAACGGTTGCAAATGTTCAAGCCGCGTATGAGCGAAGCCCGCGGAAGTCGTTAAGAAGAGCTTCGCGGGAACTTCAAGTACCAAAATCAACATTGCAACGAATTGGCCACAAACGTCTGAAACTGTACGCATATAAAGTGCAGTTAATGCAACGTCTGGAGCCGGATGACAAACCCAAACGAGTGGAATTCGCCAATACGATGCTAGACCGTCTCGGCGCTGATCCCGATTTTATGTCCAAGATTTTCTTCTCGGACGAAGCCACGTTCCACGTGTCAGGTAAAGTGAACCAGCATAATGTGTGGATCTGGGGATCCAGAACCCTCACGCTATACAAGAGCACGTTCGTGATAGTCCCAAGTTAAATGTGTGGTGCGGTTTATCACAGCAGCAGGTCATTGGACCGTTTTTCTTCGCCGAGAAAACTGTGTGTGGTATTACATTTCTTGACATGTTGGAGCAGTTCTTCTTTCCACAAATTGAACACTTCCAGTCTAACATCCTTTTCCAGCAAGATGACGCTCCTCCACACTGGTTCAATGACGTTCGTACGACTTTAGACAACGTGTTTCCTGACCGTTGGATTGGTAAGGGAGGACCGATCGCTTGGCCCCCGAGATCTCCGGATTTAACACCGCTCGACTTCTTTCTCTGGGGCTACATCAAAGATAAAGTGTACGCCACCCCAGTCAGAGACCTTCGTGATCTTCTGGAGTGCATCATAGAGGCTATTGAGAGCATTCCAGAAGACATCCTCCAACGTGCTTGGCAAGAAATCGTTCAGTGCCTCGATATCGTCACAGTGACAGCTGGAGCTCACGTAGAGATATGGTGATGTGGCTATCGAAACTTGTTGAGTTTTCCTTTCATGTAAACGTTACTGTAGGTTTCTATCTTCAACCGTTCACCAGTCACATACAATTGAAATTAGGTACATTCGAGCGGTCCACCCTGTACTTCTGAGATTTAAACGCTTATATTATTATTATTATTATTATTATTATTATTATTATTATTATTATTATTACTACTACTACTAATATTTAAAAAGACTTGACAGTGATGCCGCATTTCCAGCAACTACACTTCTGTGTTTGTTTTTATTGTTTACAGAACATTAGTGACGTTGACGGTTGCTGTGTTTGCAAGACTCTCTCCTTACATTCCAGCTCGCTCAGTCAATGTTGATTTAACTTCACAACCTTAAGCATACAATAAAATGTATCTTAATTGAGCTGACAGCGTTAAATGGGAGGAAAGCTCGTCTGTTTCCGTGAATTCCTAATTAATTACCACTCCAAATAATTGTGATGTACACAATCGGAAGTGATTTTGGGTGAACGTTGTTTGAACACCAGGGACGGCGGGAGTTGAATCACACACCATTTGCATACACACTGTTTGTTTTGTTCAAGACTCTTAACATCCAGTCCGTGGTCACTACCCGCTTGTCATGTACAGCTGTCAAAAGAAAAACTGGCCGCTCTCTAGACACAAAGTTCCCTTCGGGTATCATCGCCGCGCTCTCATGGTTAACAATCGGCAGGTCTTTGAGCGGCCTCGTGCATAACATTCAGCAGGTCTTTGAAATTTAATTGCATTATTGTTTTCAATTTCTTATGTCGCCGCTCCAATCACTCGCCTCAATTTCAATATTGCAACAAATAAGCTGCTTCCATTATTAAATGACACCTACTTTTCTAATCTACGTGGACTAAAACCGAGGATGCAATGTCTTGTGCTGAGGACGGACATTAAGGTATGTGATTAAAAATTATTATTAAAGAGTTATTATTAAGAGTTAAAAATGTCAACGTACTCGCATATGAAATAATAATAATAATAATAATAATAATAATAATAATAATAATAATAATAATAATAATAGCCATTTAACAATATAACAAACTAGTGCTTATTCTTATCCAGGAAGTAGACGTGATAACGTGGCGCTTAGAGTGAAACCTACAGAGCAACAATCGGTCTGCAAAATTATGTTTTAAAAGCACACCGCACGTTATTGTATGATGCCGACATGTTAACCATGAGAGCGCGGCGATAATATCTCCGCTATAATTCGGAGACAGGTGATGTTACATGTTGTTGGACCACGTGGCGTGATATCTACAGTCAAAATGAAAGTTTTTGTGTGTTAATTTGTAGCGTAATTGTAGCGTTTCGGGCAAGTGTTTGTAAGGTCGTGCGTTCGAGCACAGTCTAATGCTTTTTATGTTTTTTTTAGGAGAGAGAGAAAATATAATTGCTCCTGGTTCTTTTATGACTGTTTTAGTAATTAACATCAGGTTCATGAATGTATTATGCCATGACTTTGTCATTATTTATTATGACATTATGGCTGCAAATGGAAAGAAAAAAAGATTATATTCTCAACAAAAATATCTTTCGTGGTATAAACAAAACAAACTTATAGGCGTCTGCCTTAAAAATGAAAACAATTAAAAGTTCAAAAAAAGAAAAACAACAAAAAAAAAACAAAACGCCACGGTACAATATTTAGTCCATCTTCCTCCCATCTCGATCACATCTTGCAGTCGAGTGGGCATGGAATCGACTAGTGTTTTCAATTACCGACTGTTCTCAGCTACGGCATCTCAGGCATCCTGGACGAGATTCCACATATCATCAGGGTGTGTTGGAGGGGGATTGGGCCAATTTTTCCGCATATGCTTCTTTACTTGGGCCCACATATTCTCCAAAGGGTTCAAGTCCGGAGAGCGACGAGCAAGTCTATCAATTCGACATCCTTTCTCCTCGCAAACCAGTCCCGAATCAATTGAGATGTGTGGACTGGAAGAATTGAAGAATTCCAGTAGGATATAAAAACCTTGCATGAAGAACCATATAGCGTTCCAGCAATCGTTGATATATGTGCTGGTTAAATTTCCCGCGAAATGGATTGTGCCCACTCCACGACGAGAAATCCACCCCCAACATGACACAGATACGCTAATATGTTTTCGCGGGATATCAGCCGAGTTAAGATTTTGGAATGCTCCAAGCTTTCGACTGCTATCTCTGCAGCCATCTTCAGGGAAGTGATGTCCGAACAGAAAGTCGAAAGGTTATATAGATGTGGCTGTCTCAGGTGAAACGGGATTGGTTGGCGGATCGGCCAATCCGGGGCCGGGAATTGTCATCGCTCGTAAGCTCCGCCCCTCCCGGGATTACTGCGTGAAGTTTGGCGGGCGGCGAGCCCTGTTCCGCCGGTTGGAATCGGTTGCCGTCCTCGGTCCGTGATCTTCATGACCTTGATTGTAAGAGGGCCTGAGTTGGTCTAAGGCCGGTGTCCATGCCTGACTGAGCTGGAGTCCACTGTCTCTGTTAAAGTTGTTTTTCTCCAGCTTGATCTCTATGGCCTCCTTGATTGTACGATCCCAGTAGTGGCTTGATTTGTTAATGACCTTGGTGTGGTCAAACAGTATTTTATGCTCCTTTTCTATGCTGTGTTGCGCCACTGCAGATTTTTCCGGGTAATACAGCCTCAGGTTCCTCTTATGTTCTTTGATTCTGTCTTCTACTGTGCGGCCAGTCTGCCCTATGTATACTTCGCCACACTCGCATGGAATCTTGTAAATCCCTGGAGTCCTTAAGCCCTGACTGTCTTTAACCTGACGTAGATGACTCCGGATTTTGCTCTGTGGTTTATGGATGGTTTTGATATTAACCTTCTAACCATCCATAAACCAAATACAAATGATAATTTGAATATTATTCATGTTGCTAAAGAACGATAACAGAATACAACAAATCATAACTAGAATATTATTTATATCCCTAAAGGAACGATTAAATACAATTAACTTGAATATTATTCATTTCTATAAAGAAACATAACAGAATATAAATGATAATTTGAATAATAATAGAGTATTTATATCGTTAAAGAACGATTAAAAAATAAAATGAAAACTTGAATAAGGCCCGAACTCATAATCTTCGAATCATTAAGCGACCACTTTACCGCCGGTCTACGAGATGTACGTGTGGAATAATACCATAGTTCCGGAACTGCTTCTAAAAGCACTTGCATCGTGTAACATCGCCGTGACCCGAAGTGGACTTGGAAAATATTCGCTGTTCACGAGTGTGGCCACTTTTTTTTTCTTGACATCTGTACATAATGTATGTGCACAAACGTACAATTGGAAAAATAAATAGACACAACTTACAAAAAAATAATATTTTGAGGGTTCAAGTTTTTCATTCCTGGTTCACCTTATATTATCGTTTTCATTTTGCCATTGCTCTGATAGATATCTCTGTAATTTCGAAAATTGTATGCTTGGGTGTCCCTATAGAATTTTTCTCCTGGTATTAGGAGTAAGGTATAGTATAATGAGAGAGAATGTATTAGAATTTAGTTTCTAAACGGAACGAAACATTAAAATCTGCATAGTTTGCAATCGATAACATTTCTAGGCTTGTAGAATACACGTATAGGTCGAGTACACCAATTGCCTACAAATACATTCTCAGTTATCGTGTATTTCCGATAGGAAACACTAACCTAGATTCTACATACTTATAATCGAAAGCTCACGAACTATCTTCAAATACATCTTTTCTCAGTCTAAGTTCCTTGCAATCGATACCATTTCTAGGCATGTAGAACAAAAGTTTAGGTCAAGCATACCAATTAATGTCACCAAATACCTCTTCACTGATTGCGTATTCCTTCCGGTTTCCAGATTCCCTGTCAGAACGGTAGATAGCAACAATCGTACTACATACCTATTACTCACATTTTAAAATAAAATACTCTATCCATCTTACTTCAAGTGCTAATATACTTTGGCGTTATATCTAACAAGATTATCCTTCCATTTTTGAAATCTATCTTTATTGTTAAATTCCTATGTTTAGACTATTCCTATTATTATTTATTCTCTGGGACCTTCAAGTGACCTTCGTTCCTTTACCTATATACGTAGAAATAATCTAACAAGCCATTGGCGGCTGCCGAAGGGGGGTTTTCTTTGATAACAACAATGATAATTAAATTAGCGATGTAAGTGGGTTTATTGTGAAAGTCTCCTCTTTCACACGATTGTGAATAGTAAGTAGTGTACTTAGACCGTGCGAAAAGTGAACGAAGCATTCCTGTTTCTTCAATGCGTCTATTATAATATCATACACGTAACATACAACTCGCTGAATGGCATTAATCTTTCTTTTTCCTACTAGTGTATGATAACACAATAATTTATATATATTAAATTCATATAAATGATCTTCTCCAGTTATTCCCACTATTTTAAAATTAATAGTATAGGCCCCTGTTCACATCCAAGTGCTAAAATTGAAATTTTGGGAAAACTCGCCTAAATCTTACCACAGTAAATCAGTCCTTAGATATAATTTTAACGAATAAATCAAATGGAAAGCTGCAGCTTAAACAGAGTCTGTATGTGATACAATAAGATAATGACATTTCCATTTCCAATAACTCATGTATTTTATTTCATATAGATTTGTAAGTACGCTTCGGCTTACAATCAAAGCACATTAAGTAAAAAATATTAGTTCTGACAAGAAGGCGTGTATTACTATATACATAATGTATGTGCATTAACGTATAATTGGAAAAATAAATAGAAACTACTTACAAAAAAATAATATTTTGAGGGTTCAAGTTTTTCATTCCTGGTTCACCTTATATTATCGTTTTCATTTTGCCATTGCTCTGATAGATATCTCTGTAATTCCGAAAATTGTGTCCTTGGGAGTTCCTATAGAATTTGTCTCCTGGTATTACGAATACGGTATAGTATAATGATAGAGAAGGTATTAGAATTTAGTTTCTTAGCGGAATCAAACCTTAAAATCTGCATAGTTTGCAATCGGTAACATTTCTAGGCTCGTAGAACACACGTATAGGTCGAGTACACCAATTGCCTACAAATACATTCTCATTTATCCGTATTTCCGATAGGAGACACTAACTTAGATTCTACATACTTATAATCGAAAGCTCACGAAATATCTTCAAATACATCTTTTCTCAGTCTAAGTTCCTTGCAATCGATACCATGTCTAGGCATGTAGAACAAAAGTTTAGGTCAAGCATACCAATTAATGTCTCCAAATACCTCTTCACTGATTGCATTTTCCTTCCGGTTTCTAGATTCCCTGTCAGAATGGTAGATAGCAGCAATCGACCTATATACCTATTACTCACATTTTAAAATAAAATAAATACTCCATCCCTCTTACTTCAAATGCTGATATACTTTGACGTTTTTTTAAGAAGATTATTCTTCCATTTTTTAAATCTATCTTCATTGTTAAATTCCTATGTTTAGACTATTCCTATTATTATTTTTTCTCTGGGACCCTCAAGTGATCTTCGTTCCTTTACCTATATACGTAGAAATAATCTAACAAGCCATTGGCGGCTGCAGAAGGGGGGTTTTCTTCCATAACAACAACAACAATAATAATTATATTAGCGATGTAATTGGGTTTATTGTGAAGGTCTCCTCTTTCACACGATTGTGAATAGTAACTAGTGTACTTAGACCGTCCGAAAAGTGAACGAAGCATTCCTCTTTTTTCAATACGTCTCTTATAATATCATACACGTAACATACAACTCGTTGAATAGCATTAATCTTTCTTTTTCCTACTAGTTTATGATAACTCAATAATTTATACATATATTATATTAAATTCATATAAATGATCTTCTCCAGTTATTCCCACTATTTTAAAAATTCTTATTATTGGCCCGTGTTCACATCCAAATGCTAAAATTGAAATTTTGGGAAAACTCGCCTAAATCTTACCACAGTAAATCAGTCCTTAGATATAATTTTAACGAATAAATCAAATGGAAAACTGCAGCTTAAACAGAGTCAGTATGTGATACAATAAGATAATGACATTTCCATTTCTAATAACTCATGTATTTTATTTCATATAGATTTGTAAGTACGCTTCGGCTTACAATCAAAGCACATTAAGTAAAAAATATTATTTCTGACATAATGTATGTGCATAAACGTAGAATTGGAAAAATAAATAGAAACAACTTACAAAAAATTATATTTTGAGGGTTCAAGTTTTTCATTCATGGTTCACCTTATATTTTCCTTTTCATTTTGCTATTGCTCTGATAGATGTCTCCGTAATTCCGAAAATTGTGTGCTTGGGTGTTCCTATAGAATTTGTCTCCTGGTATTCGGAATACGGTATAGTATGACAATGAGAGAGGAGGTATTAGAATTTAGTTTCTTAACGGAACCAAAAATTAAATTCTACATAGTTTGCAATCGATAATATTTCAAGGCTTGTAGAACACACGTATAGGTCGAGTACACCAATTGCCTACAAATACATTCTCATTTATCCGTATTTCCGATAGGAAACACTAACTTAGATTCTACATACTTATAATCGAAGGCTCACGAACTATCTTCAAATACATCTTTTCTCAGTCTAAGTTCCTTGCAATCGATACCATTTCTAGGCATGTAGAACAAAAGTTTAGGTCAAGCATACCAATTAATGTCTCCAAATACCTCTTCACTGATTGCGTATTCCTTCCGGTTTCTAGATTCCCTGTCAGAACGGTAGATAGCAACGATCGTACTATATACCTATTACTCACATTTTAAAATAAAATACTCTATCCATCTTACTTCAAGTGCTGATATACTTTGGCGTTATATCTAACAAGATTATCCTTCCATTTTTTAAATCTATCTTCATTGTTAAATTCCTATGTTTAGACTACTCCTATTATTATTTATTCTCTGGGACCCTCAAGTGGTCTTCGTTACTTTACCTATATACGTAGAAATAATCTAACAAACCATTGGCGGCTGCCGAAGGGGGATTTTCTTTCACAATCACAATCATAATTAGTTATGTAAGTGGGTTTATTGTGAAGGCCTTTTCTTTCACACGATTGTGAACAGTGACTACTGTACGTAGACCGTCCGAAAAGTGAACGAAGCATTCCTGTTTCTTCAATGCGTCTATTATAATATCATACACGTAACATACAACTCGCTGAATGGCATTAATCTTTCTTTTTCCTACTAGTGTATGATAACCAGACATCGGATTCTAGGGCAAATGCCTATTTTGTTTCTTTAGGAGAAAAGTAAAAATAATTATTAATATTTGTGTTTCATGGAAATTGAAAGTTATTCAAAGAGTTTTATAGTGCCCTAAAATGCCCTAAAACGGTTATTAGAGCCTAATTTGTTAATATTCGCCTAAAAATGCCTAACTCACTGTAAAATTTCGCATTTTACTCTTACTTTTTATAATTTATACATGCATTCACTGCGAAATTTAAGACATTTAAAAAGTGGAAAGTTTGCTTCACACCGGCCATGAAACCATTGATAAAGGAAACAAAATGTTTTGAATCTCACGACACTAGCAATAGATTTCACCGAATTTAACATGTTTGGAGGCATAAATGCCGACAAAGAACCAACCTTAGTTTTGAAGCAGGCAACAATCACAACATGTGCTGCTACCGATTCAGAGATATACTATACTATAAAAATGACTGTTTTCGGTCTGAAACCGATTAGCTGTACTGCCCTTCAGAGTGTCATAAAATCACAATTTTTGGAGAAAGAGTGTTTTTGAAATATTTATGAAAAGTCGTAAAACTGCGAATTAGTAGGGTAAACCGTTACAAAATGTTTAAAAGAATGGCCTTCCTAGTGTTAACACTACCAGGAAATGCAACAATAAGTGGAACTTTATATTTTTGTCCAATTGAATCTCAATAACAACGGTTCATTTGAATGCTCGTTAACAGTTGCTCTTTCCCTCACCTTATTTGTGTTGAGAAGTTTTGAGCGGTAGGACGTTTTCCTGTGAAGTTTAACGCGATAATGCCGAAAAATATAAGTGCAAAATCTACATTGATCCGGCAATGGCTAACAGAATATTCAGAATTCACTTATGATGGAAAAATAATATTCTGCAAGATTTGTAGCAAACAGGTATGTAACAATAGTTGAAATATATGAATTCTATTAATTTTAATGAGTAGGCCTATAATATTTATACATTGACTGAGCTATCCTGAGGTATAATTCTTTTTAAGATCACTACACTTTAACCTTTTAAATTCCGATAGTTAAAGTATTTGCAGGTCATTAAAATTTTGATTGTTCGAACCCACTAACTTTGTGATAGAAATACGGCAATTCAACAATTAGGATTTTATTTTAATTCAGTTTACTTTACATTTTTAGATTTCGCAAGAAAAGAAGTGCCACCTAAAGCAGCATGTGCAAGGAGCGGCTCATAAGGCTAAACCTCAGCAGAAAAATCAACTGCAACAAACTTTACTAACACAGCCTACTTCATCCAATCTCAGCAGCAATTTCTATGCTGATTTAACAAGAGCGTTTGTTGCTGCTAACATTCCCTGGAATGCAATTGAAAATCTGATTTTAAGACAGTTTTTACAAAAATACTGCAAACAAAATATCCCATCTGAGTCGACCCTAAGAAAAAATTACTTAGACAGAATATACAATGAAACTTTCGCTTCCATTCGGGAGGATATAGGTGATTCTTACTTATGGGTCTCTGTGGATGAAACCTCAGATCCTATGAATAGGTATATAGCAAATATGGTAGTAGGAAAACTTAGTCCTGATGGACCTTCGATTCCACACCTCGTATGTGTTAAGGAACTTTCGAAAGTGAATAGCCAAGCCATTGCTTATTTTGTAAATAAAGGCCTACAGTCTTTATACTCGGGTAATATAGACGATTCTAAAGTTCTGTTGTTTTGTACTAATGCTGCCTCATACATGGTTGCTGCAGCTCCACTTCTTAAAACATTTTATCCTAACCTCACGCATGTAACCTGTCTAGCACATGGCCTTCACAGGGTTTCTGAAACAATCCGGAATGAATTTCCTCTTGTCAATTCGTTTATTTCTAACACAAAAAAATGTTTCTGTAAAGCCCCATCCAGGATTTCAATATTCAGAGATATCCCACTCCCACCTCAGCCGGTTGTTATACGATGGGGAACCTGGATTCAGTCAGTGGTGTATTATTCTAAGTATTTTAAAGAAGTGGTCACAGTTATTGATAAATTACCTGAAACTGATAGTGCAGCGTGTGTGAAAGCAGTGAAAGATTGTCTGAATGACTCACGAGTGAAAAACGATATTGCCTACATAACATCAAACTTTTCTTTTATACCTGCAAGCATTGAACAATTAGAACGTGAAAAACAATCTCTTTGTAGCCAAATAGCAATAGTAAAGGAAGCTCAAGTGAACATACATTCTGCTTTGGGCGAAACTGGGAAAAAAGTTAAAAATAAGTGGGACAACGTATTAAATAAGAATGTAGGATTTTCATTGTTGGAAAAAGTATCAAGAGTGATATCGGGGGACAGTGTAAATGTTCCAGTAAGTATTGATGTTTCTATTGTACCTAATTTAAAATTTGCGCCTCTCACATCAGTTTCGGTTGAAAGAAGTTTTTCTGCTTTCAAAATGATTCTCAGTGACGAAAGGCAAAGGTTAACTGCGGAGAATTTAGAAAAAATTCTGGTGGTGTACTGTGCAGATAATTATAATAAAGTCTGAGCATGGAACTGAATTTCAATAACTTAAAATGAGTAATCTTGATATCAATAATCATTATTTCATTAGTTTCAATATATTAAATTTGTGCAGCTCTGTTTATAAATATAATATAGTATTCTTTTTTAATGTTTATACATACTTTTTTGTGCGTATTTTAGTATATAACTAAAAATTTCAGTGAAAGAAATAAGTATGATACCTTGATGTGCCTAAAATGCCTATTTTCATTAAAATAGAGCCTAATTATACAAATTTTGAGCTTATTTTAGGCGCCTAAAACTGCAATTTTTAGTGCCTAAAAATCCGATGTCTAATGATAACACAATAATTTATATATATTAAATTCATATAAATGATCTTGTCCAGTTATTCCCACTATTTTAAAATTAATAGTATTGGCCCGTGTTCACATCCACATGCAAAAATTGAAATTTTGGGAATACTCGCTTAAATATTACCACAGTAAATCAGTCAGGTATATTAACGAATACATAAAATGGCAAACTGCAGCTTTAAGAGAGCCTGTATGTGATTCAAGAAGATGATGTCATTTCCATTTCTAATAACTCATGTATTATATTTCATATAGATTTGTAAGTATGCTTTGGCTTACAATCAAAGCACATTAAGTCAAAAATATTAGTTCTGACAAGAAGTCGTGTATTATTATATACATAATGTATGTGCATAAACGTAGATTTGGAAAAATAAATAGAAACAACTTATAAAAAAAATAATATTTTGAGGGTTCAAGTTTTTCATTCATGGTTCACCTTATATTATCGTTTTCATTTTGCCATTGCTCTGATAGATGTCTCTGTAATTCCGAAAATTGTGTGCTTGGGAGTTCCTATAGAATTTGTCTCCTGGTATTAGGAGTACGGTATGGTATAATGAGAGAGAAGGTATTAGAATTTAGTTTTTTAACGGAATCAATCCTTAAAATCTGCATAGTTTGCAATCGATAACATTTCTAGGCTTGTAGAACACACGTATAGGTCGAGTACACCAATTGCCTACAAATACATTCTCATTTATCCGTATTTCCGATAGCAGACACTAATTTAAGCCCGGTTCAGACGGTGCGTGTTTCTGTGATGGATTCCAAGGTGGCTGCGCGGATGGGTCGCCTGCGTGGTCACTCACCGTTAATAATGCGCTCTGGTGGCTCCGTGGATGGCTAGCTTGCTGGATTTCGAGGATAGGTTCCTTGCTATTTTTCCTGCGTGCTTCTGTGCTGGTTCAATGTTACCAAAATAGTTGTTCTCCAACTAAATCTTTTTTTTATGTATTTCTTAGTTTCTAAGGATAGAATAATCAAATTTAGAATTTTAGTTGTTTTAAACTTCTTGTTTAATTGCTTTGTTGCAACATTTACTATTGTTAATGTAGAATTTTAGTTGTTTTCCACTTATGGTTAGTTTCTTATTTATCATGAGTGTTATCAGTCTGTTCTGGGACCTTGGGAGCGCGAAAACATCAGTGTGGAACAACCTCGGGAAGGTTGCAGAAGCTACTATTTTAAGGGGAGACGATGGTATTTTTGATGAAAAATTACTAAATTAAAAGAAAATATATATTCTTTAAAATACTCTGTGATATGTGTGGATCGCCATTTTTAAACTTCCTGCATTATGGATTTTTAAATCACTCGCCCACTTTTATTGTTGTTTCCGGTAAATTAAATTTTCAAAAAAATTGTTTTTTTTTTTTCTTTAAAATACCCTTTGATATGTGTGGAATACATTGCATAACATTTTGTGGGTATTTGTGCCCTTATCGAATGTTGAGACGTCATTTTTAAACTTCCTGCGCTATGGGTTTTTAAATCACACGCCCGCTTTTATTGGTTTCCAGTAACTTCATTTTTTTTTTTTTGCTACATTGCCAGACAAAATGAATATAATTTCAGAACTATTAAAGATACATGCATGATATTTAGAACACGTATTCTTTAGACTATTAGGAAACTTTCCTGTGTAACAGAATTTTGTTAATTGATTTCATTTTAGAAATACGTGCGTTTGTTTGCAAGAAAGGAAATGAGAAAATTGTTATTAAATTTTAATTATTTATTTTACCAACGTAGGGACTAATATCAAAATTCTGTTACAGACAGTTTGTAGAACATACTTTTGCAAATACCTACATTGCAAAAACTGTTTGAATCTATCTTTAAAAACGGTTTAGATATACCGGTTTTTGTACATTCCTGCATTGGGTATATATATATATATATTTTTTTTTTTTCAAAATATTTTTAATTGGTTGAGTTGCCACAGCTATGAGCTCTCTACATACAAAAAATTAATAATTTACACCAAATAGGAAAAAAGTTTTGAAAAATACCATCCTCTCCCCTTAAGAGCAAGTCGAAAATTTTGATTATGAATTCCTACGGTTGGACCAGAGATCAAGTCAGAACTTTAATTGAGGCGTACAGAGAAGAAACATGTTTATATGCTATACAAACAGCATTGTTAAGACATCTTGGCCCGTATTTCTACGCAGTAACCATTCTCAGCTCCACATTCTACTCTTTTTAATTTGATCCAATTCCTCAGCGTTCAAAGCTAGCAAAACAGCAAACGCTGCTGAACGTCTTCTTCGTACAGCTTCCATATTTGATGTTTATAAATCGTACCGCGCCAGCATCTCCAACTTCCAAACTGGGATCCAGCCAAAGAGTTTGTAATACTTCAAACTCTTTGGATGCAGCATGCAAGGCAGCTCGCTCCGTGTGAACGAAAACCATCACCGCAGCCACCACGGAACCCAGCACCGTAGCCACCACGGCACCCAGCCTGCTAGCCACCTTGGAATCCATCACAGAAACACGCACCGTCTGAACCAGGCTTTAGATTCCACATATTTATAATCGAAAGCTCACGAACTATCTTCAAATACATCTTTTCTCAGTCTAAGTTCCTTGCAATCGATACCATTTCTAGGCATGTAGAACAAAAGTTTAGGTCAAGCATACCAATTAATGTCTCCAAATACCTCTTCACTGATTGCGTATTCCTTCCGGTTTCTAGATTCCCTGTCAGAACGGTAGATAGCAGCAATCGACCTATATACCTATTACTCACATTTTAAAATAAAATACTCTATCCCTCTTACTTCAAATGCTGATATACTTTGGCGTTTTTTTAACAAGATTATTCTTCCATTTTTGACATCTATCTTCATTGTTAAATTCCTATGTTTAGACTATTCCTATAATTATTTATTCTCTGGGACCCTTCAAGTGATGTTCGTTCCTTTACCTATATACGTAGAAATAATCTAACAGGCCATTGGCAGCGGGCGAAGGGGGGGTACTCTTTCATATGATGATGATGATGATGATGATGATAATTATTAGCGATGTAAGTGGGTTTATTGTGAAGGCCTCTTTTTGGCGTTTTATCTAACAAGATTATTCTTCCATTTTTGGAATCTATCTTCATTGTTAAATTCCTATGTTCAGATTATTCCTATAATTATTTATTCTCTGGGACCCTCAAGTGATCTTCGTTCCTTTACCTATATATGTAGAAATAATCTAACAAGCTATTGGCGGCTGACGAAGGATATTAATAATAATAATCAGCGAAGTAAATTTGTTTATTGTGAAGGCCTACTCTCTCACGGTTGTCAAAAGTAATAGTGGCGCCCTCTTGAAGCGAAGTTTCCGTCGGGTATCTTCGCTACAATTCGGATACAGGCGATGTTAAATGTTCGACCACGTTGCCTGATATCTACAAATATAATTAAAGTAATCTGTGTGTGTTAACTGTTAGCGTAATGGTAGCGTTCCGACCTTTTATTCTTGATGTCCTGCGTTCGAATACAACCTCGTGCGTTTTTTTTTTTTTTGTTTTGTTTTTAAGAGAGAGGGAGACAAAATATAGATAATCACTCCTTTCCCTTTTACGATTATATTAGTAATTAACATCGGGTTCATTAATGTATTATGCCATGACTTTATCATTATGACATTGTGGCTGCAAATGGACAGAAAAAAGATTTTATTCTCAACAAAAATATCTTTTGCGGCATAAACAAAACAAGCTTACTGGCGTCTGCCTTAGAACATTCAAACAATTAAGCGTTCAAAAAACAAAACAAAAAGCCACGATTCAATATTTAGTTTATCTTCCCCTTATCTCGATCACATCTTGCAGTCGAGTGGGCATGGAATCGACTAGTCTTTGCAAATAGCGACTGCTCTTAGGCACGACATTCCAGGCATTCTGAACATACATACATAAGTGTTCTGTCCATGGGCAGGTCTTTCATTGCATACCCAGCAATCTCCAATCTTTCCTATTTTCTGCCTTCCTCTTAATCTCCGCATATGATCCACATATCCTAATGTCATCTATTATTCTTTTCAACCAGAGACCCAACCAATTCCTTTTTCTCTTTCTAATCAGTTTTAGCATCATTCTTTCTTCACTCACTTTTTCAAACACAATTTTATTTCTTATTCAGTCTGTGCACTTCACACGCACCGTTCTTCTCCACATCCACATTTCATATGCTTCAATTCGTTTCACTTCATTTCGTCGTAATATCCATGTTCCTTCCCCATACAATGCCACACTCCACTCAAAGCACTTCACTAGTCTCTTCCTTAGTTCTTTTTCCAGAGGTCTGCAGAAGATCCTTCTTCTTCTTCTTTTTCTTCTTCTTCTTCTTCTTCTTCTTCTTCTTTTTCTTCTTCTATTAAAAGCTTCCTTTGTTCATGTTTGCAGTTTTCCTTGGGAAGGATAGGCCTAAATGCGGTAACATCCCGTTGCTTTCCGCACACCACTATCTCTTTCGCATCTTATTAAATTCCAGGGGGCCCAAGCGTGGAGATGAGGAGAGTGGATTTGACTAATTGGACTCTCCGGACTTCACCGAAAGTCACGGCAAGGGTTAAATATTAATTCTATCAGGATGTTTGACCCGATCAGAGACCGGGAAATCCCAATTAGCCTTTGCCCCCCGCATCCTGGACTAGCTTCTAAGAATGATCAGAAAATCTTAGAGTGTGATTGGGCCAATTTTTCCGAAAATGTTTCCACACTTTTGCCCTCGTAGCTCAGCGAACGAACGTCGGAATTTAGATGTCAACGTCTCAGGTTCAATTCCTCGTTACTCCTTTTCATTTTATTGTGGTTCAAGATAGTATAATGTAATAATACAAAAAGAAAAACTAATACCAATATTATGAAACTAGATTTTTCCAAACGTAATATTAAATTTATGTTATTTATATCGCTAAAGAACGATTACAATATAAATAACTTGAATATTATTTATACAGTATCACTAAAGAACGATAACAAATATAAATGATAAATATCGGTTTGTTTAATTAATATAAGATATTATATAATACGTATTTAATTATCTAAATAAAATAACCTATTTTACAAAGAAAGATGGTTATTTGTGTTATAATAATTACTTACATAAAATACAGATTATTTATATTGCGAAAGAACAATAACAATATAAATAACTTGAATATTATTTTATAATGCTAATGAAGGAAAGCAGAATATAAATGATAACTTGAATATTATTTATATCGCTAAAGAACGATAACAATATAAAAAACGTGAATATTATTCATATCGGAATGTCACAGATTTATTACAGATGTATTTAAGAAATTGTAGAAGAATAGTAATTAGTTGCCGTTTTGTTTTTATTAGAGACAGCACGAAAAGCAGGAAATATTTGAACATTTAAATAAGGAAACAACAGAATTCGTTAAATGAAATAATTCTTTATGTTATCAATAATGTTATTCAGCATCCTTCTTGTGAAACTCATTATATCAGTAATGAAAATGTTTAATGTAGCTTAGTAAATGTGTGACTGCGCAGAAAGAACAGAGATTTTGTGATGCGTATCAAATTTCTTCAAAAGCAGACATAATTTATTTCAATCACAGTATTTAATAATAAAAAACAAATCTACACGTTCACTTTGCTTAACTTTTTTACAATAGCATATATTAAGAGATGACAATGATTGACGTTGGAGCTACTTATGGTAAGGAGGATGCAGATTCTATTATTCCACATTCAGCGACCATTTCACAAATATCAAGGATGGAGCAAACAAAATTCGTGCTGAAGTTATCCCAAAATTAAAAGAATCAATGTAAAAATCGCCATTTGGTTTTAAAATTAATAGTGTTTGTTGACTTTTATTTAGAATTTCCTCCTTGGTTTCTTTCATGTAAGACTTTTGTCCTGTGATATTACAAATACAACACTGTTACAAAATATTATAACTTTCCGTTCAAGTAGAGCAGCCATTTTTAACCGGCGTGTCGCGAATGATCCGCTGGTGTGCAGCGAGAAAATTAAAACAGTGAAGGTTGTCGTAGAAAAAGAAAAGTGAAAAGAGTAGGCAGTAAAAATGTGAGTCCGCAAGAGTCAATTTCCAGAGATCGCGGCACAAGTCAACATTCTGTGAACACAGCGTAGGTGTGAGCAGCCAGGGTTGCCAGGTCAGTAAAGTTAGAATGTCATACCAGCCTTGAATTGAATTTGAATTTAAGGGAGGGGCACTACGACCCATCATTGCGATCTTATTAGATCTATTGCGCATTCCTAACCAACGCCGGCTGACTACGCAAAGGTTCACTGCGTATCCAATTTTCGAGCAGGCAACGCCCCTCTTCCCTAGGCCAGCCGGCAATCGGAGAATGCTATGGAAAGATGACGAAATGGAGAAATGGTGACGGAATGACGTAGATACCTAATATGGGGAAACAGGGGAACCCCGAGAAAAACCCAATTGCGTCCTTGTCCGCCACAAGTGTCACTATGAATTTTTCCATGAAAAATCTCAGACCTGTCGGAACTCGAACCCGGGCCGCCTGTGTGACAGACCATTCAGCCACCGCAAGAGTAACCATGAATAGAACGTCAACTGCACACAAACAAGATGCAAATGTTCCCTGTGTCGTGTTACGCCAATATACTGTATGTACAAATAACCTTATCTACGTACAGTCCCTAATCATGACCCTCAATGCAGAGCTCTAGTGCACACGTCTTCGGACCTGCAATCTTAACACTGAAGAGCGAGTAACGTGATCGTGTGTACGGATGTTGCATATGGAGGGCTACAATCTTCGGGCTAATTCAGAATTTATGTCAGTAATCTGTCACAGTAATCAAAATGAGCCATCACCACTGTTTGCACTAGAGTTCTTACAAATCCAGAAGAGAGGATATTTTCCAGACGATTTTATGTGTACCTATAGGAAGGAGAAGAAATAAAATATCAAATTACGTATATTATAATGTAAAACTTACATCGATGAAAAAGGATTAGAAAAAAGGCTCACAGAAAAAGTGAATGGGCCTTATTATTTAGTGAGGGAATATCTCTAGTACTATAGTGCACAGCGCATCCGAAATAAGGACTTGAGTCCTTCCGTGAACATCGTTCGGTGAAGGCTTGAAGAGTTTCTACGAACGAGGACATTTTTAAAAGATTATTATTAACATTTGATCCCTTTACTTCATATGTCAGACAATTTCCTCCAAGAGCAAAAAGATCCCTATCTTCAGAGATAATTAACCTTTTAAAAGCTCCCGAGAACTTGGAAACCATATTCATATGCAAAATTCTGAAAACAGAAGAAGAAGAAGAAGAAGAAGAAGAAGAAGAAGAAGATGATGATGATGATGATGATGATGATGATGATGATGATGATGTTGAAAGTGATAGATCTGATATAGATCTGATTAAAGAGGTATGTTTCCGTATTTTATAATTCATGCCAATGCATGATACAGCAATATAAAATGATTGACGAAATTACATTTTCTTGATTATATAAATCCCACAAGGGTAGCTGCCCTTCAGTAAGGGTTATCAAAAGACACAGCATACTAAACAAATAAAATTTGTATTATTATTATTATTATTATTATTATTATTATTATTATTATTATTATTATTATTATTATTATTTTTAAAAGGAAGTCGCCCTTCGAAAGGTAAGTTTATTCAACAATTTATCTGTAGTAATGTCACGAGAGGTCTGAGATTTATCTGGGAAATCTCAGACCTCGAGTGACATTTATTAGGACTATTTCGTGAATAAAATAAAAATGTAAATAATATATATCCCTAAAATTCGATCACAAAATGTTAATAATTGCATATTTACGAATACTTAACCTATTCAGACATTGTGAAGTTGAAATACTCGTAGATGAATATCGATTACTGCAATAAAGAAATTCGATGTTATTATTCAGTAATGCCAACTGCGAAATACAGGTTTAACAATGTTAATTACATGTACTGCACTTTTCTCTTATTATTATAACATAAACACATTTTAATTATCTGCTGAAATCATAATTTAATTTAACAGTAACAGTGGGGACAGCTATATACCAATGCTTATGTATTCACAGCGAGACATGTTGCTACACAGTGAAGCCATCTCTGTATAGATAGGCCTAATTCAAACACGAATTTTATTACGCCATACGGAAGGCAGTTTGATCAAAGACCTTATTATTACTATGCAAGGTCTTTGGGTTTGATATGCGATGATGTTACATAAATTTGAACATCTTACTTTCTATTAATTTGTTTCATTTCATTCACGAAATACAAATTTTATAGGCTACAATATAGGTTGTTACCTGTGGGAGCAGGACCAATGTCAGCTGTGCCTTGTTTCGACCGTTACTTACAATCAGTGCTACACGAAAGCATTTTTTATAGCTCGACAAACGCATTCTCGCTGTAGTGTGTAACGGAACTAAAGCTGCATCTACACAGTTCAATATTCCAATCGCGTATGCGTGCAATCTGGGAAGAATATTGAAAGAATCAAGTTTAAAAGGCACGTTCAATTAAGTTGCATGAAGATTTTGTGTCTACATAGTGCGCCGTTTTGAACGTCGTCTTCACTGCGTAAATATATTAATTAATATTAAATATCAATCTTGCATTCATTGCTTTAAAGTTGAAAGAAAAGTTTAACCGTGTAGTTGCATCTTAATGTATTCATGATCATCAATTTACGGGGAAAGAATTGGCGACAACGACTAAACAAAAGAACGACCATGCGATAAATTGATAGCGATAAACCTAGCTGCAAAAATTATCGCAAAGTGTGACTGTGCTTGGTTGGAATTCAAAATTTCATTACATTTCATTGGTCGAAAATGGAATGACGTCATATAAATGAAATAATCTTTTTAATATAGTGTCATATAGAGCTCAATTAATATGAGGGGGTCAGAAGCAAAGGGGTATAAGTGCACTTAAGTTATTTTTTAGAAAATGTGGTTGAAAGTACTAGAGCTTTCGTAAATTACATTAAATTTTTTATTTCAATTTTAGTGTGTGATGTGGTTAAAAGATATATTCCTTTGCCACTAAAATTTTAGATGCTTTAACTTGCCCTGGATGCACTTAACTCATGTTCCTAGAAATGTCACTTCTAGGCCTACCCGCCTACCCCTTTGCTTCTGACCCCCTCATATCAGTATTACTATATTTAGAGCCTTTCACAAACAATATTATTCAATTATAAACAAGTTTTCATCAAATATTTCAATAAACCTAATTTCGTCGCTTTCGGATCGCTGTGCATTGCTTAAGAACCAGCCTTCAATCTGAAGTCAGAAGCGCTACTAGAGGCCGGCGGAATACATATCGCGAGGAATTTTTTACGGATGTAAGCAGAAGACAGGTTGAGAGCTCCTGCTTCTGTCTGTGTCCGGTCCCGAAGTGGAGTTCTTTTCCAAACAATAGACTGATCTCAGCAGCAGCGCGTGGATTATCGTGTAGCACGCAGGTGCGTCTTGCTGAGCAGCGCCGCTCACGGATTGTAACCACATCCTCGCTCTATTTATTGTGATGCGTCCTCGGGCGAAGCCATAAATTAACGTTTGACAGGGAATCGAAGGGGATCACGCTACAGCCTGCGCGGCGTTCAATCGATAAGCGGCGGCAGCCCAGGTCGAAGCGTCGCGCGTCTTTCCTAACGAGTGATGTGATCGTCAACTGTTCAAGATACTCTCCGTCACCACGACTACACCGGTCACTCATACTGCGCCAACCTGTAGCACTCTGCGTTGATCGTACAATGTATGCAGCCACCGTTCTGTAATTCTATAAAAGATTCACTTCGAGGCTTGCAGCATTTCTGACACCGAAAATTGTTTAGCTACGATTCAAGTGTTAAAAATAACATCTTAATTTATGAGCAGACATATTTAAAAACAAGGCCACAGGCCGAGTGAAGCAGTCCTAAGAACAAAATAAATTACTTCTTCGTCGACAGTTAATTAATCAGATATATTTTTAACTTCATTTTATCTATTAATATTTAATTTATATCCAATTGTCTCTTCTCTTAGCTCCTGACTATTTATAATGTTCTTAGAGAGTCATTTAATTCGCCTTACCTGCTTCAATATTGAAGTCGTGATTGTTTTTTTTAATATTATATTTTGAATTATTTATTTATGTATTAATAAATTATTGTATTATCTTCTTTCTGAGTCAGTGGACTGATGGACTTAATTCTGCCAGAATTAATTCATTTAATACATCACGCCGGCACCGAGATTCGAGTCTGCGTCCGCAGCTGTCAAGTCAGTGGGCTGTGCCGTAGCCTAGTGCAAAACGTTTTATTTACTATTTCCAAATGCTACTTTTCCTTGATTGTTTCTCAGTAACAGGCTATATGTGTAATTCACATTGCAATGTTTATTATTGTAATCCTTGGTGAACCAGTTGCCAGCGTTTCTGGCAGGTTCCCTTTTTCCCCTGTAGAAAAGTTAAAATGCCTTTTCCTGCATCTTACCTTAATGTTTACTATGTTTTCGTTAGCGGTTGTTGAGGTATTAGGTCTCGCCCTAGCCGCCTCCGGTCCATAGTTGAATTACAGAATGAAACTGATTCACCCTATCTGATATCATTGAGGCTCGTACATCATATTTCTAGTGGGAGGAATGGAAGGAAAAATGTCGGTCGGATGAAATCTGCAACGTTGTTCTCCACGGACGCGTCATGAGCTGAGAGGTTACAAAAATGAATCATGAAATCGTTGACTGGTACTACCCAGAAGAAGGAAGCGAGGGAAGTGAAGTGATGGAACGAGGGGAAATGTTATTCATTAATTAGAAAAATTGCATGAACTGCGACCAAGCAAAAGAAAACAGTAACGTGTGCGTGAGAAAATCTGTCATTTGAAAATATATTTTCAATTGTAAAATGGTGCACAAGAGCTACGGGTCATATGTAGAATGTGATGCTAATTGAATTGAAAATAAGAACAACAGCTGAGGAGATATTGAGAGGAATATCAGACTATCAAGTGGGGCAACAGAGAAAAGATAAACCTGTAGGAATAGTTTATTAGCCACCGGCGTGGCTCAGTCAGTTAAGGCGCTTGCCTGCCGGTCTGAAGTTGCGCTCGGACGCGGGTTCGATCCCCGCTTGGGCTGATTATCTGGTTGGGTTTTTCCGAGGTTTTCCCCAACCGTAAGGTGAATACCAGGTAATCTATGGCGAATCCTCGGCCTCATCTCGCCAAATACCATCTCGCTATCACCAATCTTATCGACGCTAAATAACCTCGTAGTTGATACAGCGTCGTTAAATAACCAACTAAAAAACTAGTTTATTAATAATGTACAATCAAGCAGCTAGACTTTGGAAACTGCCATTCACCTTTTCGATATATCATTTTCGACCAACTTTTTCCTGTCCCGGGGCAGATGACTGTCAATAAGTGCAGACAGGACTTCACGCAGCCTCGCTCGACGTTGCTTGGATGCTCTAGGTAGAGTTTCTTAAAAAAATCCCCATCAAAAGAAATCCAAGTGAGGAAGGTCAGGCGACTTCTCTGCTGAAATATTCCGTCCAATTCTGAATGTGTCCCGTCATGTTGACACCACACTGCCCACGAACTGCCAAGGAAATATCTTCTGGCTAGAGTGCAGGAAAGCCACGTACGTTAATCCATAGGTTTCCTGGACCCAGACAGTCACAGCAACCTGGTATCCACAACGCATTCGATCTCCATTGCACCCGATGTCTCTCTCACGAACTGCGTGGGTGAAAATTATGGGCATTGAAAATTCCCTTCAGAGAACTGCATAATGTGTTGTACCAAGTTCGAGTCCTGTTGCAGCGCAGTTGTTAATCATCAACAGCAATCCATGCGTCGCACAATGGTCCAAATCAACAACCAAAAGTCGATTTTTCCGACCTACTCACAAAATTAAATAATTGTGCCGGCTACACTGTCCATTCTTCATACTTCATGAAAAGAAACAAGAAACGGTCTTGTGTTGCTTGGGGAGGACGTGATGACAGGGAAACCAACAGCCCCGCATTAGTCACGCGCTCGCGTGGTTGTGGAATAGTGTTGTATTCTTCTACTGTGACTTGTGTTGCTTCGGGAGGACTTGATGACAGGGAAGAATTATATAATTTGAGGCTTTCCCATTGCAGTAATCAAGTCGTTTTTACATATATATTATGTAACCAATATCTCTTTCGTTTCTTCCTCTTCAATTAAGAAGCATGAAAGAATTACAAATTCTTATTCGTTAACACTCATGAATATTAGACCTAACCTCAAAACTCATCTGTTTTCAGCAATGTCAATATCGTACGTCATATTATGTTTTAAACAGCTGATACAGAATCCGATAAAATTATGAGGTAAAGCCGTTACAGTGAACGCACTGCACTTACGATATCCGTTGCGTGCGATCGATGTAGTGACCGCTTATCTTAAGGGTGCTGCGACGCCAACGAGCAAGGCAAGTCATTACGGCAGAGACATAATACGACATAAATTTGACAGTTTTGAACGGCTCGCTGTAGAAGTCCGATCACTGTGAATGGACGCAGAGCACAGACATATTTTTGTCGGTAGTTCCAATTTGCCAGATTCGATAAGAAGTGTTAAAGGTTGCCTTCCGGCAATAATGGACGTTGGCGAAGACTGTAACACATCAAAAGAGAAAGGCCATTTACTTAATTAATCTAAAAGGCGAGAAAGAATAAATACAAGAAAGCAGGGCTTTGAGGTTTGATACGCCACAGAACTGTTGTACTTTAACTTTAATAGACTTTAAAATTCTCTATAAATCCCTTATATAGATATAGGTGAATAAATAAATATAGAGGAAAAACTCCAAATGAAGTAACTAGTTAATGTTCTGTCCCAGGGCGTACCTACCATCTAGTATTTCTCTATCATCTTTGAGCAGGATTAGCTGGCCACTCATTCTGAACGGCTGTATGTAAAGGAACGCCAGTCGAACTATTTCCCATTCTATTCACTTATTCCTGTTATTATCTAAAAGACATCCGAGTCTGTTACTGTACACTCTGTATTAATAAATGATAAAGCTTTGTCTTTTCTTAAGACATAAACGTCTTAAGGATATCTTGCTCGATTGATGGTTGGATGCGGTTCAAGAAATTACAAAAAACTCTTTGCTTCAAGTTTGCGGGGCTTGTTGAAGGTTTTCCGGCTTTTTGAACGGTTGATTTTTCTTACCATCATCTGAGACTAGACATGCATTCCAGAAGATGTTTTATGGAAGTTCCGAAGAAATCATGGCATCACATGAAAAAACGCACAAGAATGATAGGAACTGCTGTCCAATAGAATTGAATATGAACTCCAGGGAGGGGCAACTGCCTTCTTCTGCAGGCGTCTTGCTTTCTGACTGAAATGTCAATATTTTCCTTTCCCAGTTCTTACAGATAGTCCTGATTTCTAGCACAGGTGTGTAATTTCATACTGTCCTCTGCAATTTATTTTCACCGTTTTGTAATATGATTTTATCAACAGTATATAAGAAGCAGCATTCATCTCTGATCGCGATCTGTTCTTTCTGAAGTTGTAATATTCGTGTGGTTACTTTGCTGGCCGTTGAATTCTGTACTTAATACTTATGTCTCTAAACGGAATAAGGCACAGCCAGAAGGATTATGCACAAAATACTGACTTTTAGAAGTTTAGGTTTGCATTCGATTTACATAATTTTGTCAATCAAGTGTTAACACATAATATTTCACTTCAATAACTTGGCCACATCTGTAGTCAGCTAGCTGACAGTTATTATAGTTCTACGGGTACATCGGAGTAAAAGGAGAACTGTCTCTATTTCATTTCATTACATAGTCCACAAACTTTGACGAGAATCAAACCTCGAATTCTATCACAGATTCCATTAGGTGGTAAGAAATGTTGTTTAAGCAAGATAAGTTAACATACTTGAGAAAAGCAGATTCGCTCATTTTGTTTTGCCATAATTCTGACAGAATTCCGCCAGGAATCGAACCTTGAAACCTGTGGTGGGTTGAATCCACCTGCCAGCAGAGGCGCTGTCTGTCAATGCACGCGTGTGGGTCTGTATTTTTTATTTATACGAATCTGCGTCACCGGCTTGCATATTCATGAGCTGCGTTACGCCGCCGTCTCTTTGATTACCGACGTCCGGGTGCGCCGAACACAAACACGCATATCAAATAACACTCACTACATGACCCCGGCCGCGGCTTTCGATGCAAAGATTCATTCTTCTCTACTTTCTTTATATATATATATATATATATATATATATATATCTGATTACATAAAGTATAAAGGTAGTACATAAATCACTGCATCAAAATATTTTTAGAGATAATTTTAAATTATCACTATGTACCATTCAAGATGGAATACTGAATATTGTTGATTGTAGTCTTTTATTACTGATCGCCGTGTTTATATTTTGAGATCAACATTGACTTGGCTGGTCGGTTTCTGGAACATCAGGTATGTATTCGATAAGTATTTCTGAAACGTCGGAGAGAAGTTATCAACTATATAAACCTTCTCATATCTTATCTGAAGCTAAATGACCAGATAACTCCGTATGTATTAGATAAATGTTCAATATGGTGACTGAATGAACAGCTGATGCTCGAGCTAGAAAATCTTGATGTCATACAAATTGATGATGCCCAAGGCAATACAGTCCTGCAGAACTATAATTAATGTATAATACAGAGAACGTTAGGTTTTCATATATAGTATAGGCCTATGTTGGACTGTGACAATATTATAAGTTCAGCAATATTCAAGAATAATGTAGAATAGCAAACGGATTATCATAAAATAAGCTAAGTTTGACATTTATTTATATATATATATATATCCCTAATAATAATAATAATAATAAATTTTAACAATTTTCTAATTTGAAGCTTTTCGTTCGTTCTTGTGACTCCTAACCCACATTAGAAGGGGTTACTTTGATCAAGTGATCGCCATGTTGCAAGTCTAAAGTTTAAAACAAAAGACAAAGACTCACAACTAGTTCCTAACGAAGAACAATAATAATTAGCCACTTGCCTACCGGGATAGGCCTACTAGGCAGGCCGCTGAATTCAAAGCCAGAATTGTGGCCACTTCAGCCACAACGGTGATATAAAATCTTACTGTTACTAAAATGCCACTCTGGACACAAATATGTGAAAAATACGCATTTAACAAAGGACCACGCTGATATAGCCACTCTTATGTAAATAATTATGACAAAACTTCTTCATGGAAAATACGCGTGATTAGACATTTCCAAGCCAATTACTCGGCAGAGAAGAGTTGCACCGTTACCAGCCATAAACTGCACAAACAGATGCAATGCCGAGTTTGATTTCCCCTGTCGCAACTGAACGAGATGGAAAACAAAGAGCCTGCTACTGAATCAGATTTATTCAATTCCCTGAACACAACATACAAATACTAACGGCGGGCGTAGCCTACTACCAGGTCTGCAGACTTCCACAATGGATCGTAACGCGGCGATCATCTCCTAGACTTCGGCGATTCGACACACCACGCCAGTTGATGTAAAACAGTACTAAATATAATCATTTGCAAGGAAATGCTGGAATTCTGCCTTATTGTCACACTTGTTCCATCGCTAGCTCGGCTCTGTTTACCAGTTCTTCGAGGGCATGTGTGTTACTTTCTTACATTTTATCATTTAGACTTCACCAGATAAAAGTTACAATGGAACACATTAATATCGATAATTGAATGCCGTATGAAATTCGCGCACGGAATTTTCGGCTGTTTGCACTGTTCGGAAGGAAACGCGCCTTTCCTTTTTTCCCAATAGGATTCTGCAACAGCACATACAGCCCATTATTCTGTGGAGGAATTTCATAAAGTACTCGACGAATGTGTGGCCTCCTCTATCACTAGTCCTAACTGCCTGTGACTTGTATTTCTGAGGAGCTCTAAAATTCAGTGTTTACGAAAATAAGCCACATGCCCTGGAAGAACTTGGCTTCATCGTAACTGCAGCGAGTGTTGCATCACTTCTTAACTAGATGCGAGGAGTGTTTGGAACAAGAAGGCAGACAGTTCATTATTGTTAATATTGGTCAATATGTCTTGTTTATATTATATTTTACATCAACGGTTCGTAGTGTCTAATTACTGATTTTGCGCCGATCATCAAAGATAGCAAACCGTCTGCGAGCGGATCGTTGTGGTTTCTCTATGTACCTTGGCCACTGTGTAAGCAACAATCAGTTGAAATCCCGCTTAGAGTTTGACTGTTCACTTTTTGTATGTACGATGTCTAGTATTGTCTTAGGTCAAGGTTCGACGTGACAGCAACATGAAGTCACTATGTGTCGTTAGCGGTATGAAAAACCTACAGAGAAAGTTCTAAAATAGGCTATAGGATATAATAAACTGAAGATACGTGCTTATAGTTCCTTCTTTTTTTTTTAATGGATTATTTTACGACGCTGTATCAACATCTCAGGTTATTTAGCGTCTGAATGATATTAAGGTGATATTGCCGGTGAAATGAGTTCGGGGTCCAGCACTGATAGTTACCCAGCATTTACTCATATTGGGTTGAGGGAAAATCCCGGAAAAAACCTCAACCAGGTAACTTGTCCCGACAGGGATTCCAACCCGGGCCACCTGGTTTCGCGGCCAGACGCGCTAACCGTTACTCCACAGGTGCGGACCTTATAGTTCTGGAACTTATAACTACTGTATTTAGAATCTATAGTGTAATCACTAGATCCAGGATTTTATGTAATATGAAAATAAGAAATATGTAGCTAAAACGCAAAATATTCAGGCCTAATAAATAAAAAATATGTAACTTAAAATGTAAACTTTATTAGACGTATTTTTGCACACCGATAAAAATTACAGGTGCCCATGCGATTTAACCCCATTTAGGCTAATTATTGTTTGGAGGCGCAATTAATAATTGAACATTTTCTGCGGTCATTGTCTCGTCAACGGCAGCCCATACGTACGAATCGCCAAGTTCAGCTCTAATCGTTTCCATTGCATCAATGTAGCAGGAGTTCAAATAATTTTTCCGGAGTGTTGATTCATCCGGAATATTGAAGTAGTAGTATTTGCGTAGGAATACTTGAAACTTTGGCACTCCACGACATATTTTCAGCAACCATTTACATACAGAAATCTTTATTAAATTCACTGGTAGAAGACGAAGGTTCCAGCACCACTTGTGTAAGAAGAACTTGTTTTTTCGACGGAACACGTTTTTTATTTGTGACATGAAGTTCAGTTTTTAAATGCGATTATCACACACTTTGCACAGCACGATTTTGCCGTCAGTAGTACAGGAATCGTCAATTGAAATAACGGTCATACCCACAGGGTAATACAGTATTTTCACCGCGGTAGCAGTACAATGACCCACCCTTCGCACTGTTCCTAATTCACCTTTACTTCTTAAGGGATACACAAATTGTTAGCATGGCAAAGGGATGTCCATTCTTTTGACAGAATACATTATTTTCAATTATTAAATTTTATTATTTTTATGCATTGGAGACGAAAGGACAAGCTTTATAAACAATTTTGAAACGTGTAACTTATGAGTTAAGTCGAGAGAAAATTAGTGAAAAAAAGTGTATTCTTTCAAAAAATGCAATATCCTTCAAAATGTGTAAAATATGTAGGCCTAATATATACCAAAATATTTATTATACACCAAAATATACAAAAATATGTAAACACTGTTATTTTGTCTTAGGAATGACATTGAATCTGAAAGGGCCGTAAAGTTGCTATGTTTTAGGATGGATGGAAAACTGACGTGGAAATACCATACGCAGAAACTATGTGAAAAGTTATCTAAGGTTACATTTTTATTACGAAGGTTGAAACAGCTCATTCCTGCCGGTTCTCTTGTAAGTGCATATATTTTAGTCTGCTTCATACACATTTGAATTATAGTGTTTTTACTTTGGGGTAATAGTGCAGGTGCTCAAAAACTGTTATTCGAACTGTGAAAGGAAGTGGTCAACGTGAACATTGTAAACCATTTTTACAGAATTTAATGTAGTAACAGTGACATCACTTGATGTTTCAACAACTATTTTATTTATATATCAAAATAATTTTAAGCAGGTAAGTTATCTTTTACTGGTGTGCAATTACACAACACTAGAGGAGAACATAATTACGTTGTTCAGAGATGCAGGTTAGAAAAAAGTTTAAATAGTCATCATGTTAAGGAAATCAAGTTTTATAATAAATTACCTCTAGAATCCACCTTTGAATCTTGCGTACACTACTTTGAACACTTAAATATAAATGACTGGTTGATTGGCAAACTTACTGGTGTTAAATTACATAAGCAACTGTGGCTTACAGCTGTTTCAGTGCTTCTTCACACCATCCTCAGAGCCTACTAGATCTCGGCGTCATCTCAAACTTCGCTGCCTGTTGTGGAGGTGCGTTTGCGTGTTGAAAAGCGTTGTGTTCACACAAACATACGAAAACAAAAGCACACATAAGATCGCATCTTCATTCAGAAAGCAGAAATACAACATAGCATACAGAACAGAAAACACACTACAAAGACATCTCAACACACAAAGAAATAAATACAACCACACAGGCGTATACAAACTCACATGTAATAGTTGCGACAAGTTCTACATTGCACAGACAGGCAGATCATTCCAAACTCGATACAAAGAACACATTAAAGCAATAACCAGAGGACACAATACATCTACATATGCCGAACACATAACTAATGCTAACCACACATACAATAACATAAATACAGACATGGAAATCCTACACATAAAACCTAAAAACCAAAAACTCAACACACTAGGACAATATGAAACACACACACACACACACACACACACACACACACACACACACACACACACACACACACACACACACACACACACACTAAAATACACCCCGATTAATACACAGATCAATTTCAGAACACACACACTATTTGACTCCACTTTTCAACACGCAAACGCATCCCCACAACAGGCAGCGAAGTTTGAGATGACGCCGAGATCTAGTAGGCTCTGAGGATGGTGTGAAGAAGCACCGAAACAGCTGTAAGCCACAGTTGCTTATGTAATTTAACACGAGTAAGTTTGCCAATCAACCAGTCATTTATACCTCTAGAAATTATAAATATCAATAATAGGCCTTATAAGACATTTTAGACACAGGCTTGAGCAGTTATTATTGAAAAATAACTTTTACGATGTTCGTGACTACATGGAAAACAAGTTAATGTACCGTAGTGACAAATCCCATAGCATGTATAAGCTCGCTGGTGTAAATAAATGAACTAAGATAATGTTCTTCCGAATGTTTTTATTGCAGAGTACGATACTCCGGCGTTCATGGCAACCCTTTCCGATTATGTCTCGTGACCAGAATATTGTACGAAATGAAACTATAAAAATTGGAGATTTATCCTTCGAAGAGGTGGAAAAATTCAAATATCTTGGAGCAACAGTGACAAATATAAATGACACTCGACAGGAAATTAAACTCATGATAAATATGGGAAATGCCTGTTATTATTCGGTTGAGAAGCTTTGTCATTCAGTCTGCTGTCAAAAAATCTGAAAGTTAGAATTTATAAAACAGTTATATTACTAGTTGTTCTGGAGGGTTGTGAAACTTGGACTCTCACTTTGAGAGAGGAACAGAGATTAAGGGTGTTTGAGAATAAGGTTCTTAGGAAAATATTTGGGGCTAAGAGAGATGAAGTTACAGGAGAATGGAGGAAGTTACACAAGACAGAACTGCACGCATTGTATTCTTCACCTGACATAATTAGGAACATTAAATCCAGACGTTTGAGATGGGCAGGGCATGTAGCTCGTATGGGCGAATCCAGAATGCATATAGTGTTAGTTGGGAGGCCGGAGGGAAAAAGATCTTTGGGGAGGTCGAGATGTAGATGGGAGGATAATATTAAAATGGATTTGAGGGAGGTAGGATATGATGGTAGGGACTGGATTAATCTTGCTCAGGATAGGGACCCATGGCGGGCTTATGTGAGGGCGGAAATGAACCTCCGGGTTGCTTAAAAGCCATTTGTACTGTACGACCACACTAACAAAAATTACGGAAAGTATGCGAACTAACACAGACGACGGGAGGGAGGGTAAGAGGCCACTCCGCGTACGTTCAGTTGATACTCTCTTGATCCCAGATAAGCTAGTGGGTAAACGTAGTCTGTGCAGTGCGCTACTTACGTGATTGTGTAAGCGATGTCTTCGAAAGTGAAACCAACTATTCCCAGCGAGGGCCATGAGATCACCAGAAAAGTGATAGAGTATTGTGATGCAGGAAAGTCTTTCGGAACACTTCAACACCCACCGAAAATGCGACTAAACGCGCTGCTGCTCTTACTGGGAAATCCAAGCCCACCACAATATGTGAAATCAGAAGAGTCGAAATTAGCGGATATTGCTGGTCACAAACGACAATCCCCGGGTAAGAAACGAAAATGCAGTTCCAAGAAAATAGATTTCGATGACTTCGATTTGTGTGGAATCCGAGAAACAGTTCACAATTATTATGCGATAAAGGAGGAGGTTCCAACTTTAAAAAATGTGTTAGCCACTCTAAAAAGTGAACGTAACTTCCTTGGAGGACGAGAATTCTTGTGCAAATTGCTTCGAGATATTGGATTTAAATTTAAGAAATTCAAGAATAGAAGATTATTTCTAATGGAAAGGAATGATATTGTTGAATGGAGGGCAAAATATCTTAGAAGAATAAAGAACAATGATAATGCGGATGACAACAAGAAAACAATGATATTTCTGGATTGACCCTACTTACGCCGTGAGCAAATGTTGCAAGACAATACAACGGATGGTGTGAAGGGTTTGTTCCTGGAGCTCTTCAAATCGAAGACCAAGAGTGGCGATTACCACGATGAAATGAATTTTGAGAATTTTTCAAAGTGGATCCGAGAAATGCTCATCCCCAATCTCCCGCCAAACTGTCTCATTTGGATAATGCCCCACATCACTCCGTGCAGCAAGATAAACCTCCAACAATGGCGTCGAGAAAGCAGAAATTAAGCTTGGCTGGACAGACATAATGTTGCTTACGAAGCAGACGTGATGGAGGTAGCATTAGTGGACCTTGTGCGGGTTCGACGTCCACCACCGAAGTACCGCGTAGACTCTATTTTCCAAATGTACGGGCATGAAACTACAAGATTACTACCGTATCATTGCGACCTAAACGCCATTGAGTACATCTGGAGTATTATAAAACGGAGAATTGCGAATCGTAACGTGGATCAGAGTGTAGCTGAAATACGTAATCGCACAATACAAGCCATGTCAAGTGTAACAGCAGACGAGTAACTCATGTAAAACGTCTCGAAAGTGCTTATTGGGAACGTGATCACTTGATGGACGACGAAATCGAGCAACTTGTCATTAATCTTGGTGGGCTGGATTCTGATAGCGAATCAGCTGCTTCCAGTCCAGACGTACATTAACCTTAGTAGGGTATAAAATTATTATTACTGACATAAACAGCATTATTCATCACTCATGAGCAGCAGACGTAGTAGTAACTTGAAGGTAACTGTTTAGTTTTAGTAAATGCGTTGCGCTATTGCTACTCTACAGTACTGTACAGTCTCCTCTTCTTCATTCCTTGCCAACCACTCTGCTCGTGGCGCTCTTACCTCCCCTCCCGCGATTGAAAGTTAACGTGGTCGTGGTCATAATCGCTGTTTTTCTTCTGGAGAAAAAAGTGGTGGAACTTTATGTAGAATATATTATAAAGGCTGGAAGATTATTACTATCCAGTGCGCAGGAATTCTAGCATTTTTAACCTCCTTTTCACTAAACTTAAAGACTTTCAATGCCTAAGAAATACAACAAAAAGGTGCCAGAACACCATTCCAGCACGTTTCACAAAAAAAGCACTGATTATCATCATTATCATCAGGGCACAAAATTTCCTGTCGCCACTCTTAATCAGACACTGGAGAAGATTCACACAAACTTTTGCAGCAAGATTCCCGAATTTATTGCAGATCCTCATATTTTGTGCTGTTCTACCAGTAAACACAGATCATGTGAGAGGCTTCAGCTGTCAAAATAGACTCAAGACAGCTTACAGGAACTCGCTGGAAATGGAGACACTGCATGATCTATCAAGAGTTTCCCTCCGAGTTCGAACCAGCTGCCACGATTTGACTTCAGTGCAGAAAGACAGCGCTACACTAACCTGAAATGATTAGTTTTAAATCCCTTTTGTTTCCATTACAAACGCGTTTTCTTCAGCTCAAACTAAACCAGGGGGAGGAAGGTTTTTCATAATCGTGAATATTAAATTATTCGTGAAAATAGTGGCAACCAAAGTTCTTAGAGTGGCTACTGCTTGAATTCCAGCTCTGCTATTATTAGGTATCTACTGTAATGAATACACTACGATTATGATAATTCTTATTAAGATCATTATCTTGATGGCACTTAGCCATGCACCGTTTGCTTCGCTACCGTTACTGACACAGAGTGGACAATGCTATGCAGCAATTTTAAAACAAGTTGTATGCTGCTGCACACTGGTTAGAGACTACTCGGCATTGGAACGTAAACTGATCTTAAAAAAATCAGCACCCAAATTACACAAAGAGATGATGAAACTTCGTCTTCATTTTCCTAACTCTTTTGTTACCTAACTATGAAATATCAGTTTCCTCCTCCATCCCCACTATAGCACAGAGAATTTTTATTTTACAATATTTAGTGAGAAAGAAATGTTACAAGAAATTGAAATTATGTTTTAGAAGAGTTTTCTTTTAGGGGTGAGGGGAACGGGTAATTTATTTCCTTTGAAAAATGGAGGCAATATGTTGGGAGACCTTTAGTTCTTTTCTTCAAGGTATTTGAATATGTTTCGTACACTTCACCTTAATTTTCTTGGTTTAATATCAATAATTTTGTACTGTTCTGCTCAAAACTATAAGACATATTTCCTAGCAACGATGAAGTAGTATGTCTGGGTAATTTTTTTGGCTATAAGAAATGTCATACAAATTTTCTTTGATGAAGACTCAAAGCTGTTATCCAAAGTTCTCATCTTTTGCACTTCCTTTCTTCCAGGAAATTCATTTAGTAGATCAGAAATCATTTTGCAATTAGAAAAATTAACACCAAAGAATTATTCCTGAAGCCACTTTGAACTTTACAGGCCAACGGTGTGAACACACAGCTTCTACATTTAGTACAAGATGGTGGAGTTTGCTCATGCAGTGTAAGTATAGTATATCACTGTGAAACAATAAAGGCCATGTTACAGTCATTACAAAATGCTTTATTCAACAGAATGGATTGAATCTGTAGTCATAGGATCCTACAGTCAAATAACCAAACCAGAAACCCCATTTTTAAACATGAAATTTCAAAAGATATTGTTACAACACATTCACATACAAATGTACATTAGGTCACTGAATACAAGAATGCCTCAATATTATTAGTAATAATAATAATAATAATAATAATAATAATAATAAATCATACGGAGATGAACGTAACACAAACAAACAAAAAATCAATTATTATGTAATTGGATGCTTACAAAATGGAAAGTTAAAATAAATTATTAGGGAACTATGATACTAATATGAAATGAAAAATAAATATTTTACCATAAAAATTATATTTCACTGAAAATTTTCATAAAGCTAAAGTACAATATTCTACAACCAGACAATTAAAAGTACGAGTGAAAAAATAATGAATTCGAAACTTGTTGCTGCCTTCATGTAATGAACTTATTCATGAGAATGCACACCAACTACTACAGCCTACTCAAATGCACTCTTTAACAGTAACAAAATTATGTAACAAATTCTTTCTCCAGAAATGAAATGTTACTATCCATAAATATAATTATTATTACAATGTTTATTTATAAACAAAATAATTATATAATTTAAACTTATAAAACTTTAATTCATGCAAATGAACTTCATCTTGCCTAATTGTGCCATAAAAATAGTGATCATTAGGTAAGTGTCAAAATTCTGACAAAAAAAAAAAAACAGGAAAAGAAAAAGAAATTTTAGTAAGCGACGAAGATTTATTATGCATATAAACATTTTCAAATGTGAGATGTTACATCGAAAAATAAATATTTTGTAGTTCAGAAAGAGATTTGATGCATCAAAATCACAAAACTACTACTCCAGCTCCAGAACTTTTCCTCAGGGAAAGAGATTTCATTTCATGGAATTCTGCAATTATTACAGGAGAATTCTATGCAACCATGACGTTTTTCTAATACTTTCATTCATTGCAAAAAAAAAAATTTTTTTGCCACTGGTGGTGTTTAGATGCAAGGCATGGGGACATTAGAAGAACTGTTATGAACAGTATACCGATGAGATTTATATGCTAACAAAATGCCAGTCATTCACTCCTGGATCATAAATGGAATTCAGATAATGTCCAACAAATTTTATAATTAATTCAGAACTGAATACTAAATTGGAAAGCATATTCACAGTAATCAGTAACATGTCAAATAAAAAGAAAAATTTGGAATGATTCAAGAAATTATAACATAAAAAGAGTAATCATAATCTGGAAGTGTAATATTTAGGATGTGGAAAGTAACTTGCAGTCACCCCTTGGTTGGCAATTAACTGTGAATGTGCGCTAAGAGTAACAGCATTATCATGTACCGTACTGATTGTAATCCCTGTCACTCACTTTGTTATTGTTTAAGAACAGTTTTATTATTATTATTACTACAATGCACTTTTCTTACATTTAACGTAAGCTTTAATTCCGAGATATAATACTAATCCTTTAAACATGGTGGTTATTGTAGTGCCATGAACAGAATTAACTTTGGCTGTAACACGAGTACCTTGTTAATCTCCTTCACTCTTCTAAATTGCACGAATGTATGGCCAACCCACTCTTTCAAGTCGATGTTCCTTTACAAGAAAGTCAGCTTGTGAAATGTTCATTTTTGGCTTCTGACAGCTTTATCAGACAACATAATTTGCACTAACAATTTTCATAAACACATCTTTTCTCTATTTATTTACTGTATTATATATTTAGCCACTTTTGTTGAAATCCCTATCTATTGAATGTAAACATGCGTAAATGGAAATTATATAATGTTCATTTTGTTCACAAACAATGCAATACATCTCCTCCCTCTATGTTGTTAGTCTTTTGTGTGAAGAAGTACATCTGAATAGACTGAAGCAGAGCAAACAAACTTTCACATGATTACACTGAACGGTGTGTTCTGAACAAAGTTAATGCAGCACATAATAAATTCACTTCTCTGAACATAAAAACTCTGGGTAGAGAAAATGTAACATCACTCTTTCATGTTACGAAGTCCTGGTAACTTTGGCAGTACGGATCATCACGCTATGCAACAATCAAAACTATGTAACTAAATTATGAAATGAGCATTATGTTAAAACTTAAGAAGACTTTTTACCCTGGAGAATGGTTGGCACTGCCACCTGAATTGTTCTGTTTAAATAAATTGGTGCTTTTTTTATTTCGTTCACGGAACTGCTGAGATTTTCCAGAATTTGTCACAGCAAATGTATATCATCAATAGTTATGTTCACACATTATCTGCATTGAACCTTTTATGGTTCCAGTTGGTCCTGAAAAAAATTCAACACAAAATTTCCTTTTAAATAATTTTAAGCAACATGAACTCTAAGTGGGTCAAGGAGAAGAAAAGGTCTTAAAATGTCAGCATCAAATATAAAGAAATATTTTTTTAGTTGTCACATATATTATATTGTATATTCATACAGCTCTACTGCGTTCGAGTCTTCTGCATTCCACAAGCCACACGTCTCTTGGGTGGTGCTAAATGAACAACACTTAAAATGCAATGGAATTCATCAACTGGAAGTCAAAGAGATACTGAAAGACAAAGATATAGACTTTTAGTTATATTAATGAAGCAAGTACAACTGCAGACAATATCAAGTACTGCAGTGTACCGGGACAAACTTCAGGTATGATGGAGGAACCAAAACAAGTATTTTTTCTTAAATAAACCCAGGTACCAGAGGAGACCAAAACATGTGAAGAGTTCGCGGGAAAAATTATGAATGTCACATTTCTGTTAAGGATTAGATAATGATCTAATTTCGTAGTGATCCATGAATTAATGACATCAACCTTAACAAAACTGTGACATTCATCATTTTTCCTGTGATTCTGTTCAGAAAGCATGACACACGGCTTGTGCACTGTGCTCAGCTTCATCCTTTCAATCCCATGGACCAGCTACCACTTGGTACACCTTCTGTGCCGTTTACAGACGAGATCCACATGCTACAGTTATACGCAGTAAACATGTGGTCCACTAACTACTGAAGCTTTCCTGGTGACGTGATAATTCGAAATTTTCTCGGGCTTCCAGCCAGGTCATAAGTTGGTGATCCACCGACGTTTCGAGGATGTTCATCTTCCTCATCTTCAGGGTTAAGTGATATCTGAGGGTACCTAGCTCCTTAATTTATAGTGCCAGAGGGAGTCAGCCGAGGAGCTGTGCGCCGATTGGCTGTTATTAGTGCGGACCGCGGTGAGAACGTTGCCGACATATCATCTTGCTTTGTGCTTTCCGGCTGAATGACCTTGGGTCTCAAGGTGGGCTCGGCGGACGAGTTCTCCGCTGATGACGGCCCGTCGTCCGGGCGGTGAGAAATTTAATAGCCGGTGACCATGCCGCGCTTAGTTGGAGACCCGAGTCCCGGTTCAGGTTACCGCGATCCGCCGCTATGGCCAGGGTTTCTTTTACTCTTCTATCCCAATAGCCCGCACACTTTACCAGGACCTCGGTGTTATTGAAATTAGCCCTATGGCTTTTTTCAATGCAATGTTCAGCCAATCCGGATTTTTCGGGCTGCATTAATCTGATGCTTCTTTGATGTTCCGAAAGACGCGTCGCTATTGTGCGTCCAGTCTGTCCAATGTAAGCCGCATCACATTCACACGGGATGCGGTAGATCCCTGGTACTCTGAGGCCTAGATCGTCTTTTACTGATCTGACCTTGTTCCTGATTTTTGGCGGAGGTTTGTGGATTGTTTTTATTCCATGCTTGTGGAGCAGTTTGCTTATCTTTCCCGACAACTTCCCTGTGAATGGTAGACAGGCTGTGGCTGGTTTTTCCGCTTCTAGTGAGTCCGTGATGGGCTGCTGCTGCTCCTTCTTGTGTCTTGCTCTATTCAAAGAGGCCGCGATGTCTTTAGCCAAATATCCATTCTGCTGGAGGGTGAGCTTCAGGTGTTGAAATTCAGTGTCGGCTCACCCTCCAGCAGAATGGATATTTGGCTAAAGACATCGCGGCCTCTTTGAATAGAGCAAGACACAAGAAGGAGCAGCAGCAGCCCATCACGGACTCACTAGAAGCGGAAAAACCAGCCACAACCTGTCTACCATTCACAGGGAAGTTGTCGGGAAAGATAAGCAGACTGCTCCACAAGCATGGAATAAAAACAATCCACAAACCTCCGCCAAAAATCAGGAACAAGGTCAGATCAGTAAAAGATGATCTAGGCCTCAGAGTACCAGGGATCTTCCGTATCCCGTGTGAATGTG